>NC_041005.1:34792886-35110570 GCF_004193775.1 Glycine soja
GACTTGTTGCTCAAGGCTACACTCAGATTGAAGGTGTAGACTTTGATGAAACTTTCGCCCCTGTTGCTAGACTTGAGTCCATCAGATTGTTACTTGGTGTAGCTTGCATCCTCAAATTCAAGCTGTACCAGATGGATGTGAAGAGCGTGTTTCTGAATGGATACCTGAATGAAGAAGCCTATGTGGAGCAGCCAAAGGGATTTGTAGATCCAACTCATCCAGATCATGTATACAGGCTCAAGAAGGCTCTCTATGGATTGAAGCAAGCTCCAAGAGCTTGGTATGAAAGGCTAACAGAGTTCCTTACTCAGCAAGGGTATAGGAAGGGAGGAATTGACAAGACTCTCTTTGTCAAACAAGATGCTGAAAACTTGATGATAGCACAGATATATGTTGATGACATTGTGTTTGGAGGGATGTCGAATGAGATGCTTCGACATTTTGTCCAACAGATGCAATCTGAATTTGAGATGAGTCTTGTTGGAGAGCTGACTTATTTTCTGGGACTCCAAGTGAAGCAGATGGAAGACTCCATATTCCTCTCACAAAGCAAGTATGCAAAGAACATTGTCAAGAAGTTTGGGATGGAAAATGCCAGCCATAAAAGAACACCTGCACCTACTCACTTGAAGCTGTCAAAAGATGAAGCTGGCACCAGTGTTGATCAAAGTCTGTACAGAAGCATGATTGGGAGCTTACTATATTTAACAGCAAGCAGACCTGACATCACCTTTGCAGTAGGTGTTTGTGCAAGATATCAAGCCAACCCTAAGATAAGTCACTTGACTCAAGTAAAGAGAATTCTGAAATATGTAAATGGCACCAGTGACTATGGGATTATGTACTGTCATTGTTCAGATTCAATGCTGGTTGGATATTGTGATGCTGATTGGGCTGGAAGTGCAGATGACAGAAAAAGCACTTCTGGTGGATGTTTCTATTTGGGCAACAATCTTATTTCATGGTTCAGCAAGAAGCAGAACTGTGTGTCCCTATCTACTGCAGAAGCAGAGTATATTGCAGCAGGAAGCAGCTGTTCACAACTAGTTTGGATGAAGCAGATGCTTAAGGAGTACAATGTCGAACAAGATGTCATGACATTGTACTGTGACAACTTGAGTGCTATTAATATTTCTAAAAATCCTGTTCAACACAGCAGAACCAAGCACATTGACATTAGACATCACTATATTAGAGATCTTGTTGATGATAAAGTTATCACACTGAAGCATGTTGACACTGAGGAAAAAATAGCAGATATTTTCACAAAGGCATTGGATGCAAATCAGTTTGAAAAACTGAGGGGCAAGCTGGGCATTTGTCTGCTAGAGGATTTATAGCAATTACTTTTATCTGAACGTGCTCAAACGTTAATAGCGCGTTCACTACTGGGCCAAAACAAATTCGACCGTTGCTTCACACGACCCTCTACATTCCTCATTCAAACTCATATTTTCGTGGTAATCTCGTTTTCATTAGCATTCCCCAACACCTCTCAGAGATTCACGAAACCACTCCAAAGGCTCTGCTTCTCCATGGCTACCTCACCAAAAGAAACTTCATCTCCTGGTTCACCCTCTGTACCATCATCTCCATCATCCACCAAAGCACCATCAAACCAGGAACAACCTGAATTCAATATCCAACCCATACAAATGATTCCTGGTCAAGCCCCTATTCCTGAGAAACTGGTCCCCAAAAGACAACAGGGAGTGAAGATTTCTGAAAACCCTAGCCTTGCAACAAGTCCTAGGGAAGTAGACACGGAGATGGATAAGAAGATCCGCAGTATTGTGAGTAGCATTCTGAAAAATGCTTCTGTCCCTGATGCTGATAAAGATGTTCCAACATCTTCCACCCCAAATGCTGAAGTCCTCTCTTCATCCAGTAAAGAGGAATCAACAGAGGAAGAGGATCAAGCCACAGAGGAGACCCCTGCACCAAGGGCACCAGAACCTGCTCCAGGTGACCTCATTGACCTAGAAGAAGTAGAATCTGATGAGGAACCCATTGCCAACAAGTTGGCACCTGGCATTGCAGAAAGATTACAAAGCAGAAAGGGAAACACCCCCATTACTAGGTCTGGACGAATCAAAACTATGGCACAGAAGAAGAGCACTCCAATCACTCCTACCACATCCAGATGGAGCAAAGTTGCAATCCCTTCCAAGAAGAGGAAAGAAATTTCCTCATCTGATTCTGATGATGATGTCGAACTAGATGTTCCCGACATCAAGAGGGCCAAGAAATCAGGGAAAAAGGTGCCTGGAAATGTCCCTGATGCACCATTGGACAACATTTCATTCCACTCCATTGGCAATGTTGAAAGGTGGAAATTTGTATATCAACGCAGACTTGCCTTAGAAAGAGAACTGGGAAGAGATGCCTTGGATTGCAAGGAGATCATGGACCTCATCAAGGCTGCTGGACTGCTGAAAACTGTCACCAAGTTGGGAGATTGCTATGAAAGTCTAGTCAGGGAATTCATTGTCAACATTCCCTCTGACATAACAAACAGAAAGAGTGATGAGTATCAGAAAGTGTTTGTCAGAGGAAAATGTGTTAGATTCTCCCCTGCTGTAATCAACAAATACTTGGGCAGACCAACTGAAGGAGTGGTGGATATTGTTGTTTCTGAGCATCAAATTGCCAAGGAAATCACTGCCAAACAAGTCCAGCATTGGCCAAAGAAAGGGAAGCTTTCTGCAGGGAAGCTAAGTGTGAAGTATGCAATCCTGCATAGGATTGGCACTGCAAACTGGGTACCCACCAATCATACTTCCACTGTTGCCACAGGTTTGGGTAAATTTCTGTATGCTGTTGGAACCAAGTCCAAATTTAATTTTGGAAACTATATTTTTGATCAAACTGTTAAGCATTCAGAATCTTTTGCTGTCAAATTACCCATTGCCTTCCCAACTGTATTGTGTGGCATTATGTTGAGTCAACATCCCAATATTTTAAACAACATTGACTCTGTGAAGAAGAGAGAATCTGCTCTGTCCCTGCATTACAAACTGTTTGAGGGGACACATGTCCCAGACATTGTCTCGACATCAGGGAAAGCTGCTGCTTCAGGTGCTGTGTCCAAGGATGCTTTGATTGCTGAACTCAAGGACACATGCAAGGTGCTGGAAGCAACCATCAAAGCCACCACAGAGAAGAAAATGGAGCTGGAACGCCTGATCAAAAGACTCTCAGACAGTGGCATTGATGATGGAGAAGCAGCTGAGGAAGAAGAAGAAGCAGCTGAGGAAGAAGAAGAAGCAGCTGAGGAAGAAGAAGATGCAGCAGAGGATACAGAGTCAGATGATGATGATTCTGATGCCACCCCATGACCATCAGACCTTTATTTTTGCTTTTACTTTTACTAGTTATTGGTCTGTAATATGTGCACATTAATTTCATGCATTCTACTTTTGCCAAATTCTGTCTAAAAAGGGGGAGTAGTAGGATATTATATTATGCATGATTTATGATTTTGAGGGGGAGTAGTAGTTATATGATTTGAGGGGGAGTAGTATTTATACTACTGCTGCTGATGATGATTAAAACTAGTAGCTGATAGAAGATGCCGCAGTGAACTGCTTCACAGCAGTAGGAGCATGGAGACAGGGGGAGCAGAAAGCTGATGTCACGTGAGATGTCTTGACATCCTGGAAACGACTTGCAACTTGCAGAATTTTGCTGTCGCCACTACAGATACTGCTGTGCTTGATTACTCTGATAATGAAAGTTGCTGATCCCACTTGCATAACTGCTCGTACCTGCTCAGGAAGTGTCTAAGTATGTTTTAGACAAAATTTGCCAAAGGGGGAGATTGTTAGTGCTTAGCTTTACTGAGTTTTAAAAGATTGGCTAAAATTTTGTTAAAACATAAGCACTTAGACAATGAAGGAAAGCTGGAGTTGCTGCACATGATGTCCAACGTTATGTCAAGGAATCAGATTGGGCTGCACAATGCACAAGGCAAGATAAAATGTCAAATGAAGAATTGAAGCTGCAGGATCCACGATGTCGGATACGATGTCCAGGACATCCTGCCCGAAAATACTGGACACATAAATCTGTTATATCTTTAACAGATTAATGTGCAGTTAGCAACAGATTTGGCGATCTATCTTTAGGAACGAATTAAAAGATAATTAAAGTTCGAATTACAAACTTGAATAGTTCGTTCAGGGATTAAAGATTAAAGATAAAAACTAAAAGATCAAACTTTATCTTTTAGATCTTTAAGTGCAGATTTTCAGGAGAATGATAGATCTTATCCAGCGCAAGTTGTTGCAGCCCAGATACGCACACTGCTATATAAACATGAAGGCTGCACGAGTTTTCTACCAAGTCCGAGATTGAAGAGTTATTTTGTGAGTTTTGGGACTTGAGTGTTTTGTGAGCCACCTTGATGTTACCCTAACATCAAGTGTTGGACCTGAGTGTGTAGAGTTGATCTCTATTGTTCAGAGAGCAATCTCTGGTGTGTCTTTGATTTATTTGTAAACACGGGAGAGTGATTGAGAGGGAGTGAGAGGGGTTCTCATATCTAAGAGTGGCTCTTAGGTAGAGGTTGCATGGGTAGTGGTTAGGTGAGAAGGTTGTAAACAGTGGCTGTTAGATCTTCGAACTAACACTATTTTAGTGGATTTCCTCCCTGGCTTGGTAGCCCCCAGATGTAGGTGACGTTGCACCGAACTGGGTTAACAATTCTCTTGTGTTATTTACTTGTTTAATCTGTTCATACTGTCAAATATAATCTGCATGTTCTGAAGCGTGATGTCGTGACATCCGGTACGACATCTGTCATCAGTATCAGAATTTCAGGTACTGTTATTGACGAGTCCTCCAAAGCCTTCTACAGAGATATCTTGGGCTACGTGAGCTTCGTTTAAGACCTATACTAGCAAAGCCCGATGAGGCTCAGAGCTCATGAGCAGTTCCAAAAGAGAGACTCTGACCGGGGTTTTGTTGAGCTGCTCAATGACCTTAAACTCGCTTTGCTGAATAATGCGGAGGAACTCGCCTGCCTCCTCTAGCGACACTTCTTTCTTGCCACAGCCATCCTTTTTCTCAGAAGGACTTTTCATTGGAATATCCTCGTCCGGAGCGGGGATTGCTTTGTCAATTTGTTCTTCTGCTATCTTCGCCTTCCCTTTAGCGTTTGCAGGCTGTGTCGGCAGGTCAGGGGGTGTGAACACGTGACCGCTGCGGGTCACGTCGCTCAGCCTCGTGATATTGGTTACCTTGGCCGACAACGAGCTGATGTCGGTGGCTTCTTCCTTCCTTTCGCTTGGAGGCGCATACCTCCACGAAACTACGTGGCTGTTTTGGTATGGAAACGAAACAGGTTTAACTACCGAGGGGTATCGGGGCGTTTGGGGAGTTGCATCTCTGGTGAAAAATATCACCAAAGTCTTAGGCCTTCAAAAACTTCCCTCTTCTGCGAACTGCATACATATATGTTGCTCTTCACTCCCCTCATCGCCGACTTTCAGTCGGCCTCAATCTATCATCTGTTGCAATAGGTCCTCCACTGCTAAACATGTTTCCATGTTATGTAGCTCGCCAAGATGCATCAAACAGGAATCTTCTATGTGCCTACCGTGGGGAATTACGCCTCCCTTTTGTAGGGCCTCGTAGATAAATCTCCTGGGGGTCGTCACGTCCTTTAAAGGCTTGGACCTGCGCAGCCTACCCGACTCGACGACATTAACTGCTCCCCCTCCATGATTGGCGAGCGGGTTCATTTTCACATTGGGCCGGTCCTCTTGAAACGTCAGCCATCCAGTGTCTATCAAATGTTGGACCTTGTATTTAAGGGCCAGGCATTTTTCGGTGGAGTGGCCGGGGTTTTCCCATGGTATGTGCAGGTTCCGTCAGGGCCGTACCACTTTGGGAAGGGAGGCTGGTAGATCTTACCGGGAGATATCACAGCCATCTGGTTGGCGATGAGGGATGGCAAGAGGTCTTCGTACATCATTGGGATCGGGGTGAATTCTGGGGTTGGCCTCGGGGGAAAGTTCCTTATCGCGTTGGAACCGGCGCCAAAGTGGGCATTGCCGGCTGGGCGAGTCGGGGTTGGGGCTGGAGCTTGGGGGGCCTCCCTCTAGATGGGCGCAGGCGCTCTAGGTTGTACAGGTGCTGAATTTGAAGAGTCCCCGGCGCGAGCTGAGAAGCTCGGGTGATGTTGCGCGTACTGATGGGTACCGTGAGAGGTCTGCGGTGGCTTGATCCATGTGGGCGCTGAAGTGGCGGCATGGGTATCTCCTTCTTTCCTTTTTGCCCTGGTTTCTCCGATGCTCCTAGCGTTGGTACTTGTGGGGGAGACGTAATCGAACTTCCCTTTCTTCAAACCTACTTCGATCCTTTCCCCGGCGAATACCAAGTCCGCGAAGCTGAAGGGCATGTAGCCCACTAACTTCTCATAGTAAAACACTGGCAAGGTGTCTAGCATCATGGTAATCATTTCCCTTTCGACCATGGGAGGGGCCACTTGTGCTGCCAGGTCCCTCTACCAGTGAGCATACTCTTTAAAGGTCTCACTTTCCTTTTTAACCATGTTCTGCAGCTGAGTGCGATCGGGAGACATATCGGAATTGCACTGATATTGCCTAAGGAAGGCAGTAATCAGATCCTTCCAAGTGCGGATGCGGGAAGCTTCCAGATTAGTGTACCAAATGACCGCGGCCCCAGCCAAGCTCTCTTGGAAAAAGTGCATTAACAACTTTTCATCCCTAGAATGTGCCCCCATCTTGCGACAATACATCTTGAGATGGTTCTTAGGACAAGTCGTCCCTTTGTACTTGTCGAAATCAGGTACCTTGAATTTTGGGGGGATGACAACATCCGGTACCAAGCAAAGATCCGCCATGTCCGCGAATGGATAGTCACCAAAGCCTTCGACAGCTATCAATCTCTCTTCAATGAGATCGAGCTTCCTTCTTTCTTCCGCTGCAGGAGGTGGTCCTTCTGTGGACAAGAATATTGGCTATGTTGGAAGGTTTGGTTGAGGCAGTATGACGGGTGTCAGCCCCTCGACGGGGACCGGGGGGTAGAAATCGACATCTCCTTGGGCATGATCCTCGTGAACCTTGACCGAATGTTGAGGAGGCTCCCCTTCAGGGATGGGGGAAGGGACATGACCGACGTCGTCACGCATGACTGGTGGAGTGTAATTAGGTGGTAATTCATAAGGGTAAGCCACCCGGTTGTATCCCAAATAGGGGTTGCTAATGTCCCCAGTATGCTTTTTTCTTGTCCTACCACGTTTGGGAGAGGATGGTGCGCGGTAGCTGGGAGAGTTGGGTTTGCTTCGGCAGCCGAACTAACAGCGGCAACAGTGGCCACGTTATTCTCCATGAGTTGTCTCATTCCTAACATGGCATCCATCATGGAAGCCATTTGCTCTTTCAAAGATGACATGTCGGCTTTCATCTGTTCCTGTATCTCCTCTTGGTCACCCATCGTCCTAGATTTGGATCTGGTGTGATAGGGATGCCTTGGGGCGCGTTTAGTTATGGCGTTTTTCCTAAAAAACCAAACGTGAGGAGTAGGTAAAGAAAAATGAATGCATGCAAGAGATAAAATGCGGGAGTGATTTGATCCGCACTGATCTTTGGAGTAAAAACGCATGATAAACTCATTTTACTCAGAAAGTTATAACTAGTTAAGATCTGAGTGACAATACAAACTTCCTAGCGGTTTCTAATTATATGGGCCATTAAATCTATCATATGCTGACAATAGCTGAGAAGTCCGTGGATCTCCTCAGGGGCGGAGTAGGTGTCCGCCATTGCTTTGGCCTTGGCTAGCAATCGGGGAAGTTCTTGACTCCCGTTCAAAGTAAGAGCAAATCGGTCCATCCACATTGTTGCCTCTTGATGTAACGAGTCGATCACCCTTCCTCTAGCCTCCTTTTCCACGTACACTCGGGCATACTCGTCCGCCACTTTGTGCTCGTGGGCCGTGACTAGATTTAATTCTTCTTGGTACTTGCTGACGATGGCTAACATGTTGGTCTCTGTCTCGCATAAACGCTGAGACAAGTTTCTCTTGGACCTTGAGCAAGCAGCTATCTCCTCTTTCAAGACCATGCTATGTACTCGTGATTGGCCTCTCTCTTCCCTTCGAAGCTTAAGCTCATTGTTGCTGCCCCACAAAGCTCCACAGAATTTGTCTCGACCATGCTCTTCCTTGCGAGCCCTCTTGGTTTCTCGTTCAAGGGCTCTTACGGTAGCTGCACTTTCTTCTCGTAACCCGGCACACTCTTTCCGAACGTCTGTAGCGACTAACTTGAATTTTTCTTTGGCAAGTCTTGCTTTTCCTTGTTCTATTTTTAGAGCTCGGACTTCTCTTCATCATCTTCCGGAGCTTCGAAGTTCTCCTCGTTGATAACTTTTAATTTGGAGAGCTAATCTAACCCTCATGTACAAACTTTCAACCATTTATGATAACCACCGATAATGCCATTACGGATGCCCCTAAGTTCTTTATCTCTCCTTAACGGGCTTTCCCACGCCTTGTGGACTCTTTGTATAATCTTGGAACTTTGCACGCCGAAATCTCTCACAAGGAAAGGAGAGAGGCTCTCTTCCGCCGGTGCTCCCCTCATGGGGTACCCTAACTGTCTTATAGCAAGTGTGGGATTGTAGTTAATACAACCCCTCGTCCCTATCAACGGGATGTTTGGGTAGTCCCCACATGAGAAGAGAACTCCCTCATTTCCTTCCTTCCATCGAGGAAACTAGTTGATTGTTCTGCCTCTTATCCCAGCCAAGTATTGTAGATGCAATTGCTTTTGATGTTTTGATGATGATCATGATGATATGATGCAATTGATGTAAATGGGCTTTTCAAGATTAAATTCAAGACAATACTTCAAGATTACAAGTCACAGCATCAAGATGATCACTAGTATATTAGGAAGAGAATTCCTAATTGAATTAGCAAAAGGTTTGGCCAAGTAATTAAATTAAAAAGTGTTTTACAAAGGTTTTACTCTCTGGTAATCGATTACCAGAGGATGTAATCGATTACCAGTGGCCAAATATATTTTATAACAGCTACTAAAATTTGAATTCGAAATTTTAGACTGTGTAATCGATTACACAATTTTGGTAATCGATTACCAGCAGTTAATAAACGTTTTAATTCAAATTTTAAAAGTTGTAATCGATTACACAATTCCTGTAATCGATTACCAGACAGGATTTTCAGAAAATATTTCTAAGAGTCACAACTTTTCAAAGGCTTTATTCATGACCACCAATGGTCTATATATATGTGACTCAAACACGAAATTGCTCAAAGTTTTTCAGAACAACAAGTGTTTATCCTCTCAAAGAGCAAAATCATTTTATCCTCTTAAGAATTCCTTGGCCAATTCAATTGCAATTCATTAAGGAATTATTTGAGTGCTCAATCTGTAAAATCCATCTCTTTCTAGAGAGATTCATTCTTCTTCTTCTTCTTATTCTCTAAGGGATTAAGAGACCGTGGGTCTCTTGTTGTAAAGGAATTCTAAACACAAAGGAAGGATTGTCCTTGTGTGTTTACAACTTGTAAAAGGGATTTACAAGATAGTGGAACTCTCAAGCGGGTTGCTTGGGGACTGGACGTAGGCACAAGGGTGTGGCCGAACCAGTATAAATCTGAGTTTGCACTTTCTCTTCCCTTAATCTCCTTTGTTTATTATTGCTTTATATTCATACTCAAATTTTTTATTTGAATTAATATTTAAGAAGTTCATTGTTAAGGGAATTTATAACTTAAAGAGAAAGTGAAATAGATTTTTAATTGGGGAAGTAGTTTGGAATATCTTAATTCAACCCCCCCTTCTTAAGATATCTGAGGCCACTTGTCTAACAAGTATTGGTCCCAATCTACTCTTCTCTTTTCGACACACGAGCGATGGCTTCGGAGCGGACATGGATGCCTTATGTCTTGTTGCAATAGGTGCGAAACCAACCATACACAAAGAGCAGGTAAGCAGCAGATGATCCGTGCGCTACTCTTCTCGCACCTTCGGTCAAATGTATCAAATAAGTCCGCCAAGATAGCTACCACCGGGCTCTCTTTGCTATGGTGATATGCAAGGAAAGCATCAATCGCGGCTAGGTCCACCAAACCGTCCACGTTTCGAAAGAGGACAACCCCAAAGATTATCAATGCTAATATGTCCACAAACGGGACCCACTCCTCTTGATTCGCCATATCCCTTGCCTTGCCTTCCAAGTACTTCCGTGGTAGGCCCAATATGTCGTTTCGAGTTTGCTTTACACGATCTAACTCTCTTGTCGAATCCCTGACCACAACTGCAATCCTTCTCAAGGAGGGGAGAAACCTGGAGAAAAGATACGGTTTTCTTCCCCCAAGAGGACATCCTAGAATCTCCTCAAATTCTTCAACAGTCGGTACTAATTGGAAGTCTCCAAACGTGAAGCATCTCAAAGGCTGGTCATAGTATTGGGTGAGTGATACAAAGGCCTCCGTGAATATCTCCGCTATGGTTAAATCTAAAATCTTTCCGTACACCTTGCGAAAGGCTTGCATTTGGAGAGGTCCCATCAACCGCCCCAACTCCTTAAGGCTGGTGACATCTAGGCCCTTAATCTTGACTTGATAGAATCTTTTTCCGATTTGATTTGTTCCCATGTTTTACTAACGTGAAACAAAACCCAGTGCGAATCAAAACTCCGACATCTATCATTGGTGGAATGGATGAATGCATGAAGAAATGCATATGACACAGATGCAATTTATGATTACGGGAGCTTGGGAATTTGTCCCCTTCTTAGATACAACGTTTGGGGCAACACGGTGCCCGACGTATGTATTTAAGAAGGTGACACGAACCCTCCGTTGGTTTGCCAATAAAGGGGATCAAGACGAAACCCGTGCATGATGCATATGCGAAAGGAACAACACGGGGATGTACATAGTACGACAATATCCACAAACAAATATAAGCAAAGGGGTACATGACACTTAGGACTACATGCATGGCAATGTGAAAAGTGGCACGTAGCGCATTTGCTTCGTGCCCCTATTTTAGGGACCTACATGGGAGGGAGCTAAAAGGGCTTTTAGTGATAATTCCCAAGGTGGTCATATCTCTCTTGATGGTCTCTAGAGGTATCATCCCCTTTGAAGAACATATTGCGGCAGTAGGGACTACTAGCAACAATATGTTATCAAAGAGAAAAACTCTAGATGAGGGTTCACTGTAATCAAGCAAGTCGGAGACCTAGCATGACCACTGATTCACCTCCACTCCTTATGTTCCCATAGACCCGGGTATAGGGCCCTTTTTCAACTCACCGTGTGTGCAAACAGTGTTGGTGTTTGTGTGCATCAAATGAATAAATATTTACCTCATGCATACATTTGAAAACACACCAAAAGCATCAAAAGAGTTTATATATACAAGAGCATAAGAAAAAAAGACAAAGAAAAAGAACAAAAGGGAAGTCATAGTAAGGAAAGCACACTGATTGATTGGCCTAACTCTCTAACAATATTCCCCAGTGGAGTCGCCAACTGTCGCAACCTACCCTTCGGCGGGAGAGCGACGCGAGACTCACGGGTGCGTCTTCCAAGAAAAGAAAATGCGTGGAGTCGCCACCAATGTTTATTCGAGGAAAACGTCGGAAAAACCGGAAAAGACGTGGTCTACGAACTTTATGTGAAAGGTTCTGGAGTTGTATTTACGCATGGGGAAGGTATTAGCACCCCACGCGTCCGTCACAAGGGACGACAGCCTTTTAATCAAGTGTGAAAGCATGACTTCAATTTTTTTTATTTTCCCTTTTTTATGTTTTTATGTCTTTTTATGCCTTTTTGTATTTTTTATCTTTTTGTGGTCGACAAGGGTGTTTCCCTTGCTCCTACGTATTCCTCATTTGTGATAAGGAAATCAGACCTAGGTAGTTCTTTAAGAACTAAACGTTGATTAAATTGTTTTTATCTTTTTTTTGCAAGATATTTTTTGATTGAATGAAAGGTCATTTAAGGCGTTAGACCATTAAAGGATCTTTCGATTCTTTTGAAAGGAGAAAAAATATTAAGGCATTGGACCAGTAATGATCTCTTGGTTTTTTGAAAGAGGTGACAAAGCTATGTGTTGTTTTTAGGCTTTAAAATCCACGTCTAACCAATAAAAGCGAAAAAGACCATTTCAAGGTGTTGGACTTTTTAAAAAAAATGGTTTTTAGGTGATGACAAAAGCTTGGTTTATGAATTGATTTTAGCCTTAGTTTCACTTTGGTTATTAGTCAATTCGATTAAGAAAGAAAATCCCAAAGAAAAAACATCCGATTGATTTTTTTTTATTATTTTATTAAAAGATATTTTTTATTATTATATTATTATTTTGCCTCTTTTTTGGTTTTAAACGTGGTTACGACATGAAAGATCGGTTGGATTTTATTCTAACGAAAATTAAAAGATATTACAACTCAAATGATCGGTGGAAATTTATTTTATTTTTTTGATTAGGCGAGGAAGTGACTTAAATAAATGACTAAAGCACGTCAAAAGGGGGGTACGGAAAGCAAATGAAATAAAAATAAACGCACGCGAAACAAGTGGGGACCACTAAGGGCACATAGAATGAATTGAAAGGTTCGATTTCGGGAACTTACCGGTTGAAGACCGAAGAACGACGAAGAACGATGAAGAACGGTGGAAAACCTTTGCGAAATCGCCAACGGAAAGGTCTCGGAAGCGTTACGGAAGCGCCTCGGCTTGGATTTTCTTCACGGAAACAATTTTTGTCACTAATTTTAAGTGTTCTCAGATACCAGGAGGGTTCTGCCCTCCTTCCCCTATTTATAGGGGAAAAGAGGGAGGTGGTTGCCGCCCAGCTCGCCCAGGCGAGTTGGGTTGCTTCCACCAGAACGCACCGCCATCTGTTGGAAGATCCTTGAAGGCCCAAGTGGACCTGATTGCTATTTGTACACCCCTGTTTACTAAATACACCCCCTCTACCCTTTTTTGCTGATTCTTTTTCCGTAACATTATGGAACTTTACGAATTACGTAACGATACTTGTTTTCTTTCCGTAATGTCACGAAACCTTACGGATTACGCAATCGTCCCTTCTTTGGCTTCTGAAATGTTACGGAACTTTACGGATTACGCATTAACGCTTCCTTTCGGCTCCCGACATGTCGCAGAACTTCACGGATTTCCTAACAATGGGTGTCAAGTACCTCGAGGTGGTCAAGTGAAGGTCGCGTCCCAACAAACAGATGGTCCCTGGACGAAATTAGGGTATGACACTGGGCTTAGCCTAAGTCTATAATTTTCAAAACAGAAGAGATTCTGGGCTTAGCACAGCATTGCGCGCTTAGCTCAGCCTCACCAGAATGACACTCATGCTTAGCGCACAGGGCGTGCTTAGCCTAACTATAAAACTCAAAAACAGTGAGAGAGTTGAGCTTAGCGCAGTAGGGCACGCTTAACCTCCTTGACACACAACAAGGGCTTAGCACAGTAGCTGTGCTTAGCCTTATTCAAAAGACTGACTACAGAAGCAGAGTGGCGCTTAGCCTGACAGGTCAGGCTTAGCGCTGTCAAAAATTTCAAAAATCTTAATGTCTGAACACTAGGCCCACTTAGCGCACAGACATGCCTAGCGGGTTCATCACTTTCGTTCATCAGTAGGGATGAACGCACTTAGGGCAACATGGTCCGCTTAGCGCGATCATCAAGAAATAAAAAAATTTAACAGTTGCGATGAACAGGCTAAGCACAACAGACGTGCTTAACGCGTTCATCGTGATTTCCAAACAGAACCACAAGGGTTTTCACCCCTTTCAGCCGCGTTGCCCCTAATGGGCTTCTAAGTTACCTAAAATCCTCAAATGACTAACCCTAAAGCTAGTAACCTTAACCTAAACAACCTAAAACTGAGAAAACAAGAAATCATCTATCTTAAGGTTTGAGAAATAAAAATGTGAAGGAACAATGCAAGAGAACTTACTTGGATTATGTTTGTGCAAGGGAATGAGGCACGCAGATGAAATGTAGGATTTGGAAGCAAGAAAATGCAGTAACAGAGGTAGAGGTAACTTGGGCTATCACCAAAAGTACCTCAGCCTTTGGTTTTTTAAAAACTAAAATTCGTATGGCGTGCTTAACGCACAACTATGCTTAGCATGCCCACATGACGTTTGAGTTTAAAACCCAAGCGCTTAGCCGAACCCTGCACTAAGCCCAACTTGAAGTTGTAAAGTCTAGTTAGCATCTGTGGCTTAGCATAGTAGGCTGCGCTTTGTGCTTTCTACAACACAAAATTTTCTACAATATGCGCTTAGCCTGAGATGTGAGGCTTAGCGTGCCATCAAAATTCAACTTACAGAGAGTAGTTCAGGCTTAGCGCAACAGGCACGTTAAGCGCACTTCCAAGAATTCAAAAATAGTAAGAGATTGGCGCTTAGTGCATCCTGCCCCGCTAAGCCCCGCTTGAAAGCTCAAATTCCAAAATGGATCTGGGGCTTAGCTCAGGATAGCGCGCTTAGCGCTCCAACAATGAAATTTTTCCAGAGAAGAAGTGGCGCTTAGTGCATCATCCATGCTAAGCCCACTATTAAGGTTCAATTACAGTGAAGATGTTGGGCTTAGCGCAGTGATGTGTGCTTAGCTAAACTATTCAGCCAACCAATCAGGGGTCTCTGCGCTTAGCGCGTGAAGACTGAGCGCTTAGTGCAAGGTCTGTGCTTTGCGAATAGACAATTGCAAAATAATTTCTAAGTCTTTTTTTGTCTATCTCTTCACACAAGCTTAAAACCCCTTGTTCATTACTAAACAAGCTGAAATTAATCACAAACACAAGCAAGGTATCCTAACTACATGCAAGAGATAAGAATGAAAAATAGAAAAAGGAAAGAAAAGTTGGGTTGCCTCCCAGTAAGCACTCTTTTAACGTCACTAGCTTGACGCATCATCCTGTTATCCAGGATCCAACAAAGTTCCCACTTCAAGGACCTTCTTCTCAGGTCTCTTTTCCTCCATCACATACACTTTCAGACAAACATTTTGGCTAGGTGGGTCTTTGTCCTCATGGAACAAATCAAAGTTGATCTTCTGATCTTCTATGCCTATCTGCAGCATTTTCTTTCCCATGTCTACCATGCAGCTTGCAGTAGACATGAATGGGCAACCAAGAATGAGAGGAATGTCAGCATCCTCTTCTATATCTATGACAACGAAATCAGTTGGAAATATAAGGTGCTTAACCTTCACCAAAACATCTTCAATGACTCCATATGGCCTTGCGATGGAGCGGTCAACTAACTGGAGGGTCATGCATGTGGGCATTATCTCTATCTGTCCAAGTCGTCGGCACATGGATAGAGGCATTAAATTGATACTGGCTCCCAAGTCTATGAGAGCTTTGCCTATAGCCACCTCGCTGATAGAACACGGTATTGTGACAAGTCCAGGATCTTTGTGCTTGGGTGGAAGGATACGCTGAATAACAGCACTGCAGTTACCTTCCACAACAATTTTGTCACTATGGATGTACCGGTTCTTCTTGGTTAGCATATCCTTCAAAAATTTGTCATAGAGGGGCATTTGCTAAAGTGCTTCTCCAAAAGGAAAGGTAACCTCTTTCTTCTTTTCTATGTTGGCCTTACTCTTGCCCTTCTTCTTCTTAATCTCAATAACCTTCTCTTTTTGTTTTCCATTTTTCAACTTTTTTTCTTCTTCTTCTTCTTTTTCTTTTTCTTCCTTCTGCTTTATTCTCTCTTGACAGTCTCTTATTGGTGTCTCTTCTTCTTTATCACCTTCTGCTTCCTCAACAATTTCTTCAAGTTCAACTAAATCATCAACATGTTCCAGTGCCAGTTCATCAGCCAGCTGTTGTTTAAATCCCTCTATCTTCTAATCAACTCTACTTTCCTCATCTTGAATCACCATTCTGCTTCTAGTCATCACAGCTTTGCATTCTTCCTTAGGATTTTTCTCTGTGTTTGCTGTAAAGCTGCTGGATGGTCTTTCAGCTAACTGCTTTGCAAGCTGGCCCACCTGAACTTCCAAATTCTTAATTGCAGACTCTCTACTCTTTTGGTTTGACATTGACACTTGCATAAATTGGGCTAGAGTCTCTTCCAGCTTTGTGGTTCGGTCATAGAGACTTGGCATCTGTTGTTGTGGCCTTGTAGATGGACCACCCTGGTCTCTGTTGAATTGGTTACCAGGGTGATTTTGCCACTGTCTCAGCTATTGATATTGTTGGTTGTTTTGAAATCCTAGAAATCCACTTGTATTGAAATTTCCTCTGGACTGATTCCCCATATAATTAACTTCATGCGCAATTTGCTCTTCATTAGGGATACAACATCCAGATTCATGAGCTCCACCACAAATTATAGATCCTGCAACCTGCAAAATAAAAGAATGTGAAGTTTGTGTAGAATAAAGCTGAGTTGGCAACTTACCGAGTGTTTTTGTTAATGTCTCTAGTTGCTTGGATAGCAGCTTGTTTTGTGCGAACTATGTGTCCTGTGAGGTTAGCTCCAATAAGCTCTTTTTAGTAGGAATATGGGCTCGGTCTCTCAAAATGGCAATTACCCTAGCAGCCATGCTTTCAATTAAGTCCATTTCTTCGTTGGGGGTCTTCATTTTGATCTTACCCCCAGCTGAAGCATCCAAGAGCTACTTAGATTGTGGGTTCAACCCATCTATGAATATGTTGAGCTGTATTGGTTATGAAAAACTGTGAGTGGGAGTCTTCCGCAATAAACCTCTAAATCTTTCAAGTGCCTCACTCAATGATTCATCTGGAAACTGTTGGAAGGAAGAGATGGCAGCTTTGCCTTCTACAGTCTTCAATTTAGGGAAGTACTTCTTCAAGAACTTTTCTACTACTTCATCCCATGACTTCAGATTGTTTCCTTTAAAGGAATGAAGCCATCTCTTAGCTTCTCCAACTAAAGAAAATGAGAACAGACTCAACCTGATTGCATCCGCAGGCACACCCGCCAACCTAATAGTATTGCATATCTCTATATAGGTGGCCAAGTGAGCATAAGGGTCTTCATTGGGTAGACCATGAAACAAATTATTTTGAATCAGCTGTATCAAAGAAGGAGGATATGTAATTGTCTGAGCTTGAACTTCTGGATGTGCAATACTAGTGAAAAATTATGGCACAGTAAAACTTGAATAATCCTCCAGGGTTACTCTTCTTGGCTCTTCAGCCATGATTGGGTCTTCAACAGGTTCTATATGAGAATGCCCTGCAATAGGAAAACTAGAAGATGCCTCGGAAGATCGAGGTTCTTCTTCTGGAGTTGCTATTGCTTCTAAATCCTACAAAAAATTTCTAATTCTCTCTGAATTACGCCTTCTACAAGTGGCATTAATCTCCAAATCAATGGGGATCAAATCACCTGCAATAGATCTTCTTTGCATACAAGAAAATAGAACCGCAAGTATCCAGTTCAAAAGAACAATGAATGTATAGTAACTAAAATATGAACAAAAAGAATCAACGAATCAAAGAGAAAAATATAAAGCAATGCCGTAAAACTGAACTAAACTCTTCTAATGAATCTAGTTCCCCGGCAACGGCGCCATAAATACTTTGTTGGATTTCCCCTGCAGTTACGCTTTGGTCCAATTTTTCTTTATACAAATATGTTCAAGGGAAATACGATTCGCCGAAAAGTGCACTGGATCGTCAAGTATTTAAATTAAAATGGATGAATTCGAGTATCAAACTCAGGGAACTAGTATTAGACAAGGTTAAATTCATAAATAAGGCATTGTTGAAAGAAACATTGATAATTGATGGTTTGGAACAAAATTAAAATAAGTCAAAGCTTAAAGCAGTAAAAATGCAAGTAAATAAGATTGACAACAGTAGGTAAAAATATTGGGTCTTTCTAACAAACAAGCTGATGTATATAAAGATGTTTCTATAATCAATCATGATTTTGTATTCTATGTTGTAGCCTAAATTACTAAACCTCAATCCCTAGTTAGGCTGAATCAATCCAAGCTTTGTCCTGAGATCCCTCTTGTTCGACTAGGCTTAATGTAGACAGCCCTGGTAGGTTTAGACTAACTTAAACTAAGCTTCATCCTCAGATCCCTCTTGTTGGACTAGGCTCAGCTTAAATAGCTTACAAAAGTTTAGGCTAATTTAACCTAAGCTTTGTCCTCAGATCCCTCTTGTTGGACTATACTTAGACCAAACAACATTATTGTAATAGCATATTTAAAACCAAAACTTAATCCACAGATCCCTCATTTAAGACTAAGTTTCAATCCTGCTTCCATCAAGTTCTAAGGCAACAGTTCATTTCCCAATGCTAAAGTCACCTAACAGTACACACAAGTGGGTGATCAGACCAAGAGCATGCAATCTTTAAGCATTGAAACAAGCATTGAACACAGAAAATACAATCAATTAGATATAAAGTAATTACGTCAGTTGTTCCATAGAAATCCCCTACAAGTGTATTTAGTCAGCCATTACAAAAAAACCCTAACAATAATGAGATTAAGAGTAAAGAATAACTGCTACTTACAAAAGAAGAGGGAGCCCTCCTCCTATGTTCAGAATTTCACAATCACTCTGCAACTCACTAATCTCTCTCTAATTACAAAACCTAGGTCTTCTCTGCAAAAGCTGCTCCTCTTGCTGCCTCCAGAGCTCTTTTCCCGAAATAGGCACTGTGGTGTGCTCTGGAATTCTCCGCAAAAGCTGTCTCCTAATTACTTACCCTAACTTTGCACAAGACAAGCTTTAAATAGGCTCTGAATCTGCGACGTTGCACTTAACGCCACCCTCGCGCTTATCACGAGTAAGTGGATTTGAGCTTAGCACCAATCATGCACTGAGCCTGCCTGAAGACAACTGCTGCACTTAGCGCACTGATCTCACGCTTAGCGTGCAATCTTGATATTGATGCTCTGCCAGATTCTTCTATCACGCTGAAGCTGCGCTCAGCGATGGATGCGCGCTTAGCCCAACTGATGAGCTGAGCTCAACTGTCATTTTTAGCACTTCATGACTTAGCCTCTTTTTAACCTGAAATTGCACAAATTTCATCATTAAATCCAATGGAAATATTCTAAAGACTGCTTTAACAATAAAACAAGATTTATTTACAAAAGTACTACAAAATAACCATAAATTAGGAAAGTATACAAATTTTGGAAAATGTTTTCTATACAAAAGTTAGTCGTATAAGACGACTAACACTCACACATTCTTTTTCAAAAAACTTTTTATGTTCCAACTCGTGAATTTTCCAAAGAAAAAAAGGCAGTTATTTTCTTTCAAAAGGGTGTTGGCTTTTAGCCTTTTCTTTCTTTTTTAGCTTTTTCTTTCAAACAAATTTCTTTTCTCTTTTTTTCTTTGTTGGAAAAGGTTTGTAACCCGGGCAAAGTTGGTAACCGAGATTACACTTTATCAAAAGGAAATAAAGGCGTACGAATGCAAATACATAAGACTCCCTATTTTTTTTGGCATTTCAGACAAACCATCGCAAAGTACGTACAACAATATGCTAGAAGCGGTGAAATTAGTCGAAATAAAACAACAAATGACTAACATCAATAATATCAAGCTCAGTTTTATCATAATAAAATAACAACTGAAAGCAATAAAATCAAGTTCAGTTTTATCATAATGAAATAACAATTGAAAGTAATAAAATCAAATAAAGACAAACACACAATTTTCGACGATCTCAGTCGTGTAACTCTGCCTTATCAAGTGAAGAAGTCCAACACGTCAGCCATGTCATCATCCTTCTGAGCTCCTCCGTCATTCCCCGGAGCTCCTGCAAGTCCTGCCCGCGTCTCGAAACGGTCTCATCCCCATGCCAGGACACCGTGGCCTCGAACTGCTTGGGGGTAGGCGAAGGGAAAAGACTGGGGTCTTGACTCTGCTAGTGCATGTTGTAACGATTAAATGTCTCGTTCAGCTGCACTTGCCCTTTGTGATTAGCCACCTACTGGCTAGTCACATCATGCACATACCTGTGCATTTGGAGTTCTATCCTGCGCAGGTGGTTGGCAATAAACCTTAGAGATGGTATCTCCTCTAGAGGCGGTGGTGGCGCATCTGTAGCTGGCCTTCCTCTGGGTGCTGGGGTGCCTGACCCTGCACCTGCCAGGGAATGCAATACTTCTCGAAGAAGGCCCTATAGATGGGAGGCTGGATGAGCTTGGTGGGGGTGATCGCCACTCCATAGAACTGAAAGAGGCATGTGATGAGAGCAGGGAACCCCAAGGTCCTGTTGAACTTCTCTAGGTCCACTGGGTGTCTTGGAGGCGTAATCCTTGCAAACTGGTAAATAACATTAGAGATCAGCTGGGTGAGATGGACACTCACCTGAGTCAGGATAGCGTAAACCAGCTGACACTTAGGCAAGGGGAGGTCCGAGTTATGGTCGCTGGCGAGGATGTTGCTAAGCAACAACGTCATCCAGATCTACATGATGGTGGTCATGTTGGTGCGCATGATCCGCACCTGTCTCCCCGCTGCAGTCCAAGCAAAGTCCTGCTCCGGAACGCATAGCAACTGACTGATGGCCTCCTCATCGAAGCTGGAGGCCTGACACCTCCTCTGGGAGAACTCGCACTGTTGGCCTTCCTCCAAGACCAGCAGATGCCCTAGAAACTAATTGATGGCATCTCCATCAAAGGGAATCCACTGGCCCTTCACCCAGGAGCGCATGTCTCTGACTCCTTCTTCTATAGGCCAGGCATTAGCATAAAAATCTAGGACTACCTCAAGATTTAACTTAGCAATGGGTGATACGAGCTGAGCCCATTGCCTCTGGACTATCTCCTCTTGGAACTCAACATACTCCTTGTCCCTCAGTTAGACTCATCTCTCTTTGAGGAATGACCAGCCTTTGATGGCCTCAAACTATTGTTGGTGTTCCGCACTCCTGAATCGGTGTCTATCAAAGTCTATATCTTCCTACGAGGCTGCACTGGAACGCTCTCCAGTGGCATCCTTCCAAGACCTCTTCAAACTTCTAGCAGACATCCTAAGATCTCTTCAAACTCTTCCACAATCGACACTAGCTGAAAGTCCCCAAATGTGAAGCACCTTAGCGGCTGATCCTAATTCTGAGTGAGGGATGCAATGGCTTCGACAGAGACTTCTATCATAGCTAGATCCCAAATTTTCCCATAGGCCTTGTGGAAAGCTTGACGTTGGAGCTGATCCATCAATTGCCCTAATTCTTTCAAATTGGCAACCTCTAGGCTTTTAATTTTGACTTGATAGAACCTTTTCTTAAGCAAGGGTGCCAAATTCGATTCCATGTTTTTGCTAGAAATGAAAAGCTCTGTTTGAATCAATACTTTGACACCCTATCATGGAAGAAATATGATGAATGCATGAAGGAATTCTTATGCTATGCATGACACAAATGCATTTTACAGACACAAGATCCCAGAAGATCATCTCTTCTTACTCATAAACATTCGGGCATCATGATTCATTTGCAGTCATCAACACAATGTGTTGGACAAGTGGCCTCAGAAATATTAAGAAGGGGGGGTTGAATTAAGATTTCATTGACTATTCCTAATTGAAATTTTCCCTTTCTTAATTATTCCTTAGATTCAATTATTTCTTTGTTAACAAGTTACTAGAATAACAAATAAAGAAAAGTAACCTTAAAGAAATATAAACACAACAGAAAGTAAAAGAGATTAGGGAAGAGAGAATGCAAAACTGGATTAATATTGGCTTAGCCATAACCCATGCCTACGTCCAGTCCCCAAGCAACCCGCTTGAGATTTCCACTAACCTTGTAAAATCCTTTACAAGCAATGAACCACAAAGTACTTCCCTCCTTTGTGTTTAGTGTTTACACCAAGAGACAAACCCGCCTCTTGCAATGAACCCCAAAGGACATTCCTCCTTTGTGTTCAGTGATAACAACCAAGAAGTTATACTCACTTCTTGCAATGAACCCAAAAGCGATTAGTCTTTTGAGTCTAGTGATCAACCAAGAAGCGAATCTGTTTCTTGCAATGAACCCAAAAGCGGTTAGTCTTTTGAGTCTAGTGTTTAACCAAGAAGCAAATCCTGCTTCTTGCAATGAACCCAAAGAACCTTGGTCCCTCGTGTTCAATGTTCAACCAAGAAGACCTTCTCTTTAAAAACAGTCACCAAGAGTAGGTCTTTTGAAAAGCTTTTTGTAAGAATGGAGGAGGAGAGGAAGAAAATAGAATAGCACAAGTTTTTGCCCAATGAACTTTTCTTGACAAAGCAAGTATTGAACAAAAACTCTTAGAAAGATGTTTAGAAAGAATGAACGAAATCAGTTTTTAAAATTCGTGCCATGGTCACATATTTATAGCCATTTGATGGCTCTTGAAGAAACCATGTTAAAAGTTGTGACTCTTGGCAATTTCTTCAAAACTAGTCACTTTAAAAGTTGTGACTCTCTTCAAAACTAGTCACTTTAAAAGTTGTGACTGTTGGCAAATTCTTCAAAAAACCAGTCACTTTAAAAATTGTGACTCTTGGCAATTTATTTTTCAAAACCAGACACTGGTAATCGATTATCATTATAGTATAATCGATTACACATCAATAGTTGTGACCCTTCATGTTTAGATTTGAAAACCAACGATTAGAAATACTGGTAATCGATTACAAATGTTGTGTAATCGATTACACAAGTTTGAAAATGTTTTATCACAAGTTGTGACTCTTGAAATTTGAAATTCAACGTTCAAAAACATTGGTAATCGATTACATGCCCATGGTAATCGATTACTACTTTGTAAATCAGTTATAAAACTATTTTGGGCTTCTAGTAATCGATTACAGCCTTCTGGTAATCGATTACCAGAGAGTAAAAACTTTGGTAAAAGATTATTCTTTGAAAAATTCTTTTGGACAAATTATGCTATTCAATCTTTTCTTTGAAAAATTCTTTTTATACTTATCTTGGTGTTTTTCTTGAGGTTCTTGCATATCTTGAGTCTTCTCTTGAATCTTCACTTGAATGAATGACTCTTTGATTCTTGAAACTTGCTTGAATCTTGATTCTTGACTTGAGTCTTTGGCATCATCAAAATAAGCTTGGAACCTTTGCTTCCACACAATGCCCCATGTATGCATTTAAGAAGGTGATGTGGACCTTCCGACTTCCCGTGACAAAATGACGAGACAAATGCAACGCATGAGTGACGACGCAATACAAATATACATGCATGAGAGCACGTGGTTGATAGCATAAAATAGAAATCATAGTAGATGTACAAGCATGGTAATGCCATCAAAGTAATAACACAACAGAGACACACACAAACATGTCATTGCAAACACAATGCATGGCAATATCAAGGAAACAACACGTAGTGCGTTTGTGATGTGTCCCTATTTCAGGAACCTAACGGGGGGGAGACCAAAAGCTCTCTATTTAGTGATAATTCCCAAGGTGGTTGCATCTAGCTTTCAAAGGTTTCTAGAGATATCAACCCATTTGATATCAAACATTGTGGCAGTAGGGACTACCAGCGACAACGTATCATCAAAGAGAAAAAATCTAGATGAGGTTTCACTATCATCAAGCAAGTTGGAGACTTAGCATGACCACAGATTCACCTCCACTTCCAATGTTCCCATGGACCTGGGTGTAGGGCCCTTAACAACTCACAGTGTGTGCAAAAAGTGTAGGTGTTTATGTGTGCATCAAATGAACAAATTTATATCAATGAATACATTAAATAAACAAATACACTAAAAGCATCAAAGAGTTATATGCATACAACAACATAAGAGAAACAAAGGGAAATAAACAATAGAGAAAGTCACGATAAGGAACGCACATAGATTAAAATGGCCTAACTCTCAACAAACAGTCCCCAGTGGAGTCGCCAACTGTCGCAACCTACCCTTCGGTGGGAGGGCGACGTGAGGCTCACGGGTGTGTCTTTTAAGGAAGGAAAAACGTGCAGAGTCTCCACCAACGTTTATTCGAGGAAAACTTTAGAAAAATAAAAAATAGGTCTACGAATTTTAAGAAATAAAGGTTCGGGAGTTGTTTACACATGGGGAAGGTATTAGCACCCCACGTGTCCGTCATAAGGGACGACGACCTTTAATCAAATGTGCAAAATCACGACTTTAAATTTATTTTATTTTCCCTTTTTAACATTTTATATCTTTTGGGGTCAACAAGAGTGGGGCTCTTGCTCCTATGTTTCCTTAATTGTGATGAGGAACTCAGACCTACGTAGTTCTTTAAAGAAAGAAAGTTGCGCGTAGGATTGAGTTTAGACTTTTAAAAGTTCATTTTAACCGTCTAAAAGTAAAAATACCATTTAATGCATTGGACCTTTGAACGAATTCAAGTGATTTTCTTGTGGACAAAAGCTTGTTTATGAGTTGATTTTAGCTTTGGTTTCACTTGGTTATTTCTCAACTCATTAAAAGAGAACTTTCAATGTAAATGACCGGTTGAAACTCATTTTTTAGATGATTAACCGAGGTTACAACATAAACTATAGGTTTAATTTTATTTTAAAGGTGATTAAATGAGATTACAACACGAACGATCGGTTGAAATTCATTTTAACATTGATTAAGTGAGATTACGACTTAAATGTTCGGTCAAAACTCGCTTAAAACAAAGAAAAAGATTATCGATAGTAGAAGAATGAAGATGAAGACATCAAAGCAAGGATGGATCCCTAAGGGTGCATAGAATGAATTCAAAGCTTCAAAATAGAAAACTAACCGGTCAAAGAATGATGAAATATGAAGAACGAACGAAGAACGTTCACGGAAACGTTACAGAAGCATTACGGAAGTGCCTCAGCCTTGATTTTTCTTCTTTTTTCTCCTTCTTCTCGCCAATTTTAGTGAAATATACTTATAAATGATGTTGAACCCTTTTCCCTCAGTCCCCCATGCCTATTTATAGGAAAATGGTGAGAGGAGATTGCAACACAGCTCGCCCAGGCGAGCTTAGCTTGCCCCGACGAGTTGGTTGCTTCCTCCAGAAGCAACTTGCTCACCTAGTCGAGCTAGTTGCTTCTCCTTGAAGTTTTCTAATGGGCCCATGGGCTGAAGAATGCCCCTAAATTGACCGTTTTGCCCCCATTTTGAGTATTTTGCTCATTTCCTTCTGAAACGTTGCAAAACCCTTAGGATTGCATGACGATTAGTGATAAGCAACTCAATTTGGTCGACAAAAATCCAAATGTTGACAAACAATCATCCCCAGACAAAATTAAGGTATGACACCTAGTATCCATCATACTCATCAAATAAAGCTTCCTTGAATTCCTGGGTGGTGATGGACTTCTATGTCTCAAATCCCAGGATGACATTGAAGTTATCCAAATTCATCGTCCTTGTTTCACCCATTATATAGAAAAAGACAATATGTGGAAGTCATGCAGTTGGTCAGGATTAAGATCCCATTCCTGGCATGAGGCATGAAACTCAATAGTAGGCTCCCAGTAAGAATACTCCTAAATGCCAGTTAGGCACCTCCAGCCAATGGTTTTCAAATAATTCACAATTGGTGTGTGTATGCGAACCAACTGGAGGGAGTTATGTTGAGCATCCTAGTAGCACCATGCTCAAAATTCTTTAAGATGTTGTACCACAACATGTAGGCTAGCAGTACAGGAGTGTCGTATGGAAGGCGAGCTATGCACCAATGAAGGTGGTGGTGATGGCTTACAATGGTGTGAGGAGGATGAAGAATCAAACACTTGATGACGTCTGGCTGTGGTCTTCATGCGAGCAAAAGGAGTTTGCTGCCCATGACCCCCCTCTATGTAGAAGCAAGCTTCATGGTGATGAATCAAGATTGATTCAAGGAGTTTCGATGATAACAAAGATGATGACAAAAAGCTCAAGATAATGAGTTCAAGATTGAGTAAAGAACACCTCAAGAATCAAGAGAAATTTGAATTCAAGATTCAAGAATCAAGAATAATCAAGTTGAAGATTCAAGAATCAAGAAACGAATCAATCAAGATAAGTACTAAAAAGTTTTTCAAAACATTGAGTAGCAGATGAATTTTTCACAAAACCTTTAATCAAAGAGTTTTTACTCTCTAGTAATCGATTACCAGTTTATTGTAATCGATTACCAGTAGCAAAGATTGTTTTCAAAAAGCTTTCAACTTAATTTACAACGTTCCAATTGATTTCAAAATGGTGTAATCGATTACAATGATTTGGTAATCGATTACCAGTGTGTTTGAACGTTGAAATTCAAATTCAATTGTGAAAAGTCACATCCTTTCACAAAAATGTTTTGTGTAATCGATTACCATGATTTGGTAATCGATTACCAGTGATAAGTTCTGAACAAAAATCAAAAGATGTAACTCTTCCAATGGTTTTCAAGTTTTTCTAAATGTTATAACTCTTCCAATGGTTTTCTTGACCAGACATGAAGAGTCTATAAAAGCAAGACCTTGACTTGCTTTTTAACAAAAAAAATTTCATTAAGACTAACAATCATTACAATCTTTTACAACCTTTTAATCTCTTTGAACTTCTTCTTCTTCTTCCTTTTATCAAAAGCTTTCTAAAATTTTCTGGTTTTTCCAAACCTTGAAAACAAAAGTGTGCTATTCATCTTTTTCATTCTCTTCTCCCTTTGCCAAAAAGAATTCGCCAAGGACTAACCGCCTGAATTCGTTTTGTGTCTCTTTTCTCCCTTTTCCAATAGAACGAAGGACTAACCGCCTGAATTATTTTGTGTCTCCCTTCTCCCTTGTCAAAGAATTCAAAACGACACAATCTGAGAATTCTTTTGATTCTTCCCTTTCCCATAAACAAAAGATTTCAAAGGACTAATCGCCTAAGAATTATTTTGTTTCCCCCTTCACAAAGTTTCAAAGGACTAACCGCCTGAGAACTTTGTCTTAACACATTGGAGGGTACATCCTTTGTGGTACAAGTAGAGGGTACATCTACTTGGGTTATTGTGACTGAGAACAAGAGATGGTACATCTCTTGTGGATCAGTTCTAGTGGAGGGTACATCCACTAGGTTGTTCAAAGAGAACAAGGGAGGGTACATCCCTTGTGGATCTTTGCTTGTAAAAGAATTTACAAGGTTGAAAAGAAATCTCAAGGACCGCAGGTCGCTTGGGGACTCGATGTAGGCACGGGTTGTTGCCGAACCAGTATAAAAACTCTTATGTGTTTGTCTTCTTCTTCTCTACTCTTTTAATTTCCACTATGCACTTTAATTGCCGCTTTTACTTTTGGATTAAGTTTATATTTATGTTCTTTACTTTCTTAACAACATAGTAAAATCCTAAGAAGGGTAAATTTTAATTAGTAAAGGTTCATCAATAATTAATTCAACCCCCCCTTCTTAATTATTCTGAGGCCACTTGATCCAACAAGTGGTATCAGAGCAGGTATCTTGTAGAAAGTCTAGTCACTTCAAGATTAATGGCCTCTTTAGATTCTTTGTCTTTCATAAGTATTTTCAGGAATAGGTTATTCCAAGATCATGATGAAGACCATGTCAAGTTTTGTCTCATGACAAAATCTCATGATAACAACAAAGAAGAGTCTGTAAGGAAGAAGTGGTACATCGATAGTGGATGTTCCAAGCATATGACAGGAGATGTATCCAAATTTACAACCATTTCTCCTAAGAAAAGTGGACACGTTACATATGGTGAGAACAACAAAGGCAAAATTATTGGAGTCGGTAAAATAGGTACGAATTCTTCTACTCCTATTGAAAATGTGTTACTTGTAGAAGGTTTGAAGCATAGCCTATTAAGTGTTAGTCAATTATGTGATAGAGGATATAAAGTACCTTTTGATTCTGAAAAATGTGTTATTAAGCATGAGCATGACAAAGATATTGAACATATAGGTTTCAGAGAAAATAATGTTTACATGATTGATTTAAAACAAAAATCTGAAAATAATAGATGCTTTCTAAGTAAAGATTGTGATCCATGGTTATGGCATAAGAGAATTGCTCATATTAACATGGATCATCTAAATAGATTAATTTCGAAAGATCTAGTTATTGGTTTACCGAAATTAAAATTTGAAAAAGATAAGTTATTTGATTCATGCCAAAAAGGTAAACAAACAAAAGTATCTTTTAAATCTAAAAATATTGTTTCTACCATTCAACCATTACAATTATTGCATATGGATTTATTTGGACCATCTAGGGTCATGAGTTTTGGTGGAAGTTACTATGCAACAGTAATTGTTGATGACTATTCTAGATATACTTGGACTTTATTTCTTACTCATAAAAATGATGCATTTCATGCATTTAGAAGACTTGCCAAAGTCATCCAAAACAAAAAGAATCTCAAAATTATCTCCATCAGAAGTGATCATGGAGGTGAATTTGAAAACAATGATTTTGAAATGTTTTGTGATGAATATGGCATAGAACACAACTTTTCTGCACCTAGGACACCCCAACAAAATGGAGTAGTAGAAAGGAAAAATAGAGCCCTAGAAGAAATTGCTAGAACTCTTTTAAATGACACACCACTTCCAAAATATTTTTGGGCAGAAGCAGTTAACACCGCATGTTGTATTATGAATAGAGCCTTAATAAGACCCATTCTTAAGAAAACCCCATATGAACTTTTTAACAATAGAAAACCAAACATTTCTCATTTACATGTTTTTGGATGTAAATGTTTCGTCCTAAATAATGGTAAAGAAAGCCTAGGAAAGTTTGATGCTAAGGCAGATGAGGGTATCTTCCTTGGGTATTCCTTACATAGCAAAGCATTTAGAATATACAACAAAAGAACCATGACAATTGAGGAATAAAAACTTTAAGGAAGCTATTATAGATGACCATTGGATAGTAGCTATGCAAGAAGAATTAAATCAATTTGAAAGAAATGACGTATGGGAATTGGTAGAGAAACCTTCAGATTATCCAATCATAGGAACTAAGTGGGTATTTAGAAATAAATTGGATGAAAATGGTATAGTAATTAGAAATAAAGCTAGACTTGTAGCAAAAGGATATAATCAAGAAGAAGGTATAGACTATGAAGAAACCTTTGCACCTATAGCTAGATTAGAAGCCATTAGGATGCTATTAGCATATGCATCTATTATGAATTTTAAACTATATCAAATGGATGTCAAGAGTGCTTTCTTAAATGGTCTAATTCAAGAGGAGGTATATGTAGAACAACCTCCTAGGTTTGAAGACACACAAAAATTAGACCATGTCTATATATTAAAGAAGGCACTTTATGGATTAAAACAAGCACTTAGGGCTAGGTATGAAAGGTTAAGTAAATTCCTATTAGAAAAGAATTTCACTCGAGGGAAAGTAGATACCACCTTATTCATAACAAAGAAGGATAATGATATCTTATTGGTACAAATTTATGTTGATGATATAATTTTTGGATCTACTAATGAATCTTTGTGCAAGGAGTTTTCTATTGATATGCAAAGTGAGTTTGAAATGTCCATGATGGGTGAGTTAAATTACTTTCTTGGACTACAAATCAAACAAACAAATGATGGGATCTTTTTCAATCAAGCAAAGTATTGCAAGGAACTCATTAAGAGATTTGGAATGGAAAACTCAAAACACTTGGCTACTCCTATGAACACTAGTTGTTATCTTGACAAAGATGAATCCGGTCAACCCGTTGATGCAAAGCAATACAGAGGTATGATGGGATCTCTACTTTACTTATCTACAAGTAGGCCAGATATTATGTTTAGTGTATGCATGTGTGCAAGATTTCAATCAAATCCAAAGTTTTCACATTTAATGGCAGTAAAAAGAATCATAAGTGTCATACCCTAATTTCGTCCGGGGACCATTGTTGATGGCATGCGACCTTTGCTTGACCGCTTTGAGGTACTTGGCACCCATTGTTGCACAATACGTGAAGTTTCGTAACGTGCCAAAAGTCAAAAGAGAGCATTGTTGCACGATCCGTGAAGTTCCGTAACATGCCGGAAATCAAAAGGAAGCATTGTTATGCGATCCGTGAGGTTCTGTAACATTTCGAAAGCCAAAAAAGGGATGATTACGTAATCCATAAGGTTCCGTAACATTACGGAAGGAAAGCAAGTATCGTTACGGAATTCGTAAATTTTCATAACGTTACAGAAAAAGAATCAGCAAAAAAAAGCAAGGGTGTATTTAGTAAACAGGGGATGCAAATAGCAACCAGGCCCACTTGGGCCTTCTAGGATGTTCCTCCAGAAGGCACCTAGCTCGCCTGGGCGAGCTGGGTGGCAAGCTCCTCCCTCATTTTCCTATAAATAGGGGGAGGGAAGAAGAAAAACGTTCAGCCCTCCTGGTATTTGAGGATCACTTGAAATTAGTGAAAAAATCGTTTCCGTGAAGAAAATCCACGCCGAGGCGCTTCTGTAACGCATCCGAAACATTTCCGTGGGTGATTCCGTGAAGATTTTCCGCCATCTTTCGTTCGTTCTTCGTCGTTCTTCGGTCTTCAACCGGTAAGTTCCCGAAATCGAACTTTTTTAATTCATTCTATGTACCCTTGGTGGTCCCCATTTGTTTCGCATACTTTTATTTTCATTTCATTTACTTTTCGTACCCCCTTTTAACGTGCTTTAGTCATTTATATAAGTCATTTTCTCGCCTAATCAAAAAATAAAATAAATTTCCATCGATCATATGAATTGTAATATCTGTTAATTTCTGATAAAATGAAATCCGATCGTTCGGTCGTGCCGTAACCACATTGGAAACCAAAAAAAAGGTAAAAAAATAATATAATAATAAAAAAATATCTTTTAGTAAAATAAAACAAAAAAATCAATTGTACGTTTCTCTTTGAGATTCTTCTTTCTTAATTGAATTGACCAATAACTAAAGTGAAACTAAGTCTAAAATAAACTCATAAAATCAAGCTTTGTCCGCAAAAATCATTGAAAAAACGTTTTAAGGTCCAAACGCCTCAGCTTTTCTCACCGAGTAAAAATTGATCATTTTAAGGTCCAACGCCTTAAATGACCCCCTTTCAAGTAAAAAGAACCACTCGATTCGCCCCTTTTGAAAGAACTACGTAGGTCTGATTTCCTCTTCGATGGAGGGTACGTAGGAGCAAGATCCCCGCTTTTGTCGACCTCAAAAATAAAAAAGGAAATAAAGGTTTAAATACATAATTTCACACAGTTCTAATCTAAGGCTGTTGTCCTTTGGGACAAACGTGAGAGGTGCTAATACCTTCCTCAAACGTAAAGATAACTCCCGAATCTGGAATATTCTTCATGACCGGTTTCCTTTGGTTTTTCTAACGTTTTCCTTTCAATAAACGTTGGTGGCGACTCCGCGCATTTTCCTCCTTTGGAAGACACACCCGTGAGCCTCGCCTCGCTCACCCGCAAAAGGGTAGGTTGCGACAGTTGGCGACTCCACTGGGGATTGTTTTGTGAGTTAGGCCTATTTTTAGGAAAGTGTGGAATTATGAAACTTTGTGTGTGCATTTTTTCTTGAACTGTGTAAAAATAATAAATGTTGTCTTTTCCACATTTTTACACTGCATTCTAAGCACCCACGGGTTTGAGTGAAAAAAGGGGCAAAAGGGGCCCTATACCCGGGTTCATGGAAATCTAAGGAGTGGAGGTGAATCTATGGTCATGCTAGGTCTCCGACTTGCTTGATAATAGTGAAACCTCGTCTAGAGCTTTCTCTCTTTATAATGTGTTGTCGCTGGTATTCCATACCGCCGCAATATTATTATCTTGAGTGATGATACCTCTAGAAAACAGCCATGTGAGATATGGATCGTTGGGAGTAGTTATTAGAGACCCCTAGATATTATCCTATAGGTTCCCAAATAGGGGCATGGAGCAAGCACGCTCTGTACCATTTGTTCTCATGCATTCTTCTGCGGATAGCACATAAATTATAGTTTTGCTATATATCTAGTGATATCGTGTCTCTTTAGAGTAACGCGTCACTTTTTAATGCATACGTTGGGGCGCCGCAATGCCTAGAACGTAGTATTAAAAAGATGGATCTTTTTCGGTCTCGTATATGTAAATTATCACTTGTTTTTCTTTTCGTTTCATGCATGTGCATTGCATCATTCATATCAGAGCCTTGATTCACCCTTTTTTTCATATCAGAGCCTTGATTCACCCATTTTTAGGTAAATGATGGGAACAAATCAAATCGGAAAAAGATTCTATCAAGTCAAGATTAAGGGCCTAGATGTCACCAGCCTTAAGGAGTTGGGACGGTTGATGGGACCCCTCCAGATGCAAGCCTTCCGCAAGGCGTACGGAAAGATTTTACATTTAACCATAGCGGAGGTATTCACGGAAGCCGTTGTATCCCTCACCCAATACTATGACCAGCCATTGAGATGCTTCATGTTTGGAGACTTCCAAATAGTACCGACTGTTGAAGAATTTGAGGAGATTCTAGGATGTCCTCTTGGGGGAAGAAAACCGTATCTTTTCTCCGGGTTTCTTCCCTCCTTGAGCAAGATTGCAGTCGTGGTCAGGTGTCGCAACCTACCCTTCGGCGGGAGGGCGACGCGAGACTCGCGGGATGCGTGTTCCACGAAAGGAATACGCGCGGAGTCGCCACCAACGTTTATTTGAGGAAAACGTCGGAAAAACCGGAAAAGACGCGATCTACGAACTTTTAAGTGAAAGGTTCGGGAGTTGTATTTACGCACGGGGAAGGTATTAGCACCCCACACGTCCGCCCCAAGGGACGGCAGCCTTTAATCGAATGTGCAAACATGACTTTGATTTTTACGTTCCTTTTTATGTCCTTATATCCTTTTATACCCTTTTTATATTTTTCCCTTTTTTTTTGTGGTCGACAAGGGTGTTTCCCTTTGCTCCTACGTATTCCTCAATTTGTGATGAGGAAATCAGACCTACGTAGTTCTTTCGGAACAAAGTGTTTCTTTTTTACTTAAGTGGTGATCATTTTAAGGCGTTGGACCTTAAAAATGATCCATTTTACTTAGTGAGAAATTGAAATGACAAACTTCAAAAGCCTATTTTTGTGGACGAGCTTGACTAGGCGAATTGATTTTAGGCCTTAGTTTCACTTTAGTTATTAATCAATTCGATTAAGAATGAGAAATCCCAAAGAGAAAACGTCCGATTGATTTTCCGCTTTATTTTACTAAAAGATGTCTTTTTGATTATTATATTATTTTTTACCTCTTTTTGATTTCCAACGTGGTGACGGCACGACCGAACGGTCGGAATTTATTTTAACCGAAGTTAATGGATAATACAATTCAAACGTTCGGTGGAAATTTATTTTATTTTTAAGTTAAGCGAGAAATGACTTAAGTAAAATGGCTTAAGCACGTCAACAGGGGGTATAAAAAGTAAACAAAACGAGAATAAAAATGCACGAAACACAATGTGGACCACTACGGGCACATAGAATGAATCGAAAAGCTTGGTTCGAGGTACTTACCCGTTGAAGATCGAAGAACGATGAAGAACGAATGAAGAACGGTTGAAATCTTTGCGAAATTCCTCACGGAAAACGTTACGGAAACGTTTCGGAAGCGCCTCGGCTTAGATTTTCTTCACGGAAACAATTTTTCCAAGCAAATTCGAAAGAGAGAGAAGTGCCTAAGGGGCTGAACCCCTTCCTTCTTGCCTTCCTCCCCTATTTATAGCAAAATAGGGGAGGTGGTTGCCGCCCAGCTCGCCCAGGCGAGCTCAGCTCGCCCAGGCGAGCAGGGTTGCTTCCTCCAGAAGCAACCGCCTTCTGGAGGAATATTCCGGAGGGCCCAAGTGGGCCTGGGTGCTATTTGCACCCCCATTTTTACTAAGTACACCCCCCTCTGCTGTTTTTTTGGTGATTCTTTTTTCGTAAAGTTACGGAAACTTACGAATTTCGTAACGATACTTGTTTTCTTTCCGTAATGTTACGGAACCTTGCGGATTACATAATCATCCCCTTTTTGACTTACGGAATGTTACGGAACCTCACTTAATTATGCAACGATGCTTCCATTTGATTTCCGGTGTGTCACGGAAACTTACGGATTGTGCATCAATATTTTTTTGGTTTTTCGGCATGTCCTGGAATTTCACAAATTGCCTAATGATGGGTGCCAAGCACCTCACGAGGACCAAAGAATGGTCGCACGTCATCGAGCAAAGGTCCCCGGACGAAATTAGGGTATGACAGTTGCCCCTCTTTACTTGTCTTTTATTGGAGATAAAAGGAAAGTAAAGATAAGACACTAATTTCATTCCTCTCGGTTGACGAGAGCCGCGGGCGACCATGAAATTTCCGCATGTAAATGACTTGTTGTTCCCGGAGGAACAAAAGGTGCAGAAGACTATGTCAGCCTCTGCATGCTATCAAGCGTTCTGTCTTACAGATAGCAAAAGAATGTTTATACGGATAACCACTCGGGTATTTCCGCGTATCATCGGGCCCGCCGCCTCTGGATGATACAAGGGTGCAGAATGACCAAACTTGGTCTCTGCTTGTCATCGGGCCCGCCGCCTCTGGATGACAAAAGGGTGCGAATAACCGTAAGGTATCTCCGCGTATCATCGGGCCCGCCGCCTCTGGATGATACAAGGGTGCAGAATGACCAAACTTGGTCTCTGCTTGTCATCGGGCCCGCCGCCTCTGGATGACAAAAGGGTGCGAATAACCGTAAGGTATCTCCGCGTATCATCGGGCCCGCCGCCTCTAGATGATACAAGGGTGCAGAATGACCAAACTTGGTCTCTGCTTGTCATCGGGCCCGCCGCCTCTGGATGACAAAAGGATGCGAATAACCGTAAGGTATCTCCGCGTATCATCGGGCCCGCCGCCTCTGGATGATACAAGGGTGCAGAATGACCAAACTTGGTCTCTGCTTGTCATCGGGCCCGCCGCCTCTGGATGATACAAGGGTGCAGAATGACCAAACTTGGTCTCTGCTTGTCATCGGGCCCGCCGCCTCTGGATGACAAAAGGATGCGAATAACCGTAAGGTATCTCCGCGTATCATCGGGCCCGCCGCCTCTGGATGATACAAGGGTGCAGAATGACCAAACTTGGTCTCTGCTTGTCATCGGGCCCGCCGCCTCTGGATGACAAAAGGGTGCGAATAATCGTAAGGTATCTCCGCGTATCATCGGGCCCGCCGCCTCTGGATGATACAAGGGTGCAGAATGACCAAACTTGGTCTCTGCTTCTCATCGGGCCCGCCGCCTCTGGATGACAAAAGGGTGCGAATAACCGTAAGGTATCTCCGCGTATCATCGGGCCCGCCGCCTCTGGATGATACAAGGGTGCAGAATGACCAAACTTGGTCTCTGCTTGTCATCGGGCCCGCCACCTCTGGATGACAAAAGGATGCGAATAACCGTAAGGTATCTCCGCGTATCATCGGGCCCGCCGCCTCTGGATGATACAAGGGTGCAGAATGACCAAACTTGGTCTCTGCTTGTCATCGGGCCCACCGCCTCTGGATGACAAAAGGGTGCGAATAACCGTAAGGTATCTCCGCGGGCTACCAGCTCTTGAGTCATGGCAACAAAAGGCGGTATGGTCGACAAAAGCGAGGCTCTTGCTCCTACGTATCCTCCAATGAGGAACTCAGACCTACGTAGTTCTGGATAACTTGTGAGACTTGAAAGAGTCTCAGTGTTTTCTTCGCTAAAATGCAAACATGCTTTAGCAAAGAGACAAATATTCCAACTGATTTAGAGCAGCATATGCTCTCTTTTTTTTTGAGTGAAAAACAATGCGTCTACCGGGGAAGGAGAGTCTGCTGATGAAATCTCCCATAACCATAAATGAGATTTTGGATGTTAGCATTTCGTTTCTAAATGATCATTTAGAGGAAACACTGGGTTCGACAAAAATAGAAGAAATCCACTCAAAGTGTATCAATCTCGCACAGGTAAGTGTTTCATCCTAATTCCGAACCATAGATATGTCATGACTTGACTTTGCAAATTATTTCCTATCAAATCAAAAATTACACGCGTGATCATGGATCAACAGGGCTTCCCTTGGGAATGGGTTCTTTTGGTGGTTTCTTCTTTCGGCTTTTGTGTGTTTTTGGCTTTTGATTTTTCTGGCTTTTTTTCTTTTTCTGTTTTTGTTTAGTGCGGGGCGAGAAAAAAAAAGGTCGCTAGCGCACGGGATTTCGGTTGGTAATCAAAGGGAGAAGACCATTTTAGGTCGTGGATTCCTTTCCTTCTTTTTGTTCATTTGGTGACAACTCTGTATTGTTCAGATATTGTCTGGTTAAAAGACCTTTCTGCACATTTCTTCTAGTTTCTTTGATCAAGAACTTTCTTTCCTTCCTTTTTTACTTTCTCCCATTCTTTGGTTGGGAATTTTCTTTCTTTTCCTTTTGCTTTCTCCCACTCTTTGATTGGGAATTTCCTTTCTTTTCTTTTTGACTTTCTCTTTGATTGGAAATTTTCCTTCTTTTCTTTTTTGCTTCCGAGGGTAAGGATTATGGTGAGTCAGGATTTTGGCTCAAGGCTTGTAGAATGGCTAGACATGATACATGTCAGGGTTTGGTTTGGTTCAAGGATAAAAAGGGATGCCCCACATTATTTCCATGACACAAATGCAAAAATGATGATTTGGAAATTTTATGCAAAACTGGTCATGCATGCACCTATGCGGACACTCAAGTGTCAAATTTTTATGGTCATGTGATGCTAGGGCTCAGGATTCATTCCCTCTATTTTTAGATCAACCCAATGTTTCCAAAATATGTTCTTTTATCAATTTGTGCATTCATCCGAGTCCATTTTGGGCGTCTGGGAAAATCTTCACAGCATTCACCCTTCAGGTGCATACACATTTTTTCAAAAACTAGTTATGATCAGTGAATTTTTCCAAAGAAAAGTTGGAAGTCATCTCTTTTCAACAGCATGTTGGTTTTTCAGCTTGACAACTTATTTTTTTCTTTTTTCTACCTTTTTCCTTACTTGCCTTTTTTTTCCTTATTTGCTCTCTTTTTCTTTTCACTTTCTTTTCTTTTCTATTTCATTTTCTTTCCTTTTCTATTTTTATTTTTATCATGATTTTTTTTTGTTTATTTCACCTATATACTTTTGGACGATGTTCCTAAACGAAGAACTCTACACGGTTCCAGAATTTCAAACATCATTGATATTAGTGATATATAAATACTAACGCAACAATCTAAACAAAAATGTATGCGTTGTACAAATGACAATCGAAACAACAAAAACAAACGTTAGTCTCTCAAGTCAAAACAATAACATAGAATAAAAATGACAAAAGAAATATGAAAGAAAACATGAATCTGGGGATCTCCCAGTCACGTATCTCCACTCCCTCCCAAGAAGTCAAGCAAATCGGCCATCTCCTCATCCTCGTGGGCTTCTTCTCCATCGCCGGGAGCTTCTGGGGGTGCCTCTCCTGCTTGGGCCTCGGGCCAATCTCCGGGCCATGCAACCTCTGCCCTGAACTGGTCTGGAGTAGGGCATGAAAAAGAAGCGGAGCCCTGGCTCTGCATGCTAAGGCTCATCTGGTACAGACAGTCATGGGTCCGTACATGTGCTCGGTGGTTGGCCGCCTGCTGGCGAACCAAATGCCGTAAATACTGCTCCATGTCAAATGCCCCAGCCTGGCCAGCCTGATGAGGTGGTGGGGGCGCGCCTGCGGCCTGTGGAGCATCACCCTGACCCTGTCTCTGGGTACAGTACTTCTCAATAAAAACCCGGGTGATGGGCGGCCGAATCACCTTGGTAGGTGGAACGGGGACTCCGAACGACTAGCAGAGTCCTGTGATCAGTGCGGGGAATCCCAGGGCCCTGTTGGACTTATCTGGGTCCAAAGGGTGCCTAGTGGGCGCCATACCTGCAAAAATATAGATGGCATCAGCGATCAACTGAGCCACATGGATGCTCATCCGTGTCAGGATGGCGTACACCAGCTGGCACTTCGGCATGGGGAGGTCGGAATTATGATCGGTGGGCAGGATGTTGCTGAGCAGCAGAGTCATCCATATCTGAGTCAGGGTGGTCATGTTGGTGCGCATGATCCGCACCCGTCTTCCGACAGCAGTCCGGGCAAAATCCTGCCCCGGTATACATAGCAACTGGGCGATGGCCTCCTCATCGAACCCATCAGACCAGTTCCTCCTCTGGCCATACTCGCACTCCTGGCCCTCTTCTAACACCAACGGATATCCCAGGAGCTGGCCGATAGCGTCGGCATCGAACGGGATCCACTGACCCCTAACCCAGGATCTCATGTCACGCACGCCCTCCTCTGTTGGCCAAGCATTGGCATAAAACTCAAGGACTATTTCTGGATCAAACTTGGCCATGGGAGTAACCAGTGGTGCCCACCGCCGGCGCCCTATTTCCTCCTGGAAATCAGTATACTCGTCGTCCCTGAGCTGGACGCGTCGCTCCCGGAGAAACGACCACCCCTTGATGGCTTCGAAGCGCTGCTGGTGTACCGCGCTCCTAAAGCGGTGACTATCATACTCCGGAGCGGAACTAGTTCCTTCTGCTGCCTTGTCCTTCCTGGACCTCTTTGAGGCAAGCTTCCTCGGGGCCATTTCCTGCGAAGGCAAACATTTGGAAAGTTAGTTTTACCAGTGGGATACTATTCTTAAAACAAAAATGACATACAACCTCCTCCCATAAATACAAACATCAATGTGAATTTAGAGGAAGCTTATGCGCATATTTCCTTACAAACGTTCTCTTGCACAAGACATTCTATTAACCAAAAAAAATGCACCCATATACAATCAAGGCAGCTTCGTTACCTAGATTATTTACACGTACTTCCAAGGTGTATTTGTTACTTACATCACACACCTCCTTGGCTAAATTCACATACATGCATACTCAAAGCATTTTGGGGTACCAAAAATTGCACATGTGCACATCTTGGTATTTCTAATACCTATACATACACAAACTTCATGATGAATCTTGACTATCTACACAATAAGGTGCTACATTTTATGCTCTTTTCAAGTTTTTGCTACCTAAAGCCGCATGCAAATTCAAGTATATTTTCCTTTGCTGACTAAAATTGTATTCAAATTAAAAGGTATACATTTTTTGGTAATGTATCTTCTTTACATAACATGCAACATATTTATGTATATTTTTTTGTGAGACATTTTGACTACCAAAAATTATATGTACATACATCCAAGTATTTTGCTATCATACCCAAAGTGTAAATTGCCAAAGGTATTTTGCTACCTATTCTAAACCTACACATTTATGATGAGCAAAATTCCTAACCCTCTAGGCATAGGGAAAATATTGTAGCGTGGCCCATAGCTGATTGCTGGCCAAAAAAGGGTAACTTTACCCAATATGCACCTCCTTTTGTGCTTTTTTTTTTTTTTTTTTTGCATAAAATTTCAGTTTCTAGGACTAGGATATATGTGGGGCAATTACTCTAGCCTTTTTCGGGAATGAATACATATTCCAAAAAAGTAGAAAATATGCACAAACCAAAATACCCCATGGGTTGTCTCCTTACAAAAGTCACACGCTAATGCCATTGAGGCATTTCACCGAACACTTGGTGGGCGCGCGTTTAGGCATCAATAGCAAGAGAACGGGGACAATGTGGCATGTCCTATTGTTTCAAAATGCATTATAGGCCTAGGGCCATCTCATACCAACCCCTAATTCAACCTAATCAAGCAAGAAAACAAATCAAAATTGCCCCATATATTTGAGCACACTCCCACAATTTAGAGCACCAAAAGGAGATCAAAATACACCAATGAAAAGCTAGAAAGCTTAGGGATGGAATACTTACTTGTTGGTGATGAACAAAAGCGCAAAACGGAATCAAAAAATGCGAAAAAGGATGACCCTAGGGCTGCCAATTCGTCAATCCCGTGGGTATGGCTTTTGAAAGGGGGGAAAAGAAGTTTTTGAATGTAAAAACGCCCCCCCTTTCGTCATTTTTATAATTTGGTGCAGGGGTGGCTCGCCCAGGCGAGCCCAGCTCGCCCAGGCGAGCTAACCTGCACTTTTTTTTTTTTTTTTTTTTTTTTGAGGGGAACATTAACCATGTCCCCTCCCTTCTCATGGATTAGCATTTTGCCTAACTTGAACTTACTTAGGTTAGAATTAGGCGTTGATTACTTATTTTATTATTACTCTTTTCCTTTTTAAAACAAACAAATAGTAAAAGAAAGCTGCAAAATACAAAGGATACGGGGCTGCCTTGCAGCGACATTCCCTGCTTGTTTCGCACAGAGAAGGGCAACGATCGGTCGGTCGTGACCCCATCCCCGCTTGCATTCATCCTTAAGTACCTGCAAGTAATAAACAACCAGGTATGGCCAATCTTGGCCGCATCATTACCCTACCTTGATTGGTTTCTGCCGTTCATGTTTTGTCTTCACTCCAGAAGGTAGCCCAAGGTGATCCTGCCCCTGTTTTACCACAACAATATACATGCGTATGCGTATGCGTATGCATGAATGTTTTCAAACGCAGAAAATTTAGGGAAAGTTGGTTCAGGTTCAATTCTAATTAAGCGCTTGGGGGATCCCATGAACTGAGCGGAAGGGCTCAGGCGATCACAAATTAACGCAAGGTGTGAAACTAACGTGAGGACTAAAAGCCTCAAATCCATGTTCATCTCTTTGAAAGATCGTAACAAGAGATACAATGGACCGGAAATCCCTGGGGGGAAATCTAGAAAACGCATAAAGATAGAGAACATGCAGCGACATCCTTAATTGCCCCAGCTTCTAAGCATAATATTGTTTGACGACATCAGAGTTCACGGGTGAAGGTAGCTCTTCGCCATCCATGTTGGTAAGCACCAGGGCTCCTCCGGAGAAAGCCCTCTTCACAACAAAAGGCCCTTCGTAGTTCGGGGCCCATTTCCCTCGGTGGTCCTTGATAGCATGGGACATTTTCTTTAGCACAAGGTCTCCCTCATGGAACCTGCGTAAGCGTACTTTCTTGTCGAACGCGCTCTTCATTCTTTGCTGGTACAAGCGCCCATGACTCATGGCCGTTAAGCGCTTACCCTCAATGAGGTTGAGCTGATCGTAGCGTGTTTGAGCCCACTCTGATTCCTTTAATCCGGATTCTGCCAAGATCCTTAATGACGGGACTTCTACCTCAAATGGTAACACCGCCTCCATCCCATATACCAATGAGAACGGCGTTGCCCCAGTTGACGTTCGCACTGAAGTCCGGTAACCGTGCAACGCGAATGGGAGCATCTCGTGCCAATCCTTGTATGACACGGTCATCTTTTGGATAATCTTTTTGATATTCTTATTGGCTGCTTCCACGGCTCCATTCATCTTTGGCCAGTAGGGTGTGGAATTGTGATGCTGGATTTTAAACTCCTCGCACATTTCCCCCATCATCTTGTTATTCAGGTTGGTGCCGTTGTCCGTGATAATCTTTCTTGGCAAACCATATCGGCAGATGATCTCCTTCTTAATGAACTTGACCACCACATTCCTCGTGACATTGGTATATGAAGCCGCCTCGACCCACTTGGTGAAATAATCTATTGCTACGAGGATGAAGCGATGACCATTCGAGGCCTTGGGCTCAATGGCCCCGATGACATCTATTCCCCACATGGAGAAAGGCCAAGGGGCGGACATGACATTCAGGGGATGCGGTGGGGCATTGACATTATCCGCGAATGCTTGACATTTGTGGCACTTCCTCACATGGACACAACAATCACTTTCCATGGTAAGCCAGTAATAACCTGCTCTTAAGATCTTCCTGGCCATAGCATGCCCGTTGGCGTGCGTTCCAAACGAGCCCTCATGGACTTCCTCGATCATGTGATTTGCCTCCTTGGCATCCACACATCGCAGGAGTGTCATGTCGTGATTTCTCTTATACAGTGTGCCTCCGCTCATGAAGAAACTGGCTGCCAACCTCCTCAATGTCCTTTTATCGTTGTCGGCAATCTCTGGCGGGTATTCTTTGCTTACGACATACCGCTTGATGTCGTAATACCAAGGCTTTCCGTCCCGTTCCTCTTCCACTTGGCAACAATGTGCGGGTTTGCCACGACACTGAAATTCAATGTAGGGTAGGTCCCGTGCGGTGTTAGCTGGAACATAGATGCCAACGTAGCAAGGGCATCCGCCATTTGATTTTCCTCGCGGGGAACATGATGGAAGGAGATCTCATCGAAAGTCTTAGCCAATTCCTTGATGTAGGCTTTGTAGGGTATCAGCTTGGGATCTCTAGTTTCCCATTCCCCTCTCAGCTGATGGATTACCAACGCTGAGTCGCCGTACACCTTGAGTAGTTTGACATCGGAGTCAATTGCTGCCTGGACGGCTAGGGCACATGCTTCATATTCGGCCATGTTGTTGGTGCAGTCGAATCCTAGCCTGGCTGTGAAAGGTACACATTGATTGTCCGGAGAGATCAACACTGCCCCAACGCCATGACCTAGAATGTTTGACGCTCCGTCAAACCATACAGTCCATTTGTCCCGATCTTCGTCCAACTTTTCCTCGAACAAGGCCATGATGTCCTCATCCGGGAATTCCGGATGCATGGGCTGGTAGTCGTTAAGAGGCTGTTGGGCCAAATAATCTGCCAAAGCGCTTCCTTTTATCGCCTTTTGGGTGACGTAGACTATATCAAACTCAGATAGCAAGACTTGCCACCGGGCGATTCGTCCTGTGAGAGCTGGCTTTTCAAAGATGTACTTGACCGGGTCCATTTTGGATATCAACCAGGTAGTATGGCTCAGCATGTACTGCCTTAAGCGATGGGACGCCCATACTAAAGCACAACACGTTCTTTCGAGCAAGGAGTAATTCATCTCACAGGTCGTGAACTTCTTACTTAGGTAGTAAACAGCGCGCTCTTTCTTCCCGGATTCGTCATGTTGCCCCAGCATACACCCCATTGATTCGTCCAAGACTGTCATGTACAAAATGAGAGGCCTTCCAGGTACTGGTGGCATAAGCACGGGAGGATTCATTAGGCACTTTTTGATCCTTCCAAAAGCCTCTTGGCAATCCTCATTCCACCGATCAGTTTGGTTTTTGCGCAAGAGTTTAAACAACGGCTCACAAATGGCGGTGAGCTGCGATACGAATCTGGCAATATAATTCAAACGCCCCAGGAAACCTCGGACTTGCCTCTCTGTACGGGGTTCCGGCATCTCAAGGATAGCCTTCACTTTTTCGGGGTCTACCTCTATCCCTTTCTGGCTTACAACGAAACCAAGCAATTTCCCTGATTTGACCCCAAAGGTACACTTAGCGGGGTTCAACCTTAATTGATATTTCTTAAGCCTTTCGAACAACTTCCGCAGGTTGACAAGGTGTTCTTCCTCAGATTTAGATTTAGCAATTATGTCGTCCACGTAGACCTCGATCTCTTGATGCATCATATCATGGAACAAAGCTACCATGGCCCGTTGATAAGTTGCCCCGGCATTCTTGAGTCCAAAGGACATCACCTTGTAACAGAACGTTCCCCACAGGGTGACGAAAGTAGTCTTTTCCATATCCTCGGGCGCCATCTTTATCTGATTGTAACCAGAGAAACCGTCCATGAAGGAAAATAAAGCGAAATTGGCCGTGTTATCTACGAGGATATCGATGTGTGGTAAAGGAAAATTGTCCTTGGACTGGCCCGATTCAGGTCCCGATAATCTACACACATTCGTACTTTCCCATCTTTTTAGGAACTGGTACGATGTTGGCAACCCATTCTGGATACCGAGCGACGGCCAGAAATCCAGCGTCAAATTGCTTCTTCACTTCTTCTTTTATCTTCAAGGATGTTTCGGGCTTCATCCTCCTCAATTTCTGTTTTACCGGGGAACACCCGGGATTTAGAGGTAATCGGTGCTGCACAATGTCAGAACTCAAACCGGGCATATCTTGGTATGACCAAGCAAAGATGTCTTGGTAGTCTTTTAGCAGGATTATTAATTCTTCACGGATAGGTGCGGTAATGCCTGTACCTATCTTTACTTCCCTCTTTCCACTGCCAATTCCTAAGTCTACTAGCTCTGTTTCTTCTTGATGAGGCCCATTTCTTGGTCCTCATGGGCGACCATTCTTTCTAGTTCCGAAGGAAGTCCCACATCCTCATCTCCTTCATCTTCCGTTTGATTCATTTCTTGCTCGAAGTTGATAGACGGGTCCCAGGTGTTAGTACCTTCGGGGGACTCGTCATCGAATCTGCCGTTTTAGAGAAAGAAGTAAACATGCAAATGAATGAGAATGGGTAGAGACCAGGAACAGATGAAGAAAGATCCTTGTATTATAAATTCAAAAACAAAAGACACAAAGCCTTAACAAAATGAAAACTCTAAAGCCTAGGCCCAACTATAGAGCTTTTAAACCGTAAAGGTTTACATTATGCTTGTTGCGTAAATGCCGGGGCGTTCCTCACTCGCCAATTTCCCAGCTGGAAATCAGGAGAGCATGGTCGTACCAAATCCAAAGTACTCGGAATATCATCTTCGCATATCGCGAACGCTTGACCTTTGTCTCCCGAACTCCGCACTTATAAAGCTTCTACTTATGTGGCAGGGCGGGCTTCCTTCACCTTCTTGTCTCCAACGCGAACTTTGACCATTGTTCTTCCTTCCCGCAATGCTTCTTTTCATGTTTGCCTGAGTGGGCTTATAGCCTAAACCATACTTCCCACGATTTCCTTGAGTATTTATCAGGCTAGTTATGCCGCCGTTGTTTTTTCCTAAACCCATCCCGGGTTCAAAACCGTTCCCCAACATAACTCGGGCCATCATTACGCTGCATCGGACAGACAAGGTTGCCCAAAGAGGGAGTCCACGGAGGAAATGCTGACCACCTCAAAAGTCTGGAAAGCAGTTTCTAACGATTCTTCTGCGGCTTCCACATAAGGCATGGAGGATGGGCAGCTTACCAAGATATCTTCCTCGCCTGACACGATGACCAAGTGCCCCTCCACTACGAATTTCAGCTTTTGGTGGAGCGTAGACGGCACGACTCCCACTGAGTGGATCCACGGGCGCCCTAACAGGCAGCTGTAGGAGGGGTTAATATCCATTATTTGGAAGGTGACTTGACAGGTGTGAGGGCCTATTTGTACTGGGAGATCGATCTCTCCCCTAACCTCTCGGCGAGTGCCGTCGAAGGCCCGAACCACCATTGAACTTGGTTTTAAGTGGGAAACATTGAATGGTAACTTCTCCAAAGTGCTCTTAGGCATCACGTTTAAACTGGAACCATTATCGATGAGTACCTTGGCTACGATATGGTCCATACACTTAACTGACACGTGTAAAGCCTTATTATGCCCTCTCCCCTCGGCGGGGATTTCTTCTTCGGCGAAGGCAAGATAGTTGTTGGAAGTGATATTGTTGACCAGCCCTCCGAAACCTTCTACCGAGATATCTTGGGCCACGTGAGCCTCGTTCAGCACTTTTACTAGCAGAGCCCGATGAGGCTCGGAGCTCATAAGTAACTCCAGCAGCGAGACCCTAGCCGGGGTTTTGTTGAGCTGTTCGATAACCTTGAATTCGCTCTGCTGAATTATGCGAAGGAACTCGCTGGCTTCCTCTAGCGACACCTCCTTTCTACCATCCTTTTTCTCTGGGGGCCCCTTTGCTGGAATATCTTTATTCGAAGCGTGGGGTGCTTCGCCATCTTGTTCCTCCACCACTTTTTCCTTTTCCTTTGACGTCGGCGGGTTGGACTGGTAGGTCCGGAGGTGCGAACACACGACCACCCTCATCCGGGAATTCCGGATGCATGGGCTGGTAGTCGTTAAGAGGCTGTTGGGCCAAATAATCTGCCAAAGCGCTTCCTTTTATCGCCTTTTGGGTGACGTAGACTATATCAAACTCAGATAGCAAGACTTGCCACCGGGCGATTCGTCCTGTGAGAGCTGGCTTTTCAAAGATGTACTTGACCGGGTCCATTTTGGATATCAACCAGGTAGTATGGCTCAGCATGTACTGCCTTAAGCGATGGGACGCCCATACTAAAGCACAACACGTTCTTTCGAGCAAGGAGTAATTCATCTCACAGGTCGTGAACTTCTTACTTAGGTAGTAAACAGCGCGCTCTTTCTTCCCGGATTCGTCATGTTGCCCCAGCATACACCCCATTGATTCGTCCAAGACTGTCATGTACAAAATGAGAGGCCTTCCAGGTACTGGTGGCATAAGCACGGGAGGATTCATTAGGCACTTTTTGATCCTTCCAAAAGCCTCTTGGCAATCCTCATTCCACCGATCAGTTTGGTTTTTGCGCAAGAGTTTAAACAACGGCTCACAAATGGCGGTGAGCTGCGATACGAAATCTGGCAATATAATTCAAACGCCCCAGGAAACCTCGGACTTGCCTCTCTGTACGGGGTTCCGGCATCTCAAGGATAGCCTTCACTTTTTCGGGGTCTACCTCTATCCCTTTCTGGCTTACAACGAAACCAAGCAATTTCCCTGATTTGACCCCAAAGGTACACTTAGCGGGGTTCAACCTTAATTGATATTTCTTAAGCCTTTCGAACAACTTCCGCAGGTTGACAAGGTGTTCTTCCTCAGATTTAGATTTTAGCAATTATGTCGTCCACGTAGACCTCGATCTCTTGATGCATCATATCATGGAACAAAGCTACCATGGCCCGTTGATAAGTTGCCCCGGCATTCTTGAGTCCAAAGGACATCACCTTGTAACAGAACGTTCCCCACAGGGTGACGAAAGTAGTCTTTTCCATATCCTCGGGCGCCATCTTTATCTGATTGTAACCAGAGAAACCGTCCATGAAGGAAATAAAGCGAAATTGGCCGTGTTATCTACGAGGATATCGATGTGTGGTAAAGGAAAATTGTCCTTGGGACTGGCCCGATTCAGGTCCCGATAATCTACACACATTCGTACTTTCCCATCTTTTTTAGGAACTGGTACGATGTTGGCAACCCATTCTGGATACCGAGCGACGGCCAGAAATCCAGCGTCAAATTGCTTCTTCACTTCTTCTTTTATCTTCAAGGATGTTTCGGGCTTCATCCTCCTCAATTTCTGTTTTACCGGGGAACACCCGGGATTTAGAGGTAATCGGTGCTGCACAATGTCAGAACTCAAACCGGGCATATCTTGGTATGACCAAGCAAAGATGTCTTGGTAGTCTTTTAGCAGGATTATTAATTCTTCACGGATAGGTGCGGTAATGCCTGTACCTATCTTTACTTCCCTCTTTCCACTGCCAATTCCTAAGTCTACTAGCTCTGTTTCTTCTTGATGAGGCCCCATTTCTTGGTCCTCATGGGCGACCATTCTTTCTAGTTCCGAAGGAAGTCCCACATCCTCATCTCCTTCATCTTCCGTTTGATTCATTTCTTGCTCGAAGTTGATAGACGGGTCCCAGGTGTTAGTACCTTCGGGGGACTCGTCATCGAATCTGCCGTTTTAGAGAAAGAAGTAAACATGCAAATGAATGAGAATGGGTAGAGACCAGGAACAGATGAAGAAAGATCCTTGTATTATAAATTCAAAAACAAAAGACACAAAGCCTTAACAAAATGAAAACTCTAAAGCCTAGGCCCAACTATAGAGCTTTTAAAACCGTAAAGGTTTACATTATGCTTGTTGCGTAAATGCCGGGGCGTTCCTCCACTCGCCAATTTCCCAGCTGGAAATCAGGAGAGCATGGTCGTACCAAATCCAAAGTACTCGGAATATCATCTTCGCATATCGCGAACGCTTGACCTTTGTCTCCCGAACCCGCACTTATAAAGCTTCTACTTATGTGGCAGGGCGGGCTTCCTTCACCTTCTTGTCTCCAACGCGAACTTTGACCATTGTTCTTCCTTCCCGCAATGCTTCTTTTCATGTTTGCCTGAGTGGGCTTATAGCCTAAACCATACTTCCCACGATTTCCTTGAGTATTTATCAGGCTAGTTATGCCGCCGTTGTTTTTTCCTAAACCCATCCCGGGTTCAAAACCGTTCCCCAACATAACTCGGGCCATCATTACCGCTGCATCGGACAGACAAGGTTGCCCAAAGAGGGAGTCCACGGAGGAAATGCTGACCACCTCAAAAGTCTGGAAAGCAGTTTCTAACGATTCTTCTGCGGCTTCCACATAAGGCATGGAGGATGGGCAGCTTACCAAGATATCTTCCTCGCCTGACACGATGACCAAGTGCCCCTCCACTACGAATTTCAGCTTTTGGTGGAGCGTAGACGGCACGACTCCCACTGAGTGGATCCACGGGCGCCCTAACAGGCAGCTGTAGGAGGGGTTAATATCCATTATTTGGAAGGTGACTTGACAGGTGTGAGGGCCTATTTGTACTGGGAGATCGATCTCTCCCCTAACCTCTCGGCGAGTGCCGTCGAAGGCCCGAACCACCATTGAACTTGGTTTTAAGTGGGAAACATTGAATGGTAACTTCTCCAAAGTGCTCTTAGGCATCACGTTTAAACTGGAACCATTATCGATGAGTACCTTGGCTACGATATGGTCCATACACTTAACTGACACGTGTAAAGCCTTATTATGCCCTCTCCCCTCGGCGGGGATTTCTTCTTCGGCGAAGGCAAGATAGTTGTTGGAAGTGATATTGTTGACCAGCCCTCCGAAACCTTCTACCGAGATATCTTGGGCCACGTGAGCCTCGTTCAGCACTTTTACTAGCAGAGCCCGATGAGGCTCGGAGCTCATAAGTAACTCCAGCAGCGAGACCCTAGCCGGGGTTTTGTTGAGCTGTTCGATAACCTTGAATTCGCTCTGCTGAATTATGCGAAGGAACTCGCTGGCTTCCTCTAGCGACACCTCCTTTCTACCATCCTTTTTCTCTGGGGGCCCCTTTGCTGGAATATCTTTATTCGAAGCGTGGGGTGCTTCGCCATCTTGTTCCTCCACCACTTTTCCTTTTCCTTTGACGTCGGCGGGTTGGACTGGTAGGTCCGGAGGTGCGAACACACGACCACTACGGGTCACACCACTCAGCCCCGTGATACTTGTTACTTTAGCTGACAGCGAGCTGACGTCAGTGACTTCTTCTTCCTTCTTCCCCGGAGGTGTATATCTCCACGGGACCGCGTGACTATTTTGATATGGGAAAGGAACAGGTTTGGCCATTAAGGGGTGCCCGGGCTTTTGCGAGGCTGCACTTTTAGTGAAGTATATCACCAAGGGTTTGGGCTTCGCAACACCGCTCCCCTCCGTAGATTGCATGCATATATGCTGCTCTTCTTTTCCTTCAATGCCGACTTCTAGTCGACCTTGGTCTATCATCCGCTGTAACAATTCCTCTACTTCCAAACACGTCTCCATGTCATGCATCTCGCCGGAATGTAGCAGACAGGAATCCTCCTTACACCCACTATGGGGAATTACACCTCCCTTTTGTAGGGCCTCAAAGATAAACCTCCTAGGGGTTGCCACATCTCTTAAAGGTTTAGACCTGTGGGGCCTATCGGATTCAACTGCATTAACTGCTCCCCCTCCATGATTGGCGAGCGGGTTGGTCGTCACATTGGGCCGATCCTCTTGGAAAGTCAGCCATCCGGCATCCATTAAATGTTGGACCTTGTATTTAAGGGCCAAGCATTTTTCGACGGAATGCCCCGGGACACCCCCATGGTACTTGCAAGTTGCATTAGGGTCATACCACTTCGGGAAAGGGGGTTCGAGGACCCTTCCGGGAGTTACCACGGCCAAATGATTGGCGATGAGGGATGGTAGAAGATCTTCGTACGTCATTGGGAGCGGGGTGAATTCCGGCAATGGCCTCGGAGGGAAGTTCCTTGTCGTGTTGGAATTACCGGCCGGTCGAGTCGTGTTCGGAGTTGGAACTTGGGGAGCTTCCCTCTGGGTGGGTGCCTTAGGCTGCACGGGTGTTGAACTAGAGGCGTTCCCCGCATGAGCCGAGAAGCTTGGGTGATGTTGCGCGTACTGATGGGTACCATGAGGTGTTTGCTGGGGTTTGACCCACGCGGGTGTTGAAGAGACGGCATGGGCATCTCCTTCTTTCCTTTTTGCCCCTGTCGCCCCGATTCTTTTGGCATTCACGTTTGTGGAGGAAACGTAATCAAACTTTCCTCTCTTCAATCCAACCTCGATTCTTTCCCCGGCAAACACCAGATCCGCAAAGCTGGACGGCATGTAACCCACTAGCTTCTCATAGTAGAACACTGGCAGAGTGTCTACCATCATGGTGATCATCTCTCTCTCAACCATGGGAGGAGCTACTTGTGCCGCCAAATCCCTCCATCGCTGCGCATATTCTTTAAAGGTTTCACCCTCTTTCTTGAACATATTCTGCAGTTGAGTACGGTCAGGAGCCATATCAGAATTGTACTGATACTGCCTTAGGAAGGCGGTAATCAGATCCTTCCAAGTACGGATACGGGAAGCTTCCAAATTAGTGTACCATACTACCGCAGCTCCGGCCAAGCTATCCTGAAAGAAGTGTATCAACAGCTTTTCATTTTTAGAATGGGCGCCTATCTTACGGCAGTACATTTTGAGATGGTTTTTGGGACAAGTCGTCCCTTTATACTTGTCGAAGTCCGGCACTTTGAACTTCGGGGGAATAACAACATCGGGTACTAAGCAAAGATCCGTCATGTCTGCAAACGGATAGTCCCCAAATCCTTCCACAGCCCTCAATCTTTCCTCAAGGAGATCGAGCTTCCTCCTTTCTTCAGTTGCCGGGGGCGGCCCTTCCATAGACAAAACTATTGGCGATGCTGCGATGTTGGGTTGAGGCAACGTGCCTGGTGCCGGCCCTTCGGGGATCGGGGGATAAAACTCGACATCCCTCCGAGCATAATCTTGAGGGTCTTTATGGACTTCGTCGGGCTGCTGAGGAGGCTCTTTTTCATGGACGGGAGAAGCAATGTGGCCCGCATCTTCTTGCAAGATGGGTGGTGAATAGTTGGGCGGCAATCCATAAGGGTAAGCCGCTCGGTTGTATCCCAGGTGAGGGCTGCCATCGTGCCCCAGTGTGTCCCTTCCCCGTCCTACTATGTTTGAGGGAGGATGGTGCGTAGTTGCCAAGAGAGTCGGGTCTGCTTCGGCAGCCGAACTGACAGCGGCGGCAGTGGCCGCGTTCTTCTCCATGAGCTGCTTCATACCTAACATGGCCTCCATCATGGAGGCCATTTGTTCTTTCAGAGCCGACATGTCGGCTTTCATCTGTTCCTGCGTCTCCTCTTGATCACCCATCGTTCTAGATTTGGTTCTGGTGCGATAGGGATCCCTTGCGGCGCGTTTAGTTATGGTGTTTTTCCCTAAAAAACCAAACGTGAGGAGTGGGTAAAGAAAGAAAACGCATGCTAGAGATGAGATGTAGGAGTGATTTGATTTGCACAAGCTTTTTGGAGTAGAAACATGGGACCAACTCATTTTATTTCAAAAAGGAAGTCATATCTAGTCAAGGTCTGAGAGACCATACAAGTTTCCTAACGATTTCTAATTATGTGGGCCATTAAGTCTATCATATGCTGACAATAGCCGAGAAGCCCATGAATCTCTTCGGGGGCGGAGTAGGTGTCTGCCATCGCCTTGGCCTTGGCTAACAATCGGGGAAGTTCTTGACTCCCGTTCAAGGTAAGAGCAAACCGATCCATCCACATGGTTGCCTCTTGGTGTAAAGAGTTGATCACCCTTCCTCTAGCCTCTTTTTCCGCGTATACTTGGGCATACTCATCCGCGATTCTATGCTCATGGGCCGTGGCTAGACCTAACTCTTCTTGGTACTTGGCGATGATAGCTAACATGTTGGTCTCTGTCTCGCATAAACGCTGAGACAAGCTTCTTTTGGACCTTGAACAAGCAATCAACTCCTCTTTCAGAACCATGCTATGTGCTCGCGACTGGTCCCTTTCTTCCCTTCGCAACTTGAGTTCATTATTGCTACCCCATAGAGCTCCGCGAAATTTGTTCCGGCCATACTCTTCCTTGCGAGCCCTCTTGGTCTCTTGTTCAAGGGCTCTTGCGGTAATTGCATTCTCTTCCCGTAACCCGGCACACTCCTTCCGAACGTGTGTAGCAGCCAACTTGAACTTCTCCTTGGCGAGTTTTGCCTTTCCTAACTCGCTTTTGAGAGCTTGGACTTCTTCGTCCTCTTCCGGTGCTTCAAAATTCTCTTCGCTGACAACTTTTAACTTGGCGAGCCAATCTAAACCTCGTATGCGAACTTTCAGCCATTCGTGGTACCCACCAATGATGCCATTACGAATGCCTCTAAGCTCTTGATCTTTCCTTAACGGGGTTTCCCATGCCTTATGGATTCTTTGTATAGTCTTGGAATTTTGTGCGCCGAGATCCCTCACAAGGAAAGGAGACATGCTTTCTTCCGTCGGTGCTCCCCTCATGGGGTACCCTAGTTGTCTTATAGCGAGCGTGGGATTGTAATTAATACAACCCCTCGTTCCTACCAGCGGAATGTTTGGGTATCTTCCACATGAGAAAAGGACTCCTTCTTTTCCTTCCTTCCATCGGGGGAACCAACTGATTGTTCTACCTCCTATCCCGGCCAAGAGCTGGTCCCAATCCATTCTCCTCTTTTCAGTACACGAGCGATGGCTCAGGAGCGGACATGGATGTCTTGTGTCTTGTTGGAACAAGTGTGAAACCAACCAAACACAGAGGGCGGGTAAGCAACAGATGATCCGTGCGCTACTCTTCTCGCACCTTCGGTCAAACGTGTCAAATAGATCTGCCAAGACAGCTACCACCGGACTTTCCTTGCTATGGTGGTAGGCAAGGAAAGCGTCGATTGCTGCTAGGTCTACCAAACCATCCACGTTTGGAAAGAGGACGACCCCAAAAATTAGCAAAGCTAACACATCCATAAACGGGACCCAGTCTCCTTGATTGGCCATACCCCTCGCCTTGTCTTCTAGGTACTTCTGTGGTAGGCCCGCTATGCCGTTCCGAGTCTGTTTTATGCGGTCCAAACCTCTTGCTGAATCCTTGACCACAGTTGCAATTCTGCTCAAAGAGGGGAGACATCCGGAGGAAAGATATGGTTTTCTTCCCCCGAGAGGACATCCTAGAATTTCTTCAAATTCTTCAATGGTTGGTACTAATTGGAAGTCTCCGAATGTGAAGCATCTCAAAGGCTGGTCGTAGTATTGGGTGAGTGATGCAATGGCTTCTATGGACACCTCTGCTATGGTCAACTCTAAGATCTTTCCGTAAGTCTTGCGGAAGGCTTGCATTTGGAGGGGTTCCATCAACCGCCCTAATTCCTTGATGCTGGTGGTATCTGGGCTTTTGACCTTGACTTGGTAGAACCTCTTGCCGGTTTGATTTGTTCCCATGCTTACTAAAGTGAGACAAAAGCTGGTGCAAATCAAAACTCCGATATCTCATGGGTGGGATGGATGAATGCATGAAGAAATGCATATGACACAGATGCAATTTACGAATACGGGGGTCCGGGGAATTTGTCACCTTCTTAGATACGACATCTAGGGGTAGCGAAATGCCCCAACGCACGTTTTTAAGAAGGCGACACGGACCCTCCGTTGGTTTGTTTACAGTAGGGATCAAGACAGAACCCATATGCAATGCCTATGCAAAAGACACAATGCGGGAATGTGCACAGTATGACAATATTTACCGAACATAAGCAAAAGGGTATATGATACTCATGCATGGCAGTGTGAAAAATGGCACGCAGCGTGTTTGCTTCGTGCCCCTATTGAAGGGACCTATAAGGGAGAGAACTAACTAGGCTTTTAGCAATAATTCCCAAGGTAGTTATATCTCTCTTGATGGTTTCTAGAGGTATCATCCCCTTTGACGAACATATTGTAGCAGTAGGGACTACTAGCAACAATAGGTTTTCAAAGAGAAAAGCTCTAGATGAGGGTTCACTGTAATCAAGCAAGTCGGAGACCTAGCATGATTACAGATTCACCTCCACTCCTTATGCTCCCATGAACCCGGGTATAGGGCCCTTTTTCACTCACAGTGTGTGCAAATAGTGTTGGTGTTTTGTGTGCATCAAATGAATAAATATTTACCTCATGCATACATTTTAAAACGCACTAAAAGCAACAAAGAGTTTATATACACAAGTACATAATGAAGGAAAACAACAAAGGAGTAAGTCATGATAAAGCATTTGCACAAGATTAAATGGCCTAACTCTCTAAAAATTGTCCCCAGTGGAGTCGCCAACTGTTGCAACCTACCCTTCGGCGGGAGGGCGACGCGAGACTCGCGGGATGCGTGTTCCACGAAAGGAATACGCGCGGAGTCGCCACCAACGTTTATTTGAGGAAAACGTCGGAAAAACCGGAAAAGACGCGATCTACGAACTTTTAAGTGAAAGGTTCGGGAGTTGTATTTACGCATGGGGAAGGTATTAGCACCCCACACGTCCGCCCCAAGGGACGGCAGCCTTTAATCGAATGTGCAAACATGACTTTGATTTTTACGTTCCTTTTTATGTCCTTATATCCTTTTATACCCTTTTTATATTTTTCCCTTTTTTTTTGTGGTCGACAAGGGTGTTTCCCTTTGCTCCTACGTATTCCTCAATTTGTGATGAGGAAATCAGACCTACGTAGTTCTTTCGGAACAAAGTGTTTCTTTTTTACTTAAGTGGTGATCATTTTAAGGCGTTGGACCTTAAAAATGATCCATTTTACTTAGTGAGAAATTGAAATGACAAACTTCAAAAGCCTATTTTTGTGGACGAGCTTGACTAGGCGAATTGATTTTAGGCCTTAGTTTCACTTTAGTTATTAATCAATTCGATTAAGAATGAGAAATCCCAAAGAGAAAACGTCCGATTGATTTTCCGCTTTATTTTACTAAAAGATGTCTTTTTGATTATTATATTATTTTTTACCTCTTTTTGATTTCCAATGTGGTTACGGCACGACCGAACGGTCGGAATTTATTTTAACCGAAGTTAATGGATAATACAATTCAAATGTTCGGTGGAAATTTATTTTATTTTTAAGTTAAGCGAGAAATGACTTAAGTAAAATGGCTTAAGCACGTCAACAGGGGGTATAAAAAGTAAACAAAACGAGAATAAAAATGCACGAAACACAATGTGGACCACTACGGGCACATAGAATGAATCGAAAAGCTTGGTTCGAGGTACTTACCCGTTGAAGATCGAAGAACGATGAAGAACGAATGAAGAACGTCGAAGAACGGTTGAAATCTTTGCGAAATTCCTCACGGAAAACGTTACGGAAACGTTTCGGAAGCGCCTCGGCTTAGATTTTCTTCACGGAAACAATTTTTCCAAGCAAATTCGAAAGAGAGAGAAGTGCCTAAGGGGCTGAACCCCTTCCTTCTTGCCTTCCTCCCCTATTTATAGCAAAATAGGGGAGGTGGTTGCCGCCCAGCTCGCCCAGGCGAGCAGGGTTGCTTCCTCCAGAAGCAACCGCCTTCTGGAGGAATATTCCGGAGGGCCCAAGTGGGCCTGGGTGCTATTTGCACCCCCATTTTTACTAAGTACACCCCCCTCTGCTGTTTTTTTGGTGATTCTTTTTTCGTAAAGTTACGGAAACTTACGAATTTCGTAACGATACTTGTTTTCTTTCCGTAATGTTACGGAACCTTGCGGATTACATAATCATCCCCTTTTTGACTTACGGAATGTTACGGAACCTCACTTAATTATGCAACGATGCTTCCATTTGATTTCCGGTGTGTCACGGAAACTTACGGATTGTGCATCAATATTTTTTTGGTTTTTCGGCATGTCCTGGAATTTCACAAATTGCCTAATGATGGGTGCCAAGCACCTCACGAGGACCAAAGAATGGTCGCACGTCATCGAGCAAAGGTCCCCGGACGAAATTAGGGTATGACATCAGGGATTCGGCGAGAGAGTTGGATCGTGTAAAGCAAACTCGAAACGGCGTAGTGGGCCTACCGCGAAAGTACTTGGAAGGCAAGGCAAGGGATATGGCGAATCAAGAGGAGTGGGTCCTGTTTGCGGATGTACTAGCTTTGCTAATCTTTGGGGTTGTCCTCTTTCCAAACGTGGACGGTTTGGTGGACCTAGCCGCGATTGATGCTTTCCTTGCGTATCACCATAGCAAGGAGAGCCCGGTGGTAGCTATCTTGGCGAATTTATTTGATACATTTGACCGAAGGTGCGAGAAGAACAACGCACGGATTTTCTGCTGCTTACCCGCTCTTTGTGTGTGGTTGGTTTCGCACCTATTCCAACAAGACATAAGGCACCCATGTCCGCTCCAAAGTTATCGCTCGTGTGTCGAAAAGAGAAGAGTAGATTGGGACCAATACTTGGCTGGGATAGGAGGCAGAACCATCAACTCGTTTCCTCGATGGAAGGAAGGAAAGGAGGGAGTTCTCTTCTCATGTGGGGACTACCCAAACATTCCGTTGATAGGGACGAGGGGTTGTATTAACTACAATCCCGCAGTTGCTATAAGACAGTTAGGGTACCCCATGAGGGGAGCACCGACGGAAGAGAGCCTATCGCCTTTCCTTGTGAGAGATTTCGGCGCGCAAAGTTTCAAGATTGTACAAAGAGTCCACAAGGCGTGGGAAAGCCCGTTAAGGAAAGATAAAGAACTTAGGGGCATCCGTAATGGCATCATCGGTGCTTATGATGAATGGCTGAAAAAGTTCATACACGAGGGTTAGATTGGCTCTCCAAGTTGAAAAAACAGAGCTAGGAAAGACAAGACTCGCCAAAGAAAAATTCAAGTTAGTCACTACAGAAATCCGGAAAGAGTGTGCCGAGTTACAAGAAGAAAATGCAGCTACCGCAAGAGCTCTTGAACAAGAAACCAAGAGGGCTCACAAGGAAGAGCATGGCCGAGATAAATTCTGAGGAGCTTTGTGGGGCAACAACAATGAGCTCAAGCTTCGAAGGGAAGAGAGAGACCAATCACGAGTACATAGCATGGTCTTAAAGGAGGAGTTAGCTGGTTGCTCAAGATCCAAGAGGAGTTTGGCCCAACACTTAGAAGCCACGGAGCAAAGCATGCTAGCTATAATAGGGCAGTACAAAGAAGAGTTAAACCAGTCTTTGACCCATGAGCAAAAGCTAGTAGAGGACTTCGCACAAGCATACGCCAAGAAGGAAGCAAGAGGGAGGGTGATTGATGCATTTCATCAAGAAGCAACCATATGGATGGATAGGTTCGCCTTGACCTTAAATGGAAGTCAAGACCTCCCGCGACTACTAGCCAAAGCAAGGGCCATGGCTGAAGTGTGTTCAGCCCCAGAGGAAATACACGGGCTAATCAATTACTGTCAACACATGATAGATTTAATGGCCCATATAATTAGAAACCGTTAGGTTCTGTTGTAACACTTTTGTAAAATCTTGGCTAGATGAAAGCTTTTGTTCCTTTTTTATAAAAAGAGAAGTTCTGAAACTCATCACATTGTCTAAAAAGGCCTTGAGGTGGATCTAAGTGCTCTGATCATTCATTAGCATATTCATGATTTGGTGGCATGCTCACCACTGTTTGTTTCTTTAGGGAACTCACCATAACTAAAAAAGCGCAAAGGCACCCCTATAACACCCGATCCAAAAGTAAGATGGATAACAAAGAGGGAGTGCAAGAACAGATGAAGGCCGACATGTCGGCCTTAAAAGATCAGATGGCTTCTATCACGGAAGCCATGCTAAAAATTCAAAAATCAATAGAAGACAATGCTACGGCAGCCGCTTCCAAAACAGCTAGGGAAGCAGAACCGGTGCTACAGCCCGCAATGAACTTGGGCCGGGACAGAAGCGCGACGGGTTTCAATCGGAGGTATAGTCCTCAAGCCTACCCTTATGGTTTGCCTCCAGACTTCACCCCCCGTATCGCTCCAAACGATTTGCGCCAAGCCCCTACCTTCGAGGGGCAACTCCCTCTTCATGCCGACTATCCTCTGCAGGAAGATGATGAAGGAGATGCCCATTTAGGCCCTTTACTTCCCCTTAAGGAACTGGACCCCATGAGTTGCCCCAACGAAACATAATCCGCCATGCCCAGTCTCAATCCGCACCCGTTAAGGGACTCCTTCCCATTTCAAAAGACAAGGGAAAGATCGATCTGCTTGAAAAAAAGGTTGAGAGCGGTGGAAGGCCTCGACAACTATCCTTTCCCGGAGTTAGCCGATCTGTGTCTGGTACCTGACATCATCATTCCTCCCACGTTTAAGGTATTAGATTTTGATAAATACGAGAAGCTGATAGGATATATGCCGGCCAACTTTGCAGACCTCATCTTCGCCGGAGAAAGAATCGAGTCCGGACTGAGGAAAGGCAAGTTTGAATATGCCTCCAACATTGGCCCCAACAGCAATAGAAAAGCCCCAGTGGTGGGCACACGGAAAAAGGAAGGGGATACCCACGCGGTCACCACCGCCCCAACGTGGATGAAAACACCCAAAAATGCTCAAAACTCATACCAACACAACCACCCGAACTTTTCGATCTAAGCCGGAAGTTCCCTCCCAACTCAAGTAGAAGGACCTGCCACAACAGAAAAAATGCCTGCACAACACGCGGCTCCAGCCACACCCCGGCCAGCCAATAATACGACTCCTGGCGCGAGCTATAACAATACACGACGCCCCCCGAGAGACGAGTTCTCTCCTATTCCCATGGCGTATTCCGAGTTATGGCCCTCATTATTGGAAAACCATTTTGTGGTGGCCATACCCGAGAAGGTCTTCCAGTCACCATACCCCAAGTGGTACAACTCAAATGCCACGTGTGTTGGACCTTGTGGCCTCAATAATCTTAAGAGGGATAGGCTTAGAATTCAGTAGAAGCAACAACAATCAATTTAATAATGTTCTATAAACATGCAAGGCAAAATTGATTGCAATAACATAAATGAGATAAGGGAAGAGAGAATGCAAACACAGTTTTATACTGGTTCGGCCACAACCCGTGCCTACGTCCAGTACTCAAGCAACCCACTTGAGATTTCCACTATCTTTGTAAAATCCATTACAAAGTCTGAACCACACAGGGACAACCCATCCCTTGTGTTCAGGAATCCTTTACAACAAGAGACTCACAGTCTCTTAACCAATCTCATTGAATAAGAAGAATGGAAGAAGAATTCTCTCTTCAAGAGAAGAATATTACAGTGAAGATCATGTAAGAATCCTTATTGATTTTGCAAGTGTTTGGTCAAGGATTTCTTTTGAGAGAGCATTTGACAATGAAGTTCTTTTGGAATCTCTCTCATTGTCTTTTGAGAGGATAAGACATTTTGGACCAGCAAAACTTTCTGCATAAAATTCGTGCCCAAGTCACCTATTTATAGGCCTTTGATGGCCATTCACAAATTTAATGAAAAGATGTGACTGTTGGCGATATTCCTTGAAAATCCTCTCTGGTAATCGATTACAAAATTAGTGTAATCGATTACACAGTTATTTTTCTTGAACAGTTGTGACCCTTCATTTAAAATTTGAATTCCCAACGTTCAGAGTCTCTGGTAATCGATTACATATGATGTGTAATCGATTACACACTTTCAAACCATTGGTAATCGATTACATGTATTGGTAATCGATTACATGTGCCTTGAATGACTTGAAACCTTTCATTGTGAGGCAAGGCTTGATCTTGAAGAAATCTTGAATCAAGGCTTTGTTTGTTGAAACAATCTTGTATTAATCTTGAAGCAAAATGAGCCTTGTTTGATTCTTCTTTTGACATCATCAAAATCATGTATACATACATTCACAACGTGCGCATACCATAGTGGAGCCCCCGGACACAACATTGATTCTTGCCTGCCATTCAAGTATAAGGTGCAACGCCTAATAAATGTCGGTTGGCTATCATTTCAAGAAGAGGGCACCAACGTTAAGACCAATCCACTAGCCAGTCACGGAGGATCTAGCGTAAACGCCATCAAAAAGGATAGGCCGTCAGGGTCAAAGAGATTAGAAGATGTGGCTACATCCAGAAGATTCATCTACCAGTCGCTGCAGGCAGCATGCATGGTCTCTCGTGGCGAAGACAAAAGCGACGAATGTCTGTTTCATCTCGGGGAATCACACGACATGGAAACCTGCCCCGCGGTGGAAGAGCTACTTCAACGGCTCATGGACTAGGGGCAGCTTGAAGTGTCCGAGGGAGGTATGGAAGAACCGCAGATTTACACGCAGTCAGCAGAAAGGAAGGCTCCCCCAACCCCCAAAGCCCTGGTAATATGTTTCACTAGGATTGTGATCAGCTCCAGGTCTGAGTACCCCCCGACAGTGCCCAAGCCGACGCCATTTTCCTATCAAAGCAATAAGGTTGTCCCATGGAAATATACCCCTCCCGCTTTTAGAGAAGGGGCTGCAACCAAGATTGACTCCTTGTCAGCCAAAGTGACCAACATTACCGGCCTTAGTGGCGTAACTCGCAGTGGCCGAGTTTTCGCACCCCTTCACTCGGCAGAATTGCCCTCCAAGGGGAAAACACCCATGATCCAAGAGTCCGCAGGCGCGGCCACCCCCTCAAAAGAAGTGGATCCCCCGGTAGTAAAGGGAGCTGAAAAGAAGGAAGGTCTTCAAGGAAAGGCGGTGACCTTGGAAGAGGCTCATGAGTTCCTTCGTCTCATCCAACAAAGTGAGTTTAAAGTAGTTGAGCAATTGAATAAAACTCCAGCAAGGATCTCTTTGCTCGAACTGCTCATAAACTCCGAGCCTCATCGTGCACTATTGGTAAAGGTCCTCAACGAAGCCCACGTAGCACACGACATCTCAGTCGAGGGTTTCGAAGGCATTGTTAATCACATAACTACCAATAACTATGTCGCGTTCACGGAAGAAGAGATTCCAGTTGAGGGGAGAGGGCACAACAAAGCTCTACATGTGTCTGTCAGATGCATGGACCATGTCGTCGCTAAGGTACTCATCGATAATGGTTCAAGTTTAAATGTGATGCCAAAGACCACCTTGGAGAAACTTCCTTTTAATGTGTCACGTCTAAAACCGAGTTCGATGATAGTATGAGCTTTCGACGGTAGTCGGCAGGAGGTGATGGGGGAAATTGACATCCCCATTCAGATAGGCCCCCACACTTGCAATGTGGTTTTCCAAGTGATGGACATAAATCCCACCTACAACTGCCTTTTGGGGAGGCCATGGATTCACGCGCTAGGAGTGGTCCCTTTAACGCTTCACCAAAAATTGAAATTTGCGGTTGGTGGACTCTTGGTGATAGTGTTGGGCGAAGGGGATATGTTGGTAAGCTGCCCCTCCTCTGCACCATATGTAGAGGCAGCGGAGGAATCATTGGAGACAGCTTTCCAATCCTTCGAGGTGGTAAGTTGTGCCTCTGTGGAAACAAGTCCATTGCTACCTTGTCTCTCTAATGCGGCCCTGATGGTGGTGCGGGTAATGCTCAGGCACGGTTATGAGCCTGGAATGGGTCTGGGCAAGGACAGCCATGGGAATGCCGATGTGGTTGACATTAGGGGTAACCCGTACAAATATGGGTTGGGGTATGAACCCGGGAAACCTGGAAGAAGGAATGCACCGTCAAGACTCCGGGCAGATAGGGCATGGCTCGGTCATGTTAGCCAGTGTTTCACAAGTGTCGGGATAATGTTCGAGGAAGAGGTGGCGGCAATAATAGAATAGGCTCCACAAGATCCGCCGAGTTTCGTGCGACCGTGCCATCCCAATTTCCAAGTGGGGAACTGGCACGTGATGAGCCAGTCGAAAGTCTATACCGCTGATTTAATGTAGTTGGAGGCTATAGATTCCTTTCTCATTTGTTTTGTGAAACCTACCTTATTAAATAACAAAGAGATCTTGTTTCATCTGTTCTTGCGATTCCACCTTTACTCATATCATTTTGCATGTTTTTGTTTTTTGTCTTGAATGGTATAGATGTGAGGATCGATCCTTTGAGGATCCTAACAACGAGGGTTTGATAATCGATTTTGACCAAGAAGTAAGTCAAACAATAAACGAAGAAGAGGAAGAGGACATCCTTTCACCAGAGTTGGAGAGATTGATCGCTCAGGAAGAACGCGAAATGAAGCCTCACCAAGAGGAAACCGAGCTGATAGGCTTAGAGACCAGAGAGGGAAAGAAAGAAGTGAAAGTAGGAACCGGTATGACCGCACCTATCCGCCAAGGTTTGGTAACCCTTCTTGAAGAATATCAAGACATCTTCGCATGATCGTACCAAGACATGCTAGGTCTAGACCTCGACATTATGCAGCATAGGTTGCCATTGAATCCTGAGTCTTCCCCGGTTAAGCAAAAACTACGAAGGATGAGACCCGAAATGTCTTTGAAAATTAAAGAAGAAGTGAGAAAGCAGTTCGATGCAGGTTTCTTGGTTGTGGCTCGATACCCGGAGTGGGTAGCCAACATTGTCCCTGTCCCCAAAAAGGATGGCAAAGTGCGAATGTGCATAGACTATCGGGATTTAAACCGAGCCAGTCCTAAAGACAATTTTCCCTTACCACACATTGATATACTAGTAGATAATACAGCTAAGTTCGCCCTTTTGTCATTTATGGACGATTTCTCAGGGTATAACCAGATAAAAATGTGACCGGAAGATGTGGAGAAGACCACTTTCGTCACCCTATGGGGAACATTCTGCTACAAAGTGATGGCCTTTGGGCTAAAAAATGTTGGGGCAACCTATCAACATGCCATGGTAGCTTTATTCCACGACATGATACATAAAGAGATAGAAGTCTATGTAGATGACATGATTGCCAAATCTCGGACCGAGGATGAACACCTCGTCAATCTGCGTAAGCTGTTTGGAAGGCTGCGGAAATACCAACTGAAACTAAACCCCGCCAAGTGCACCTTCGGGGTAAAGTCGGGAAAGTTGTTGGGTTTTATTGTGAGCCAGAAAGGGATAGAGATAGATCCCGAGAAAGTGAAGGCCATTCTTGAAATGCCAGAGCCACGCACGGAGAAGCAGGTTCGAGGTTTCCTGGGCAGGTTGAATTACATCGCGAGATTTATCTCGCAACTCACCCCTACCTGCGAGCCTATCTTCAAACTATTGCGTAAAAACCAGGCGGTCCAGTGGAATAACGACTGCCAAAAGGCCTTCGAAAAAATCAAACAGAGCCTCGCGAATCCCCCGATGCTCATGCCACCTGTGACAGGAAGACCTCTTTTCCTGTACATGACTGTGTTAGACGAGTCTATGGGGTGCGTGTTGGGTCAGCACGATGACTCTGGGAAGAAGGAACAAGCCATTTACTATTTAAGCAAGAATTTTACCGCCTGTGAGATGAATTACTCAAGGTTGGAAAGGACGTGCTGCGCCTTGGTATGGGCGTCACATCGTCTTAGGCAGTACATGCTCAGTCATACCACTTGGCTTATTTCCAAAATGGATCCCGTGAAATACATATTTGAGAAACCGACCCTCATGGGACGAATCACTAGGTGGCAAGTACTACTATCTGAATTTGATATTGTGTATGTCACCCAAAAGGCGATAAAAGGAAGCGGCTTGGCAGATTATTTGGCCCAACAACCCCTCCAAGATTATCGGCCGATGCATCCTGAGTTCCCGGATGAAGACATCATGGCCCTGTTCGAAGAGAAGTGGATGCATGAGGATATAGACAAATGGATTGTTTTGTTTCGATGGGGCATCTAATGCTTTGGGCCATGGAGTAGGGGCAGTCCTTGTATCCCCAGATGATCAATGTATCCCTTTCACGGCCAGGCTGGGTTTCGATTGTACCAACAACATGGCCGAATATGAAGCGTGCGCCCTTGGGATTCAAGCTGCCATTGATTTTGACGTAAAACTACTCAAAGTGTATGGAGACTCGGCTTTGGTAATACGTCAGTTGAGAGGATAATGGGAAACTAGGGATCAAAAATTGATACTCTATCAAACTTATATCTTGAAGTTAGCCGAATTCTTTGATGACATTTCTTTCCACCACATACCTCGTAAAGAGAACCAAATGGCTGATGCATTGGCCACCTTGGCGTCCATGTTTCAACTTGCCCCACACGGGGATCTTCCGTACATTGAATTCAGATCTCGGGGCAAGCCGACACATTGTTGTGTGATAGAGGAAGAGCGAGATGGGAAACCATGGTATTTCGACATCAAACAGTATGTCGAGAACAAAGAATATCCACCAGGGATTTCCGACAATGACAAAAGAACGTTAAGGAGATTGGCTACTAGTTTCTTTGTGAGTGGTACCGTCCTCTACAAATGAAACCATGACATGACCCTCCTGCGATGCGTAGATGCCAAAGAGGCGAACTACATGATTGAGGAAGTCCATGGGGGTTCATTTGGGACACATGCCAATGGGCATGCTATGGCCAGAAAGATCCTTAGAGCAGGTTATTACTGGTTGACGATGGAAAGCGATTGCTGCATCCATGTAAGGAAATGCCATAAATGACAAGCGTACGCAGACAATGTCAATGTTCCACCACATCCTCTGAATGTCATGTCTGCCCCTTGGCCTTTTTCCATGTGGGGGATAGATGTCATAGGGGCCATCAAACCCAAGGCTTCACACGGTCATCGCTTCATTCTCGTGGCGATAGATTATTTCACCAAATGGGTCGAGGCAGCTTCCTATACCAATGTCACGAGGAGGGTGGTGGTCAGATTCATAAAGAGGGAACTGATTTTTCGATACGGACTCCCTAGGAAAATCATTACTGACAATGGCACCAATCTGAATAACAAAATGATGCAGGAAATGTGCGTGGATTTCAAGATCCAGCATCATAACTCCACCCCCTATCGGGCGAAGATGAACGGGGCTGTGGAGGCTACAAATAAAAATATTAAGAAGATTATTCAGAAGATGACAGTGTCGTACAAAGATTGGCATGAGATGTTGCCTTTTTCCCTGCATGGATATCAAACCTCGCTACAAACTTCTACTGGGGCAACACCGTACTCCTTGGTTTATGGGATGGAAGTGGTACTCCCATTTGAGGTAGAGGTCCCTTCCCAGAAGATACTAGCGGAATCGGGCCTAGAAGAATCAGAGTGGGCTCAAACCCGCTACGACCAACTCAACCTTATTGAAGGTAAGCGTTTGACGGCCATGAGCCATGGGCGCCTGTATCAACAAAGGATAAAGAATGTGTTCGACAAGAAGGTGCGCCCGTGCAAGTTCAATGAGGGGGACCTTGTGCTGAAAAAGATATCCCACACTGTTAAAGATAATCGAGGGAAGTGGGCCCCGAACTACGAAGGGCCTTTTGTTGTGAAAAGGGCTTTTTCTGGAGGGGCTCTGGTGCTCACCAACATGGATGGTGAGGAGCTACCCTCACCCGTGAACTCCGATGTTGTCAAGCGATACTACACTTAAGATCTGGGGTGATTGAGGAAATCACTGCATGTTCTTTTATTTTTGTGTGTTCTTCTTGGTTTCCCCCAGGGATTCCTGTCCGCTGTAATTTTCTCATCACAGTTCTTTAAAAGAAGAGAACATGGGGTTGAGGCTTCAGTCCTCACTTTGGTTTTAAACCATGTGCAGTTTGTGATAACCTGAGCCCTTTCACTCAGTTCATGGGGTGCCCCAAGCGCTTAATTAAAACTGAACCTAACTAGCTTTCACTAAGAAGATTGTTGCATTTGAAAACACTCATGCATACGCATACGCATGCATATTTTGTGATAACAGGGGTAGAATCATCTTAGGCAGTGGCCAGATGTCGGGACGAAGCTAAAGGCAAAAACCAATCAAGGTAAAATGGTAACGCGGCCACAGTTTGCCGCGCAATGTTGTTTCCTACTTTCAGGTACTTAGGGACGGACGCAAGTAGAGGCTAGGGTCACGACCGATGGATCGTCGTCCCTTGCCCAGCTCTGGACAAATGGAAAGTTCCGCTGCAAGGCAACCCAGTATCCTTTAAAGTCCCAGTAATTATTACTGTTATGTCTTTAAAGTAAATATTGGATGCCTAATATACCCCAAGGGGGTTCGAGTAAGCGAACGCTGACCCATAGAAAGCCTTACTTATTTCCTCCCAAAAAAATGCAGGTTAGCTCGCCTGGGCAAGCTGAGCTCGCCTGGGCGAGCAACCCCTGCACGAGGATGCTTAAAAAGGGGGAGGGGGAAGGTTTCTGCACCAAAAACTCTCCCCCCTTCATTCACAAAAGCAAAAGCTCACGGGATTCACGAATTTTGCAGCCCTTAGGTCATCATTTTTCGCATTTTTGATTCCATTTTGCTCTATTATTCATCTCTAACAAGTAAGTACCTCATTCTTGGGCTTTCTAGCTTTCCATTGATGTATTTTGGTGCTCTAAGTTGCATGTATTTGCTCAAAAACGTGGGGGATTTATCCTTGGATTGTTGCTTGTTTTTGATGAATTAAGGGGTTGTAGGGGGTGGCCCTAGGCCTATGGTGCATTCTTAGATAATGGGGCATGCCACATTGCCCCCATTCCTTTGATTTTCATGCTTAAACATGCGCCCACCAAGTGTTCGGTGAAATGCTTCAATGGCATTTGCGCATGATTTTGTGAAACTTGGCTTGTGAAACAAATTATGCACATATGGCTGCCATTGTGAGTGTGTGGGCAGTTTTGTAGAAGCTAGACTAAAGTGCCAAAAGCATGACTTACGCATAGGAATCTAAGTTTTTGGTTTTGAATGTAAAAAATGAGTGAATATTAGAATATGTTTGAGAAGTTTTTGACTAGAATTTAAACTTGCTGCCTCATGAGGAATACCTTGCGCCTAGATAGCATGAAAAATACCTTTCAATAGTGTGTGTATATATGTGAATATATAGCATGAAAAGAAAAACCCTTCAATAGTATGTTTATATGTAAATATGTAGCATGAAATGCATTGCAAAGTGTGTAAATATATAGCGTGAAAATGCCTTGCAAAGTGTGTGAATATATAGCATGAAAATGCCTTGTAAAGTGTGTGAACATATAGTATGAAAATGCCTTGCAAAGTGTGTGAATATATAGCAAAAAATGCCTTTCAAAATTTGTATATGTTGGATAGGTAGCGTAAAAATGCCTTTCAAAATATGTATATTTGTGAGTAGGTAGCATAAGGAGCCTTTCAAAAAATGTGCATATATGTGGGATGTAGCATGAAAAGGCTTGTCAAAACATACATGGATGTGTGTCATAAAATGCCTTTCACCAAATTTTTATGTGTGCGTGTGTAAATGCTTGTATATAGATATGTGTCATAAAATAGCACATGCCCCAATGTGATTATTTTGTAAAGCGCATGTTGACACTCGCGCCATATAAGTGTTGTTTGACTCTTGTTTGTAATGATTGGTATCTTCTTGTAAACTAACTTTCCAAATGTTTGTCCTCACAGGAAATGGCTCCGAAAAAGCTTTCCGCGAAGAGATCTAGGAGGGACGTCGCAGCTGAAGGGACCAATGCCGCCCCCGAGTTTAATAGCCACCGTTTCAGGAGCGTCGAGCACCAGCAGCGCTTCGAGGCCATCAAAGGATGGTCGTTCCACAGAGAGAGACGCGTCTAGCTCAAGGACGATGAGAACGCGAATTTTCAGGAAGAGATATTTCACCGACGTTGGACGTCGCTAGTCACTCCCATGGCTAAGTTTGACCCAGATATAGTGCTGGAGTTTTATGCTAATGCTTGGCCCACAGAAGAGGGAGTGCGGGACATGCGGTCATGGGTGAGGGGTCAGTGGATTCCCTTTGACGTAGATGCCCTCAACCAGTTCCTGGGTGACCCGCTAGTGTTAGAGGAAGGCCAGGAGTGCGAGTTTAGTCAGAGGAGGAACAGGGCCGATGGGTTCGACGAAGAGGCCATTGCCTAGCTATTATGCATACCGGGTTAGGATTTCGCTCGGACCGCTGCAGGGAGGCGGGTGCAGATCATGTGCACTAGCATGACCACCTCGACCCAGATGTGGATGACATTGTTGCTCAGCAATGTCTTGCCTAGTGATCATAACTCCGACCTTCCTCTGTCGAAGTGTCAGCTGGTGTATATCATCCTAACACGGATGAGCGTCCATGTGGCTCAGTTGATTGCTGACGTCATCTATTTATTTGCAGGTATGCCACCCACCAGGCACCCTCTAGACCCGGATAAGTCTAAAAGGGCCCTGGGGTTTCCAGCATTGATCACGGGCCTCTGCCAGTCATTCGGGGTTCCCGTCACACCTAGTAAGGTGATCCGACCGCCGATCACCCGGGCCTTCATTGAGAAGTATTGCACGCCTAGGCAGGCGCAGGGTGATGCACCACAGGTCGCAGACGCACCGCCACCACCTCATCAGGCTGATCCTGCTGGGTCATTAGGCATGGAGCGGTATCGACAGCACTTGGTTCACCAGCAGGCGGCCAACCACCGGGGGCAGGTGCAGATACATGAGTGTCTCTACCAGCTCAACCTTAGTCAGTAGGGCCAGGGTTTCGTTCCTTTTGCATGCCCTACTCCAGATCAGTTTAGGGCTGAGGTCGCATGGCCCGGAGATTGGCCCGAGGCCCAGGCAGGGGAGGCGCCTGCAGAGGCTCCCAGCGATGCAGAGGAGGCCCGCATGGATGAGGAGATGACAGATTTGCTTGGTTTCTTGGGAGGGAGCGGAGCCACATGACCATGGGATCCCCAGATTCATGTTCTTTTTTATGTTTCATCCTTTATCATTTACATGTTATTTTATTTCTATGACTTGAGGGACTAACGTTTTTTTTTTGTTGTTTCGATTGCCATTTGTTTTGTGCATACATTTTGTTTGGACTGTTGTGTTAGTGCTTACTTCGTTATTGTCGATAATGTTTGTTGAAATTCCAGAACCGTGTAGAGTTTTCATTTAGGAACGTCGTCCTAAAATAAAACGAACAAACATCATGATAACACCAAGAATAAAAAAAGAAAGAGGCGTTGTGAACAAAATGTCATGTCTGTATATAAAGGAAAGAAAAGAGTTTTTGTATATAAAAATTGTATGAAAAGATTGTGTGTATAAATAATGTGTTTTTCTTATGTGTGAGCAATGAGTGTATATAAAGAAAATTTTTTGTATAAACAACGAGTGTATGTTGAAAAAGGAAAAAGAAATCTTTGAAAAGGAATAGAGGTTTTATATAGACCATGTTGATATAAAGAGAAAGAGTTTCTTTTTTTTAATATGTGTGTATACAGAAAAAGTTTTTCGTGTATAGGAATGTAGGTGTACAGAGAAAAAGCTTTTCTCATAGATAGCGATGGATGTATAGTTTTTTCAAACATGCATAAGAAAAGTGAAACAAAAAGAAAAGAGAAAGAAAGACCTCGAAGGTCAGCATGTTATGGTCATAGGAAGCACAAATCATTCGTAGAGAGCAAACATATCTTTTGGAAACAAGAAACTGACGCTAAGAGTTTATTTTCCAAAATAACCGAGATAAGAATGGATGGATTCGTTGAACCAATGAAAGAACATAATTTGGAAACGTTGGGTCTACTTGCGTAAATCCCAAGCCTTAGTATCACAATGCCATAAACTGGATGCTTGAGTACCCACCTAGCTGTATGCATGACTAGTTTTGCACGTTGTTTCCAAATCATCATTGTTACGCGTGTCTCGTGGAAATAATATGGGAGTTTAACCCGAAACCGACACCCTGACCCATGAATTTATTTTGCCCCAAATATCAAAATCCGGCACACACAATGAAAAGACCGTGTTGAGGCACAACCTTAAGCTACTTTGAACCTTGGCCCATGAAGAAAATCCTCATCCTTTCCCCCAAAGAAGAGGACAGTGGAATCTCCTCAAGGGAGAGCGAATAACGAATGCTAAAACCCGAATTCCCAATCAAAAATCGGAAGAAAAAGAAAAAAGAAAGAAAAGAAATGAAAAGGAAGAAATGAAAAGAAAGAAAGTAAAAGGAAAAGAAGGATTCCCGATCGAAGATCGGAAGAAAGCAAAAAGGGAAGGATCAGAGGAAAACAGAATAATTCCCGATCAATAAAGGAAACTAGGAAAGAGAACAAAAGATCTTCAGACCAGATAAATTTTCGGCGAGGTAAGTAACCGCTGGCAAAGGGAAAACCCATTTTTGAAGTGGTTCTTCCTTTGGGATTGCCATTCAAGGTCGCTCCCGAATGGCGATGTCCCGCCCCACATAAGCAAAGAGGAAAAGACCAAAACCCCCAGCTTCCTCTCCAAAAACACCACCCTTGAGGAAATCCTATTGGTTCGTGATCGCGTGTGTAATCTTTTGGTTCGATAGGAAATCATGTGCAAAATAAAGTCATGGTGCAGCTATGGTTTGGAATTAGGGTAGAACACTTACCTGTGTGAGTTTTTATACACCATGGGTGATTTTATTCCCAGTTTCAGTTTGACCCAACGTTTCCCTTAAATGTTCATTTAAAAGCTAAACGTTGACATCCTACCCTTCATTTTCGGTTACAAGGAAAACTATTTTTGCATAAGCATATTGTTTCTCTAAAATATGGTGCTCTCGTGAATGATTTATTTTTCCTTGCTAAAGCATGTCCGCCTTTTAGGTGAAAGAACCCAATGGACCATTCAGTCCTAGAATCAAATCTTGTTCGGAGCCCCATGAATTGATTTCCATTCATGCATCCTCCACCATCGAGTCCGGAGCCCCACGAATTGATTGCCTAGCGTTGTTCGTGCATCCTCCACCATCAAATCTTGTTTGGAGCCCCATGAATTGATTGTCATTCATGCATCCTCCACCATCAAGTCCAGAGCCCCATGAATTGATTGCCTAGCGCTGCTCATGCATCCTCCACCATCAAATCTTGTTCGGAGCCCCATGAATTGATTGCCATTCATGCATCCTCCACCATCGAGTCCGGAGCCCTACGAATTGATTGCCTAGCGCTATTCGTGCATCCTCCACCATCAAATCTTATTCGGAGCCCCATGAATTGATTGCCATTCATGCATCCTCCACCATCGAGCCCGGAGCCCCACGAATTGATTGCCTAGCGTTATTCGTGCATCATCCACCATCTTATTCGGAGCCCCATGAATTGATTGTCATTCATGCATCCTCCGTTATCAAGTACGGAGCCTCCAGTGAGGGGAAAATACATTTTTTTGTTATTTTCCCAATCGGTTCCTTCACCTAACATGTGTATACATATATATTATGTTATTTTTGTTTGTTGTTTGTTTTGTTTTGTGTTGTGCAGAGAAAGAAGAAGGAGAGACGGGAGTCACTTATTTCAGATCGTTTTGGGTTGGGACTATTGTGATTGAGATCAATTAAATTCCCATGATGGGCAAAGGATGGCCTTCAGGGGTCATCGTAGATTAATTATGGAAAAGGGCTAAGACGGATGAAATCAGTGTTTTATCTTTACTTTCCTCCTATCTCTGATAAAAGGTAAGTAAAGATGGGCAACTGTCATACCCTAATTTCGTCCGGGGACCATTGTTGATGGCATGCAACCTTTGCTTGACCGCTTCGAGGTACTTGGCACCCATTGTTGCACAATACGTGAAGTTCCGTAACATGCCGAAAGTCAAAAGAGAGCATTGTTGCACGATCCGTGAAGTTCCGTAACATGTCGGAAATCAAAAGGAAGCATTGTTATGCGATCCGTGAGGTTCCATAACATTCCGAAAGCCAAAAAAGGGATGATTATGTAATCCATAAGGTTCCGTAACATTATGGAAGGAAAACAAGTATCGTTACAGAATTCGTAAATTTCCGTAACGTTATGGAAAAAGAATCAGCAAAAAAAGGCTGGGGGTGTATTTAGTAAACAGGGGGGTGCAAATAGCAACCAGGCCCACTTGGGCCTTCCAGGATGTTCCTCCAGAACGCGGTGCCTTCTGGAGGAAGCAACCTAGCTCGCCTCGGCGAGCTGGGTGGCAAGTTCCTCCCTCGTTTTCCTATCAATAGGGGGAGGAGGAAAGAAGAAAAACGTTCAGCCCTCCTGGTATTTGAGGATCACTTGAAATTAGTGAAAAAAATCGTTTCCGTGAAGAAAATCCACTCCGAGGCACTTCCGTAACGTGTCCGAAACATTTCCGTGGGTGATTCCGTGAAGATTTTCTGCCATCTTTCATTCGTTCTTCGTCGTTCTTCGGTCTTCAACCGGTAAGTTCCCGAAATCGAACTTTTTTAATTCATTCTATGTACCCTTGGTGGTCCCCATTTGTTTCGTGTACTTTTATTTTCATTTCATTTACTTTCCGTACCCCCTTTTGACGTGCTTTAGTCATTTATTTAAGTCATTTTCTCGCCTAATCAAAAAATAAAATAAATTTCCACCGATCATTTGAATTGTAATATCTGTTAATTTTTGTTAAAATGAAATCCGACCGTTCGGTCGTGCCGTAACCACATTGGAAAGCAAAAAAGAGGTAAAAAAATAATATAATAATCAAAAAAATATCTTTTAGTAAAATAAAAAAAAAATCAATCGGACGTTTCTCTTTGGGATTCTTCTTTCTTAATTGAATTGACCAATAACTAAAGTGAAACTAAGGCTAAAATCAACTCACAAAATCAAGCTTTGTCTGCAAAAATCATTGAAAAAACGTTTTAAGGTCCAAACGCCTCAGCTTTTCTCACCAAGTAAAAATGGATCATTTTAAGGTCCAACGCCTTAAATGACCCCCTTTCAAGTAAAAAGAACCACTTGATTCGCCCCTTTTGAAAGAACTACGTAGGTCTGATTTCCTCTTCGATGGAGGGTACGTAGGAGCAAGAGCCCCGCTTTTGTCGACCTCAAAAATAAAAAAGGAAATAAAGGTTTAAATACATAATTTCACACAGTTCTAATCTAAGGCTGTTGTCCTTTGGGACAAACGTGAGAGGTGCTAATACCTTCCTCAAACGTAAAGATAACTCCCGAATCTGGAATATTCTTCATGACGGGTTTCCTTTGGTTTTTCTAACATTTTCCTTTCAATAAAACGTTGGTGGCAACTCCGCGCATTTTCCTCCTTTGGAAGACGCACCCGTGAGCCTCTCCTCGCTCGCCCGCAAAAGGGTAGGTTGCGACAATAAGATATCTATTAGGAACAGTTAACTTAGGATTATGGTACCCTAAGAATTCTTTATGCAATTTAGTAGGATACTCAGATTCGGATTTTGCTGGATCAAAAACAGATAGGAACAATACTAGTGGCACATGTCAATTCATAGGGTCTGCTCTTGTTTCTTGGAATAGCAAGAAGCAAAATAGTGTAGCATTATCCACAGCAGAAGCATAATATATTTCTGCTGGTAGTTGTTGTGCACAGATTCTGTGGATGAAACAACAACTATCTGATTATGGAATAGTATTTGAACACATTCCCATAAAATGTGATAACACAAGTGCCATAAACATATCTAAAAATCCAGTCCTTCACTCTAGAACCAAGCATATAGAAATTAGGCATCATTGTATTAGAGATCATGTTCTAAAAGGTGATGTTGTTTTAGAATTTGTAGATACTAAAAATCAACTTGCTGACATCTTCACAAAACCACTAAATAAAGATTCTTTCTACAACATTAGAAGAGAATTAGGAATGCTAGATGCTAGTGACCTATCAAAATGATCTATATTATTATGACATTTGAACAATTTAGTATTTCTTTTATTTGCATGGTATGATTGAACAATTATGAATTATGTTATATGACTATGTGGTTTTTTATTTATTTGATCTATTCATGTTTCTTGCTTCATGATTGGTTTATATTCTTCAATGATTGTTTGGTGAATGATTAGTAGTGTATGTATAATTTCTACTTGTTACGCACTTTGGCCTTTTGTTGATGCCAAAGGGGGAGAGAAATAGGGATTAATCAAGAACTCACATAAGTAATTAACTTAATTTCAAGTAAAGCATAAATTCAAAAACAAAGGGGGAGAATGGAAAATTAAGTGAATGATCGACTAGGAAAAAGTGTGTGTATGTGTTTCTTGATTTCAAAGTTGTCATCATCAAAAAGGAGGAGATTGTAGAAGCAAGTTTCAAGATGATGAATCAAGATTGATTCAAGGAGTTTTGATGATAACAAAGATGATGACAAAAAGCTCAAGAGAATGTGTTCAAGATTGAGTCAAGAACACTTCAAGAATCAAGAGAAATTTGAATTCAAGATTCAAGAATCAAGTTTCAAGAATCAAGTTTCAAGAATCAAGAATCAAGAATAATCAAGTTGAAGATTCAAGAATCAAGAAAAGACTCAATCAAGATAAGTACTAAATTTTTTTTCAAAACATTGAGTAGCACATGAATTTTTCACAAAACCTTTTACCAAAGAGTTTTTACTCTCTAGTAATCGATTACCAGTTTATTGTAATCGATTACCAGTAGCAAAGATTGTTTTCAAAAAGCTTTCAACTTAATTTACAACGTTCTAATTGATTTCAAAATGGTGTAATCGATTACAATGATTTGGTAATCGATTACCAGTGTGTTTGAACGTTGAAATTCAAATTCAATTGTGAAGAGTCACATCCTTTCACAAAAATGCTTTGTGTAATCGATTACAATGATTTGGTAATCGATTACCAGTGATAAGTTCTGAACAAAAATCAAAAGATGTAACTCTTTAAATGGTTTTCAAGTTTTTCTAAAAGTGATAACTCTTCCAATGGTTTTCTTGACCAGACATGAAGAGTCTATAAAAGCAAGACCTTGACTTGCTTTTTAACAAAAAAAAAAAAAATTCATTGACTAAGAATCATTACAATCTTTTACAACCTTTGAATCTCTTTGAACTTCTTCTTCTTCTTCCTTTTGTCAAAAGCTTTCTAAAGTTTTCTGGTTTTTCCAAACCTTGAAAACAAAAGTGTGCTATTCATCTTTTTCATTCCCTTCTCCCTTTGCCAAAAAGAATTCGCCAAGGACTAACCGCCTGAATTCTTTTTGTGTCTCTTTTCTCCCTTTTTCCAAAAGAATGAAGGACTAACCGCCTGAATTCTTTTGTGTCTCCCTTCTCCCTTGTCAAAGAATTCAAAATGACACAGTCTGAGAATTCTTTTGATTCTTCCCTTTCCCATAATCAAAAGATTTCAAAGGACTAACCGCCTGAGAATTCTTTTGTTTCCCCCTTCACAAAGTTTCAAAGGACTAACCGCCTGAGAACTTTGTCTTAACACATTGGAGGGTACATCCTTTGTGGTACAAGTAGAGGGTACATCTACTTGGGTTATTGTGACTGAGAACAGGAGAGGTTACATCCCTTGTGGATCTTTGCTTGTAAAGGAATTTACAAGGTTGAAAAGAAATCTCAAGGACCGCAGGTTGCTTGGGGACTGGATGTAGGCACGAGTTGTTGCCGAATCAGTATAAAAACTCTTGTGTGTTTGTCTTCTTCTTCCCTACTCTTTTAATTTCCGCTGTGCACTTTAATTACCGCTTTTACTTTTGGATTAAGTTTATATTTTTGTTCTTTACTTTCTTAACAACATAGTAAAAGCCTAAGAAGGGTAAATTTTAATTAGTAAAGGTTCATCAATAATTAATTCAACCCCCCTTCTTAATTATTCTGAGGCCACTTGATCCAACACTCTGGAGTGGGTCATGTTGTTCTTGGACGCCTTCCACAACCTTTGGATGTGCCTTCCCCAGCCATCTGTGATCACAAAAAAAATCTAAAACATAGAAGAAAAGGTGAGAAGAGAGAGGAATTAAGAAAACATAAAAAAAGTTCCCAAATCAGCATATTCATACGAGGGAGGATCCAAGCTGTGGTGGAATGACCAAGGCTTGGATGAGAATCACCATAGCTTTGATCAAATTCATCCAAGCCATGGTGAACTTGATCATGACTTAGGTGGATTTGACCACACCTTAGATCAAAATGATCAAGGCTTGGATCAACCATATTCAAGTCGTGAAGGTAGCTTCAATACCCCTATTTTTTTCCACAAAATTTTTAATTGCAAGAATTAAATGAAAATGTATTACATAAAATAAACTATCCTAAATGCAATGCATGAGGAAAAATTTAAAAAAAAACCTAAAAAGGAGAAGAAAAATGGTAGAAGGAGTTAGAAGAAAAGAAAAGTTTTGAAAGTTCAACACCATAGGCATGACCATTGTCCCCCCCCCCCCCCTCTTTCAGGTATTTCCATGTTGTCAATCATCAAGATCGCGATGGTTGCATCCAAGTCGTGATGACTCCTATTCCCCTTGATCATTTTTTAACTACAATGGTTGCATCAGAGGCTATGACGATTTAGCATAGCTATGATAATTTGATCACAACCTCACGTCCTTTTTGCGAGCTTTTGGCTTTAACTGATCATTGCCTTGTGTTGAAGTTGATAACGATTGTGACCAGCACTACATTGAGTTTTTGCCTAAAAGAATTAAAGGTGACCTAAAGAAAATGTAGTGCAATTCATAAAAGAATACTACATTGGGCTGCCTCCCATGAAGAGCTTCTTTTATATCTTGAGCTTGATATGTGACTTGTGAATCAAGGGTCAGAAAAGTGCACAATAGCATGCACTTGTTGCAATCCTTCCTTGTATGCCTTGACCAGGTAAGCATTTATTTTGAAGGTGTGGCCATTTGACTTTTTTAGCTCTAGTTCTCCATAAGGGAATACCTTGTTTAACTCAAATGGATTACCCCAACTTCATTGGAGATTCCTATGAAACAGATCGAGGAGGGAGTTATAAACAAGCACCTCCTCCCCCATTGTCTTTGTTTAATCCTTGCATCATGCCATCTCTTAGTCCTCTCCTTGTATAGTTTTTCATTTTCATAGGTTATCAGTCTAAGCTCATTTAATTGCACCAATCTATTGTTTCCTGAGAGCCCAAAAGTTAAGGAACTTGAGAGCCCAAAAGGTTGTGTTCTAGTTTAACAGGTAAATGACAATTTTTTCCAAAAACAATTTTATAAGGAGATTGAAATAACAGATATCACACTAGAAGGGGGGATTGAATAGTGTGTTAGATAAAAATGAAATCTTTTAGAAAGAAGTTCATTTCACAAACAGATATGCAAAAGCCAAGTTACTGGCACTGTCCTCCAATAAATAAGACCATTTTTTAATAAAAACAAAAACACTATCATCTAGTAATTGACAAAATAGTATTTGCACAAAGTTTTTACAAAATAACACTAGTCTGATAAAGTGTGTCAATATAAGCTAAAGAGAATACTAATCAAATAACTCAAGAGATAAGGAACCACTTAGTTTATACTAGTTCACTCAAACAGAGCTACGTCCAGCTCTCCTTGACAAACCAGTGAAGGGTTCCACTAATCAAAACTTGATTATAAATAGGTATTTTGTTCTGCCATTCTTAGCTGCAATAGTATTCTCTAGGCCACTATTGGCACACCCTTAGACTCCCCCGGAATCTAAGACACCCAAGTGTTGTTTAACACTAAGCCATTCTTGGAATTCACAAACAAATAATGCTTGATTGAATACATAGATTCAAATCACTTAATGGAGTGGATGAACAATTAATCTTGAATACAAATGAACAACTTTGCTAAGTAAAGGATGAACTAGTTAAGCACTGATGTGTGTCATCGAATGACATGATAAAATCTCACTTTAGAATGCTTTTGCTTTTCACTTCATATTTTTGTTCTCTTTTTCTTGATTTTGATAGCATAGCCTTGGTTGCTTTTTATAGACTTCATGAAAGTATCCATTACAAGATTAGCACTCGTGTCTAATTTAACAGTTGTCTCACATCTTAAGGCAGTGCTTCGTGTCGCGCTCTTGTGGAGAGTGAAAGAATAAAAGTACAGACAACTGTGGTGCTCTTCTCTTTAGCGATAAAGACCTCTGAGGAATATTCTTGGGAAATCATCTATTTTGTCCTTCCTTAAATTCAAATGTTAGAAATTCAAAATAAGAGAGGCAAAAAAATGAATTTGTGAAAGTTGAGTTCGTGCACTTCCTTTTGTAGCTAACACTGATTCCAGTACATCGATGAACATCACTTATACTTGATATAAAATAGTTTGTGTAAGGGATTAAGTCCATTGCATGGGAATGAAAACAACACATATGGACACATGGTTTTCACAAAGAGTGGGTGCTAGTTTATAACAATGTATTGGATGCTAGATATTACTCTTTAATAAATAAAAAAGTTTCACTTGTGATTTGATATGCACTAATAGGAGTTGTTGCATAAGAAATAATTCCAAGTATGCTCATATATAGTAGGTCATGTTCACTTAAGAATATCTCATTAGTCCATCTATAATTTATACCTTTGTAATCATCAAAATTATGGATAAAGATGGATCATCCAGTTTTGATAGTGAATTGTTTAGACTTAACAATATCAATCTCCTCATTTTTTATGATGACAAACCATATAAATTTTGATCAAGATAAAACATAATCATGATAAGATAGAAGTGTAATGTGTGATTATAAGTTATGTATTAGAGAAAATATGTATTTTCATATATATATATATATATATATATATATATATATATATATAATTTGAAGGTTCGTAAAAACTAATGTGGCTCCATGTAGAGCTTGTAGGCATTGGATCTTCTTCATCAATGGAGTCCTTTGCTTCTTGAAGATCAATGGCAGCAAAATGAAGAAGGAGGAATGACGATTGGAGATGCAATTCAAGGAGAAGATAAGTCAAGAACAAGCTCACCACCATAGGAAGCCATGGATAAGAGCTTGAAGGTAGGAGAAACTGAGTGTAAAGAGAGGGAGAGAGGGGAACAAAATTTTGAGAGATAGAAGAGGGAGAATGAAGTCTGAACTTTGAAGTCTAATTTCTCAAATGATCAAAGTTGCAAAATGCACACACAAGGCCACTATTTATACACTAAGTGTCACACAAAATTGGAGAGAAACTTGAATTTCTATTCAAATTTCACTTGAATTTGAATTTAAATTTGTGGAGCCAAAATTTCACTAATCCAAGATCAAATCCAAGATTCTCCACTAAGTGTGCCTAGGTATCATGAGGCATGTAAAGCATGAAGGACATAAACAAAGTGTGACTCTATGACGTGGCAATGGGGTGTAGCAAGAAAATGCTCACCTCCCCCTTATATTGGTCTAAAATTTTATTGGATTGGGCTTCTCCAAATTCAATTAAATTTCTCTCCCAACACACACATAAAATAGTGCACTTAATGCATATGAAATTACAAAACTACCTCTAATACAAAAACTAGTCTAGGTGCCCTAAAATACAAAGGCTAAAAAATCCTACATTACTAGGGTACCTTAAACTTGAGGGGTTCCCTTTGGTACACTATGGAGCCCTAAATAAAAGGCCCAAAAAATAATGAAACCCTAATCTAATATGTACAAAGATAAGTGGACGAGCCCATTGGCCCAAAATCTACCTTAAGGCTCATGAGAACCCTAGAGCCTTCTCCTACATCCCTGGCCCAATCTTCTAGGAGTCCTCTAGCCATGGCTCTAGTGATGGGTCCCCTCCTTGGGAGGATCACATCATCCCCTCCCTCTTGAAGAGGACTTGTCCTCTAATCTACAGACCCCTCATCATCTGAATCAGCTACACCTGCAAAAGGAACCAAATCAATAATGTTAAAGGTGTTGCTAACTCCATACTTCTCTAGGAGGTCTAGCCTATAAGCAATGTTGTTGATCCTCTCCAAGACCTAAAGAGGGTCATCACCTCTGGGGCTAAGTTTGGACTTTCTCTTAGTAGGAAATCTATCCTTCCTAAGATGGAGCCAAACCCAATTCCCTTCATTAAGCACCAACTCCTTCCTTCCTCTATTGCCTTTAGCTGCATACACCTTTATTTGGTTCTCTATTTGGTTCCTAACCCTTTCATGTAATTTCTCCACAAACTCTAACATAGATACCTCTTTTTTATTTATAAAAGAAGTTCCAAGTGGAAGGGGAAATAGGTCTAAAGGTGTGAAAGGATTGAACCAATAGACAACCTCAAAAGGTGACTACCTGGTAGTTCTATGAACCCCCTGTTATAGGAAAACTTCACATGAGATTGTTGGATCAAGTGGCCTCGGAATAATTAAGAAGGGGGGTTGAATTAATTATTAACGAACCTTTACTAATTAAAAATCTACCCTTCTAAGGCTTTTACTAAAATGTTAAGAAAGTAAAGAATAGAAAAGAAACTTAACCAAAACTAAAAGCGATAATTAAAGTGCATAGTGGAAATTAAAGAGTGTAGGGAAGAAGAAGACAAACACAAGAGTTTTATACTGATTCCGCAACAACCCGTGCCTACATCCAGTCCCCAAGCGACCTGCGATCCTTGAGATTTCTTTTCAACCTTGTAAAATCCTTTACAAGCAATGATCCACAAGGGATGTACCCTCCCTTGTTCTCTTTGTAACAACCAAGTGGATGTACCCTCCACTTGAACTGATCCATAAGAGATGTACCCTCTCTTGTTCTCGGTTACAACAACCCAAGTAGATGTACCCTCTACTTGTACCACAAAGGATGTACCCTCCAATGTGTTAAGACAAAGTTCTCAGGCAGTTAGTCCTTTGAAACTTTGTGAAGGGGATACAAAAGATATCTCAAGCGGTTAGTCCTTTGAAATCTTTTGTATAAGGGAAAGGGAAGAATCAAAGGAATTCTCAGACTGTGTCTTATTGAATTCTTTGAAAAGGGAAAAGGGAGACACAAAAGAATTCAGGCGATTAGTCCTTTGTTCTTTTGGAAAAGGGAGAAGAGAGACACAAAAAGAATTCAGGCAGTTAGTCCTTGGCGAATTCTTTTTGGCAAAGGGAGAAGGGCATAAAAAAGATGAATAGCACACTCTTGTTTTCAAGGTTTAGAAAACCAGAAAACTTTAGAAAGCTTTTTGCAAAGAAAGAAGAAGAAGAAGTTCAAGAAGATGTTCAAAGAGATTCAAAGGTTGTAAAAGAATATGTGGAAAAGTTGTTTGTAAAGGTTGTAAGTTTTTTTAAATGCAAATCAGGGTCTTGCTTTTATAGACTCTTCAAGCCTGGTCAAGAAAACCATTGGAAGAGTTATAACCATTAGAAAAACTTGAAAACCATTGGAAGAGTTATATCTTTTGATTTGTGTTCAAAACTTGACACTGGTAATCGATTACCAAATCCTTGTAATCGATTACACAAGGCTTTTTATGAAAGTATGTGATTCTTCACAATTGAATTTGAATTTCATGTAAATCATGAAGATTTTGATGATGTCAAGAAGAATTTGCTTGATAAAGGGGGAGCATGTAAATTATGCAAGCTTTGATGGTGTCGAGAAGAAATCACATGTTTGTCATCGTAAAAAAAGGGGTAGAATGTGAATGTATGTATACATGATTTTGATGATGCCAAAGAAGAATCAAACAAGGCTGCTTCAAAGGATAAGCATTTGCTTCAAGATTAATACAAGATTGCTTCAACAAACAAAGCCTTGCTTCAAGATTTCTTTGAGATGAAGCCTTGCCTCAAAACAGAGTGTTTCCAAGACATGCAAGGCTCTGGTAATCGATTACTAGGAAGTGTAATCGATTACCAGAAGACAGGGTTGAGAAATAGCTGTTGAAAAAGGTTTTGAATTTGAATTTTCAACATGTAATCGATTACCATATGTCAATAATCGATTACCAGCAACGAAACTCCTGAAATTCAAATTCAAAAGTCATGACCCTTCAAATTATAATTGTGTAATCGATTACACAAACATTGTAATCGATTACCAGTGGAGAATTTTTAGAAAATCTGCCAACAGTCACATCCTTTCATTGGATTTATGAATGGCCATCAAAGGCCTATAAATAGGTGACTTAGGCATGAATTTTGATGAGAGTTTTTTCCTAAATCAAAATGTCCTATCCTCTCAAAAGACAATGAGAGAGATTCCAAAAGAACTTCATTGTCAAATGCTCTCTCAAAATAAATCCTTGGCCAAACACTTGTAAAATTTATAAGGATTCTTACATGATCTTCATTGTAATATTCTTCTCTTGAAGAGAGAATTCTTCTTCCATTCTTTTTTTTCAATGAGATTGGTTAAGAGACTGTGAGTCTCTTGTTGTAAAGCATCTGAACACAAGGGATGGGTTGTCCCTGTGTGGTTCAGACTTTGTAAAGGATTTTACAAAGATAGTGGAAATCTCAAGTGGGTTGCTTGAGTACTGGACGTAGGCACAATGGGTGTGGCCGAACCAGTATAAAATTGTGTTTGCATTCTCTCTTCCCTTATCTCATTTATTTTATTGCAATCAATTTTGCCTTGCATGTTTAAAAAAAATTATTAAATTGATTGTTGCTGCTTCTTCTGCATTCTAAGCCTGTCCCTCTTAAGATTATGGAGGCCACAAGGTCCAACATTTCAATGTTCAAATACACTGGTAATCGATTACCGATATCTTGTAATCGATTACACCATTTTGAAATCAATTGGAACGTTGTAAATTCATTTAAAAGCTTTTGAAATCAAACTTTGCCACTGGTAATCGATTACCAGAGAGTAAAAACTCTGGTAACTTAGAAAATTTTGTGAAAACTCTTTTGAAAAACAAAATTGTGCTATGTTTGTTTTTTGAAAAATCTTTTCAATACTTCCCTTGTGAAGTCTTCTTGATTTCTTCTCTTGAAACTTGAATTCATCTTTTCTTGAATCTTGAAATCAAACTTCTATTGATTCTTGAATTGTTGACTCAATCTTGAAATCATTCTCTTGGGCTTTTTGTCATCATCTTTGTTATCATCAAAACAACTTGAATCAACTTGATTCATCATCACGAAGCTTGCTTCTACAGAGGTAGGTACTCATCCCAAGACTTGTGATTGCCTTTTAGGAGAGAGCCCTTAATAGTATGGATAGAGATCTATTCACTACCTTTGTCTGCCCATCAGTTTGTGGGTGAAAAGTGGTGGAGAAAAGGAGCTTAGTTCCTAGCTTAGTCCATAAATTTTTCCAAAAATTGCTAAGGAACCCAGCATCTCTATCAAACACAATAGTCTTAGGCAAACCATGAAGCCTCATAACTTCTCTAAATAAGAGTCTTGAGATATGACTAGCATCGTCTACCTTGTGTCATGGTACGAAATGATGCAATCCTACCCCCCACCCCCAAGGGCATTGGATAGAAGACTCCAAGAAAATTGGGCCAGAGATGCAGGAGAAGACCCTGAGCCTTAGGGTAGATTTTGGGCCCATGGGCTAAGTATGAGCCCACTTATCTTTATACATATTAGATTAGGGTTTCATTATTTTTCGGTCTTGTATTTAGGGCTCCATAGTGTAGGGAGGGTACTCTAGTAATGTAGGATTTTTCAACGCTTGTATTTTAGGCACCCAGACTAGTTTTTTTATTAGGGGTAGTTTTATAATTTCACATGCATTAAGTGCATTATTTGATGTGTGTGTTGGGAAAGAAACTTAATTGAATTGGGAGAAGCCCAATCCAATTAAATTTTGGACCAGCCTAAGGGGGAGGTGAACATTTGCTTGCTACACCTCATTGTCACATCATATAGTCACACTTTGTGCATGTCCTTCATGCTTTACATGCCTCATGACACCTAACCACACTTAGTGGAGAATCTTGGATTTGATATTTGACTAGTGGGATGAACCATAGTTGAAATTCACTAATCATAATTAGCAAACTTTTGGCTCCAAATTTGGCTCCACAAACTCAAATTCAAATTCAACTAAAATTTGAATAGAAATTCAAATTTCCCTCTAATTGTGTGTGACATTTGGCTATAAATAGAGGCATTGTGTGTGCATTTTTGAGAAATTAGACTTCAAAGTTCAGACCTCATTCTCCCTCTTCAAAGTTGATTTTTGAGAAATTAGATTTGAAAGTTCAGACCCCATTCTCCCTTTTCCCTCTCTCAAAATTTCGTTCCCCTCTCTCCCTCTCCCTCCACTCATCTTCTCCAATCACCGTTCCTCCTTCTCCATTTCGCTGCCATTGATCCTAAAAAAGAAAAGGACTCCATTGATGAAGAAGATCCAAGGCCTACAAGCATAGGACTCCATCATGTGGTATCAGAGCATCTTCATCTAGGTGATGTTCTTTTGCTTCCTCTATCTTTTGTTCGATCAATTCACTTTAATTCCTTTTTCTTCATCGTCTTCTCCATGTATCTCCTCCATTTTCTTGTGGTTTGGTGCTGTTTAGAGTAGATTAAAAAAATAATCCAATTAAATCTTAGATCTACACTTGTTCTTGCATTTCCATGGTTCAAATTTTATAGATCTACTCTTGAATCATGTTTTTGTGTTGATTTTAGGTTCTATTATTTTTCAGTCATAATCTTCTTGTGTTGAACCTTTAGATCTCAATTTTCTTGCAAAATATCAATTAGAAAAGAAAACACAAAAATCTAAGTGTAAATCAGTTCATTCATGGTGTCTTTGAGTCATGTTTAGTCATAATAATTTTCACATTATGTTCTAAGTTTGTGCTGAATTTTGATTTTGTTGCTTGAATTCTAGATACATTTGTTCATGTATTCTTGCAATTTTTAGCCTATCATTTGGATTTTGGGTCTAATTCATGCATTTTATTTAGTTCATAACATCTTCTAAATCAATTCCTAGAAGTAGTTGTTGAACTTTTCTTGTTTTCTAAGTTTCATATATGATGCTTATGAAGAAATTGAGTTATGGTGTTGAGTTGTGGCTGGATTTATGAATCAAAATAACCATTTTCTAAGTTTCATAACATGTTCATCTATCTCTTCAATCCTATTTTCGATTTTCATGATTATGATTATGCTTAGGATTGAAAAATGGATTAGGTTATGGATTCATTTCCTAATTTCGAAATTTAATCGCATAATGTTTGGATGATTTTCCAACCTAATTTGCAATCTCAAACAATTTAGAGATTTATTTGATTGAAATTTCTCTAATGCATTTGACTGAACTTTCACATTGGACATCATTCGTAGTAACTGTGATAATTCGAATTGCATTGGTTTGGTGAATTGGATTGATGCTATCAAACTTGATTTGTGTTCTATTTTTGTTCTGTTCTATTTCTTCATCTCAATTTTTGTGTTTTTGCTTTCTTTTACAATTGCCTACAAACTGTTTGATGAAATCCCCCCTTACTGTTTATAAGTGAATGAACATAAGAACCAAAATGAATCATATGTTTGAGTCTACCTAGATTAATCCTGTGCTACAAAATTTCCTAGTTATATTTTTGTTTTTGGAACGACTCGACATCGTTATCAACATCTAGTTCTCCTTCACAAACCAGTGAAGCATTCCACTAATCAAAGCTTGATTACAAACAAGTATTTTATCTTGCCACTCCTGACTACACTAGTATTCTCTAGGCCTCTACTGGCACACCCTTAGACTCCCCCTGAATCTAAGAAACCCAAGTATTGTTTAGTACTAAGACACTCTTGACTTTTACAAAAAAAATGATGTTTGATTGAATACACAGATTCAAATCACTCAACGAAGTGGATGAACAATTAAGCTCAAATATAAATGAGAAACTTTGCTAAGCAAAGCATGAACAAATTATGCATTATTGTGTATTGTCCAATGACTTGATAAAATCTCACTTCAGAATGCTCTTTCTTTTCACTTCATATTTTCATTCTCTTCATGAAAGTATCCATTGTTTTATTAGCATTTCTCTCCGATTTAACCGTTTTCTCATAGCTTGGGGTAATGCTATGTGTCACACTCTTGTGGAGAGTGAAAGACTAAAAGTATAGATGACTACATGTGCTCTTCTCTTTAGCGATAATGACCTCTGAGGAATATTCCTTAGAAAGCTTCAATTCCCTTTTATTTCATCCTTCCTTAAATTCAAATGTTAGCAATTCAAAATAAGAAAGGCAAAAAAATGAATTTGTGAAAGTTAAGTTCGTGCAAATCCCTTTGTAGTTAACATTGATTCAATACAATGTTGGACATCACTTATACTTGATCCAAATATAGATTGTGTAAGTGACTAAGTCCATTCAATGTGAATAAAAACAACACAGTGAATGGACACTTGGTTTTCACTGAGTGGATGCAAGTTTATAACAGTGTGTTGGTCTAAGATCTAGAAAAGACTTATCTAGCTATGATAGATCTTTATCAGGTTTATTTTCATTAAACTTCACATGAATAGCTTCCTCATCTGCTAAATTTCTTGAGTTGTAAACTCTGAATGTCTTATATGTTTCTGAGTATCCAAGAAATGTCCTGTTATCACTTTTAGAGTCAAACTTTCCCAAGTTATCCTTAGTGTTATGAATGAAACATTTACATTCAAATGGATGGAAGTATGATATGTTGGGTTTTTTTGTCCCTTCCATAGTTCATAAGGATTCTTTTTAAGAATTGGTCTTATATAAATTATGTTTTGAAGATAACATGTAGTATTCCCTGTTTTAGCCCAAAAGTGCTTAGGGGTCAAATTATGATTGAGCATGGTCCTGACCATCTCTTGTAGAGAAATGTTCTTTCTTTCAACTATCCCATTCTGTTGAGGTGTTCCTTGTGTTGAAAATTGTAAAGAATACCATTTTCTTCAAAGAAAAGTTTAAAATTATCATTCTCAAATTCTCCCCTAGATCACTTCTGGTTGAAGTAATGCATACTCCTTTTCATTTTGAACACGTTAACAAAATTTAAAGAAGTCACTAAAAGACTCATCCTTGTAGGCTAGAAACATGACCCATGTTCATCTATAGTAGTTGTCCGTTGTGACAAGTCCATACCTTTTTCCACAGATGGATGTGGTTTTGGTTGGGCCAAACAAATTAAGATGTAACAACTCTAAAAGTCTTGAAGTGGAAACAATGTTTTTACTGTAAAAAGAGTTTTTAATTTGTTTCCACTTTTGACATGCCTCACAAAGGAAATCATCTTTATTTGATGTACTTGGTACTCCTCTTAAAATATTGTTTTTTTGTAGATTAGAGATTAACCTCCAACTTGCATGACCAAGTTTTTTATTCCACAACCAATGATTTTCTTTGATAGATAGTAAGAAAAATACCTTTTAATCTAATAGCTCTCCCAGCCTAATCTTATAGAGGTTACCTTTTCTCTTGGCAGAGAATAGGGGGGACCCATCCTTGCACTGGATGATACACTCATCCTTGTTAAAGGAAACAACATATCCATTATCCCTAATTGACTTATGCTCAAAAAATTGTGTTTGAGGCCTTCCACAAATAAAAAATTATCAATTGATGGATAGGAGTGAATACCTATCTTACCCACTCCTGTTATTCTTCCTTTTTTATTCTTTCTGAAAGTGATGGTTCCACCATGATAAGGAGTCAGGAATTGGAACATACACCTTTCTCCTATCATGTATCTTGAGCAACCACTGTCCAGGTACCATGATAGGCATTTTCTTCTTGCTATCAATGACATCTACAACGGAATTATCTTTTTTCTTAGGTACCCAAGTATTTTTGGGCCCTTTTGTGTTAGCTTTAAATGCATTGGACACACCTATTCTAGGTTGATCCCTACACTTAGACATCAATGTCCAACTTTACCATAGAAATAACAAATAATAGTGTCTTCATCTTGAACATAGACATTTCCCTCATATCCATTACTAGATCTATCCAAGGGACATTTACTATATCTTAACAATTTGTCAAGATTGTGATGTAGCTCCTGTGGAGCTAGTAGGCCTTGGATCTTCTTCATCAATGGAGTCCATTTCTTCTTGAAGTTTAATGGCAGCGGAATGGAGAAGGAGAAGAGGTGAGAGGAGACGCCACTTCAAGGAGAAGATGAGTCCAGAACAAGCTCACCACCATAGGAAGCCATGGATAAGAGCTTGAAGGTAGAAGAAAATGAGTGGAGGGAGAAAGAGAGAAGGAGCACGAAATTTTGTGCCTCAAATGAGGTCTAAACTTTGAAGTGTAATTCTCAAATGATCAAAGTTGAAAAAATACACACACAAGGTCTCTATTTATAGCCTAAGCGTCACACAAAATTGGAGGGAAATTTGATTTCTATTCAAATTTCACTTGAATTTGAATTTGTGGAGCCAAATTTGGAGCCAAAATATCACTAATTATGACTAGTGAATTTCAGCTATGGTTCAGCCCACTAATCCAAGATCAAGTCCAAGATTTTTCACTAAGTGTGCTTAGGTGTCATGAGGCATGTAAAGCATGAAGGACATGCACAAAGTGTGACTATACGATGTGGCAATAGGGTGTAGCAAGCAAATGCTCACCTCCCCCTTAGCCTAGTCTGCAAATTAATTAGGTTGGACTTCTCCCAATTCAATTAAATTTCTCTTCTAACACACACATCAAATATTGCACTTAATGCATTTGAAATTACAAAACTACCCCTAATACAAAAACTAGTCTAGGTGCCTTAAAATACAAGGGCTGAAAAATTCTACATTACTAGGGTACCCTCCCTACACTATGGAGCCCAAAATGCAAGGCTCAATAATAATGAAACCCTAATCTAATATGTACAAAGATAAGTGGGCTCATACTTAGCCCATGGGCCCAAATCTACCCTAAGGCCTTCTCTTGCACCTTTGGCCATCTTGGAGTCTTCTATCCAATACCCTTGGGGGGTAGGATTGCATCATCCCCTCCCCCTTGAAAAGGATTTGACCTTAAATCCAGAGGTTCTTGAAACTCTGGGCTTCTTTCCTCAACACCTATAAAAAGAATAAAAACATATATTAGCGATGTTGGGTATGTTAGAGTAGGGCAAGGTCTGAGAACCCATTTCATGGGCATCTTCCAATGAAGGAACATGGCTACTCGCCAACTCAATGAGTTGTGCTACAAGTATAGAAAAATATGGGACAAACCTTTTGTAAAAGTTTGTTAAGTCGTGGAAGCCCCAAATTTCCCTTATACTTGGTGGAGTGGGCCACTCAAGAATGACTTTTATTCAATTAGGGTTCGTGGGAACCCCTTGATCACTATTTAAAAAATTAAGGAAAGTAATGCAATAAAACATATCTTTTTCTATGGTGTCCCTATGTATACGAGTCATGAAGATGTTGGGTGCATGGGTGATTTTACAAAAGAGGGTTGAACCACTCAACACATTCATCATACCACCTATTTTAGGGATTTGGTGCCTCATAATACCTATTTTGGGCACCGACAAAGCACAAGGATTTAAGCTCTTACGAACTAAACCCTCATCCAGCAACTCTACTTGAGGAATAACCTCAAGCTCAAGAGGTATGTCAGTGCTAACAAGTGTCCTTTTACAAAGGAGAAGATGTGGAGGTTGTCTAAGAAGGGAAGTTTCTATAATGTTTGTCTTTATTGCAAAACGACTTTCCTTCTTAGCTAACCTCTTGGAGGAGACACTTACCTCCTTACACTCCTCCTTAACCATTTAAGGTTGTTCCTCTTTTCTTTTTCTATTCTATTCCTCATCCCATTTGAGTTTTAATTGTACTTGATCCTTAGCTACGTGTGAAAGTATTTGAGGATGCAACATAAATTTATTGCCAAGATGGATGAGCGTAATCTCATTAGTTAGGCCATTGTAAATGATCTTCCTAGCAAATTGTCATGGCCTTCCATAGAGAATATGCCCTACCTCCATGAGAACTATATCACAATTAATTTCATCCTTAAATGTTCCAATGGAGAAAGGTACCTTCACTTGTTGGTTAACTATTATTTCCCCTTGCTCATTGATAGTGAGGTTCAACTTGGAAACTAATCTTATGCTACAACAATTGCAAAAAGATCCACTATCCACAATGAGAGAACAAGTTTTATATAAAATTTTGCATCTTGTATGAAAGATCTTCTCTCTTTGGGATTGGGATACATCACAAGATTGGCCTCCAAGGAGCCTTCTAACCATTAGGAGGTCACCTTCTTCATGGGGGTAGATTTCCTCACTAGACTCTTCACCCCTTCATCTTCACTTCCACTAGAGGAAGGGAAAGAAGTAGTCTCCTCTTGACTACTATAAATGTCTTGACCCCTCATAATCATGGTTTTCTTTGTGGATGATTGAGAGGCAATGTGACCTCTCCCAAGACATTTGAAGCATAAATTTCTTGCTCCCCCTTTCTCTCTCTCCCTCCACTCATCTTCCCCTACCTTCAAGCTCCTATCCATGGCTTCCTATGGTGGTGAGCTTGTTCTTGACTCATCTTCTCCTTGAAGTGACGTCTCCAATCACCTTTCCTCCTTCTCCATTCCACTTCCATTGATCTTTAAGAAACAAAGGACTCCATTGATGAAGAAGATCCAAGGCCTACAAGCTCTACATGGAGCTACATCAAGTGGTATTCATAAGTTACCTATGATGAGACTTAGTTTATTCCTCTTTACCTGTGATGTTCCTTCATAAGTTACAGCTAGAGTGCCCCACATCTGCTTGGCATGCCTAAAGTTGTATACTTTGGTGTATTCTTCATCTTATAAGGCACATTGCATCACACTTTGAGCCTTGGAGTTGAACAAAAATTTGAGTTTTTGCTCCTCCATCCACTAGCTCCTTGGGAATTCGTTTAACTAGTTGTCATATGGAATGTGATTTCAATTTTCCACCACATCCCATAGGTCAATGAGAATGGATTCAAAATGAGCTATCATACATTCTATCCAGTAGTCATATTTTACACTTTGGAACATGGGTAGTTTGTTGGTGGAGAATCCTTCTTCCATTTTTTTCTTTGATTTGCTGGATATTTTCCATAGTGTTGTTAAATACTCAACCCGTAATGCCGAGCTCTGATGCCAACTAAAATAACAACAATCACACTAGAAGGCTGGTTCAATAGTGTGTTAATGAAAAATAAGAACTATTGGCAAATAAAACTTTACCACAATTTTATAAAAATATACTAACTGGAGCCGTCTGCTGATAAGAAAACAAGTTTGATGAAAAGAAAGGTTGATTGTCTAGTAAATATATATAAAGCATTATTTTCAAGAGGTTTTAACAAAAACACTTGGTTAGAAAAAGTTGACAGAGAAAGCTAAGAGAATACTTAATAAAACTGCTTAAGAGAGACGTAGAAACACTTGGTTTATACTGGTTCACTTAAACAAAGCTACGTCTAGTTATGCTTTATGCAACCGTAAAGGGTTCCACTAATCAAACCTTTGATTACAAAGCAAGTATTCTATCCTGCTACTTCTAGCCATAGAAGTATTCTTCTAGCCACTTTTGGCACTACCTTAGACTCCCCTTGTATCTAAGAACACTCAAGTATTGCTTAACACTAAGCCTCTTCTGGCTTTCAGAAACAAAAATATGAATGAACAAAATGATCCAACAACACTCAACCAGTGGATAGACAATAAAGCTCAAATACAAAGTAACTTTTCTTAGAAAAGAATAGACAGTGTAAGACTAAATGTATCGTCCAATGATTTTGCGAAGTTTTGCTTCAAAGATTTTTTTGTTTCGTTATGATATTTTTCTATGTTCTGCTTTTGGGTAGAAATAGTGTTGAGTCTAGACATTATCATTGCCTCACACTAGGAGGCGAGGCGACGTGTCACACTTTGATTGGAGAGGAAAGGAATAAAGGTACAAATGGCAACATCTGCTCCTTATTTGCATAGAAAACGACCTTAGAAGAATATTCTATAAAAACCTTTTATTCTCTTTTATTATGTCATTTCCTTAAATTCAATAGTTAGCAATTCAAATAAAGAGACAAAACTAAATTTAAAAAAAAAAGATCATGCACTTCCTTTTATGGCTAACATTACCTTTTCGTACTCGATGAATGTCACTTATAAGTAAAAAAAAAAAAGTATGTATGTGACTTACAACAAGTGGATGAGAGTAGTAAGAACACTTAGTGTATAAACACTGGTTTTCACAATAAGTGGAGAAATAGATTTTACAGCGCATTAGACGATAGATATATCTGAACAAAATGTTTTCCACTGTAAGCATGGATACAACTTACTAGAGCTATAAATATCGATTATGTCCTTTTACGAAATGATCATGTGCACTTAACATCAACTCATTAGATTATCAACAGTTTATACTTTTGTAAAGATCAAAATTTAAGGCATGATAGGTAATCTAGTTTAGTGGATCGTCCAAACCTAATAATAGTTCAATCACAAGCATGTTTTTTGGGGGCATTTCCATCTTCCTCGACAAACCCCTATATGTTGGCATTTATCGCAAGCTGCCACAAATGCATGAGCATTCAAATGGATGGTAGGCTACTAGAACCCATACTAGGGTACTTTATGAGCAATCCTCAAAGGACCCAAATGACCTCCAGCCTCCAAAGAATGAAAATGAGTAAGGATAGAATGTACTTCATCATGTGTTACACATCATCTTACCAGATTATCACCATATACCCTAAACATGTATGGACCATCCCAAAAATACTTCTTGGCTTCAGACATAAGCCTCTTCATCCCTTGGTAGTTTGGTATTTTTTGGGAACACCTGGCATGCCCAATAGTTTACAATGTCAGCATACCAAGATGCCCTTGAAATAACAACATTTAAGAGACTTTCATAAGGGAAAGTCTCTTTGATTATCCCATCATCTGCAGGCTATGAGATTGAGGGTCCAAATTTTTGGGCCCCTTTTTGCCCTTAATCTCCATGTTAGATTCTTGCAGCAACAATATCCACCGGATCAACCAAGGCTTAGCCTCCTGCTTAGATAAGAGAAACTTAATAGTAAAGTGATCAATAAAAACAACAATCTTAGACAATACCAAGTAATACCTAAACATTCCAAATGCAAAAACAATTGCTAAAATCATTGTTTTTGTTGTTGTGTAATTCTTTTGCGCATCATCAAGTGTCCTACTAGCATAGTAGATTGTATGGAACATCTTATTTTTCTTTTACCCCAAAAAATTCCCACACGGCTGAATCACTGGAATCACACATGAGCTCGAAAGGTAGTGACCAGTTAGGGGCAACAACCACATGAGCACTTACTAACCTTTCTTCAATCAAATTGAATGCCCTTAGACACTCGTCAAAAAAATTAAAAGTAGCCTCTATGGCTAAATAATCATTTTGGGGTTTTTACATTATAGAGAAATCTTTTACAAATCTCTTATAGAATCCAACATGCCCCAAAAAGTTCCTAACAACTCTCACAATTTAAGGAAGAATTCTGCAATCACTTCCACTTTAGCAGGGTTAAGCTCAATGCTCGCATGGGACACCCTGTGACCCAAGACAATGCACTCCCTTACCATAAGCTAACACTTTTCATGATTCAAAACCAACCTTGTATCCCCAAACCTTTTCAAGACCAGATTTAAATTACTCAAGTATGTGTCAAATGAACATCCAAACACAAAAAATCATCCATAAACATTTTAATGCAGCTTTCAATTAAATTAGAAAAATAGACATCATCTACCTTTGGAAAGTAGTAAGTGCATTGCAAAGCCCAAATGGCATTCCCCTATATGCAAATGTTCCATAAGGACATGTAAAAGTAGTTTTCCCTTGGTCCCTTTCAGCAACTAGAATTTGCAAATAGCCCGAATAGCCATCTCAGCAACAATAAAAGAGTTTCCCCACTAACTTTTCAAGCATTTGCTCGATAAAGGAAAGGGAAAGTGGTCTTTTCGGGGGGCCTCATTAAGTTTCCTGTAGTCAATACACATGCATCACCCGATTTTTCACCTAACAGCTATGAGCTCATGTTGCTCATTTTGCATAACAGTCGTGCCCCATTTCTTTGGGACACATTGCATAGGACTCACCTAAGGGCTATCAAAATGGGATAGATGATACTTGTGTCCAATAGCTTAATTAATTACCTCTCCCTTTACTACCTCCATCATGTTAGTGAGTGGAGAAGATCCATATTTTTTTACTTCATGTTAATTGAAACTATGACTACTCATTAGGGCTTTGTTATGGATGGGTTGGAAAGGATAAATTGGAGAAAAAATACGTAAAATTACAGAAAAAATAATAATGAATTTAATTAATTCAAGAAAACTGTAAGATTGGATTTCATCATTCATACCCTTAATAAGATTAAAACATATAAATCATTTTCTAACATTATTGATGCACACATTAAATTACCCTGAATCGATCCCTCGCACTCGAGAATCCTAAGAATATTTATCGAATATCAATCCCTCAGACATGAAATAAATATCCTAGCATTACAATCATAATCTCATGCTATTTGCAATCAAAATATTATGTTCTATTCCTAGCAACGTAACGTAAAGAGTAACATTCAGTTCAAATTCTAAGAGTACTTTCTAGTTAAACTTGAAATCCATTTTCATGAAACTAGTGATCAAATAGAATCAAGCATTATGAACAGAATGAAATAACCAGTAATTAGTAGAAAAGATTCATACATGTATAAAATATAAAAATAGATACATAAGGGTACGAAGATTACATCCAATCCTTTGAAGAAACTAGTCAATCATTGCGTAGAGCACAAGATCAACAGGAGAAATGACAAATGATGCAATCCACGGTCATAACTTGTAGTGTTTGGCTCCACTTTCTCACTTTTTCATCATTGCTCTGAGCTTCCTCTGGTTCTATATTCTACCTCTGGTTTGAATGGTTTATATAGAATTTGAGCCAAGAGGTGCTGACAAAACTCGCCCAGGCGAGTTGCTTGCTTAATGCTGAAGGTACTCACTCACCTAGGCGAGTTGTAGCTAGCCCAGGCGAGTTGCTTGCTTAGGCCTGAAGAAACTTGATTAGTCCAAGCGAGCTGGTTGCTAGCCTAGGCAAATGGTTGTCTGAAATCTTGGAAAAATGACTATTTTTCCCTTCCTTTTAACTTGGTTTCTGGATCCAACAAACAACCATCAAAACCTATTGAATCATGGACGAATCTTCCATATTTAAACAAAAACATTAGTAAATCTACAACATATATAAAACAACTAGATTAAGGAAAGTTTATGAGAAAACTATTACAATCGAAACATAAGTGCTAACATTTTCATCTAAAAAATAACTGAAATAAAGCACTTACCAACTCGCCCCATCCTAGAATCATGCTTGTCCTCAACCAAAGTAAAGAAAGAAAACTACGAATAACAATAGTATAAGTATAATATAAAAATGCTTCAATGTTTCTACACCAAAAGCTATGAATATGTTTTGTAAGGAATCAACCTCCAAACTTATCAGAACAACATTTTTCAAAATGCAACAATGAGAAATGAAAGCATAAAGATGAATTTCAAAAAATAAATGAGATTAAGATCAATTTTCATTTTGTTTCTAAAGAATATAAGAGAAAACACATGATTTACTCAAACAGAGGAAAACCTCTCAAAGGTGTATAATTCTCACACAAGCAAGTGTTTCATCTCAATTCCAATCACTGATATGTCATAAATCAATTTGGCAAATAGTTTCCCATCAAATCAAAGATAAAGTGCATAATCATCATTGATCATTAGGGCTTTTAGGGTTGGGCCAGGCTGATGTGAACCTGAGTACGAGCGGATCGTTTGATACAGGCTACGGAGGTTTTGGATGACGCCATTTCCAGTAAAGGAAGATAAGTCAGGGTAGACGCCACTTCCGGTGAAGGAAGATAAGTCCGGGTAGACGCCACTTCCAGTGAAGGAAGATAAGTCAGGGTAGACGCCACAAGGATTACCTTGATAAGTCTGATAATTGGTTCAACAAGGAACCCGGAGATAAACTCTCACCAAATTTTATCAAAATGCCAAAAGTTTTCTTTATTGAAAATAAAAACCAATACTTATAGTGTATCTGAACAAAAAGATAAAAATAGACATGGGCCTTCTAAACAGTTTGGGCCAAAATTACAATAAATAAAAATTATAACTAAAAAACATATTTAACTTGGGCCTTCAAATTAATCTGGGCCTTCAGCAACAATTAATAGTCTTGATAGTGTCTCTGTCTCTGGGCCTTCATCCTTCTCCACTTGGGCCTTCATCCTTCTCCACTCGGGGGCTTTATCCTTCTCCACTTGGGCCTTCGCGCTTCTCCACTTAGGCCTTTAGCCTGTATTTGGCCAATTTCAAGATTCTCATCATTCGCTCCTTCTTGGAAAACATTTGCCCTCAAATGTCCAGGATCATCACCAGGTTCAAGTACCACTTCCTTCCTTTTCTTGTTGGCTTTCTTAGTATAACTTTCATTCTTCTTTGCAATTTGCACCTTCACTTGGTCATACAGTCTTTTCACATACTCAACTTTGACCTGTGCATCCTTATGCTGAGTCTCTTGGGGCTTGTTGTCGTAAGTTGGATTGTTAGGCAATGAAGCTTCTAGAAGGAGATCAACTTGATGTTCTATGCTTCTTGAAGGTGGCAGTCCATGAGGAATCTCCTTGGGAAAGACATCTTTAAATTCCTGCAATAAGGGTTGAACACTAGGAGAAACATAAATAGTTAACTGATTAGAATTATCACTCTTTTCCTCAGTTGTATCACTCTTCTTTTTCATATTCCTTTGTGGTGCCTCACTATTTTCTTTCTCTTGTTCTCTCTTTTCTCTCATTCTGATTTGGTCATCACACACTTCTCTAGGGGATAGAGGTTTAAGAGTAAACGAGGAAGATTTGGCTATTCGTCTATAGGGCTCTTCTTTGTTACGGTTCAACAAACGTTGCATTTGTGTAGTGCACGCGTCTAGAAATAAGCGCTGAGATTCGTCCAGTTGATGATATACACCATCATTGTCACCAGCTCTTGCCATGATTAAGGAACAAAGAATTTTGCAGTAAATTAAAAAAAAAAATTCAGGACCTCACCACACTCTACTCACGTGTTTCTCTCTTTGATGGTAGTTCACTCGTGTTTGATGCTCTCAATATAGGCTTTTGTGTGATGTTTTCACTCTTGCCTTTTACCACTCACTCCCTCTTAAGTTCCTGGATGAATCAAATTAGACACACAAGGTATATAACAGGAAAGACAGTTTAATTATCACAGACTATGTAGCAGATTTAATTTGGATAACAAATCAGATTTGATTTTGGTTAACAGATTAGACTTGATTTGGATTTAGATTTGATTTGGATAGCATATTGGATTTGATTTGGATAACAGATTAAACTTGATTTGATTTGGATAACAAATTTTGATTTGATTTGATTTGATTTGGATAACAGATCAGATTTGGATAACAAATTAGATTTAATTTGGATAACAGATATGATAACAAATAAGATAATAGATAGGATAGCAGATAAGATAACAGATATGACAAGTAAACTTCAAATGCTCATAACTTTTGCTACGATTGTCTGTTTGAGGCCCACTATATATCAAAACGCTCAGAATTCAGAAGAGAATCCAGATAAGGGGATTTGGTACACGATTTTCTGCCAAAAAAAAAGCCTCTAACTGCCTCAATTTCGTGTTCAAAGATCAAACACCCACTTTCTCTTTTTTCTCTTTCTTCTTTTCTTCTCTTTTTTTTTCAAAATTTCTGCAACTTTTTTTTTACTTGAAACAGAACTGAAACAATTTTTTTTTTTACACAAAGTCTGAAAGACACTAGAAACAAGAACAACAACAAGAACACAAACGTGACAAGAACAAGAACGCAACAAGACGCAAACAAGAAAACAAATAACAGAACAAGGACAAAACACGAACCTAGACAAATTACAAAGAAAAATAATAGGATAAGATAGAACCTGTATCAAGAGCTGAAGCTCTAATACCAGATGATGTGAACCTGAGTAGGAGCGGATCTTTTGATACAGGCTACAGAGGTTTTGGATGACGCCACTTCCAGTGAAGGAAGATAAGTCAGGGAAGACGCCACTTTCGGTGAAGGAAGATAAGTCCGGGTAGACGCCACTTCTAGTGAAGGAAGATAAGTCAGGGTAGACGCCACAAGGATTACCTTGATAAGTCTGATAATTGGTTCAACAAGGAACCCAGAGATAAACTCTCACCAAATTTTATCAAAATGCCAAAAGTTTTCTTTATTGAAAATAAAAACCAATACTTATAGTGTATCTGAACAAAAAGATAAAAATAGACATGAGCCTTCTAAACAGTTTGGGCCAAAATTACAATAAATAAAAATTATAACTAAAAAACATATTTAACTTGGGCCTTCAAATTAATCTGGGCCTTCATCAACAATTAATAGTCTTGATAGTGTCTCTGCCTCTGGGCCTTCATCCTTCTCCACTTGGGCCTTCATCCTTCTCCACTCGGGGGCTTTATCCTTCTCCACTTGGGCCTTCGCCCTTCTCCACTTGGGCCTTTAGCCTGTATTTGGCCAATTTCAGGATTCTCATCACAGGCTTTGAAAGAAATCTTGGTTTTTCTGGATATTTAAAAATACCATGAGAATAGGAGGGCAACATAAAACAAGCTAGCAATTAAAATGAATCATCACTTTCTATCCTTTCCCTTTTGAACCAAGTTATCATTACTTCCTATACAAAAATCCCAACTTATAAAATTTACAACAACTTTGTACAATTTATGATAAAATGTACATGATTCAGACGTTCTATTTATTCACAAAGAACTTTTTTCCTTTTCTTTTTCTTTTCCTTCTTTTCTATTCTTTCTTTTCTTTTCTTTTCTATTAAATATTTAATTTACCTTAATACCCACATTTAGAAACAGAGTATTTGCATCACATTATCCACCAAATGATAGCAATCCCCAACAAAACACCTTCACTCTCCTAACCTAAGGTATGGTTGGAAACTTTTATCCTAGGTTAGTGTTCCAACAAAATATCAAGTGTTTGGCTCAAAGGGCTTTTAAATGGTAAAATAATATACATTGGGATAGCTTTTTGGCCAATGGCTTAAAATGTACAAAAAGAAATAATGCCTAAATCATATCCATGAATCTTATGTTATGACAATTAGAAATTCATGAAAAATCAAATGTAGAACATATCAATGAGGACACTCAATGTAAAATTTGTAGTTGCACACCGTCACTAAAGCTTAAGGCATGTTTCCATGTTCAAATCAAATCAGTGCTTCAAAAGTTGTTCTTTTATCAAATCCATGCCAAAAAACATCTAAAGTCATTTGGTATTTGGGAAAGCCATTCATTGTTTTCATTCTTAATGTTTCCAAAAATCCTTTTGTTGTATTTTGATTCAATCAAAAGTAAGTTTCAAAAATACCAGTTGTTGATTCTTTCCAAAGCATGTTATGTCCAACAATTTTTTTTGTTTAAGTCCCAAAAAAAGTTATATATAATTTACAACTACATTAACAAAACAAAATATATCAAATAATGCATAAATCAGTTAAAAACACAAACTCGCTTAAGTTTCCAAAAAAAATAAAAAATAAATAAGGTAATAAAGTACTAAAATTTAATACAAAGTGATAAATGATCATAAAGACAAGTCACAAATTTTTGGAGATCATGGTTGAGGAGCTCAATCTCCTCCAATGAAATAATCAACAAGATCTACCATGTCTTCATCCTCCTCTTGAAAGTTAGGTCTGTCCTCAGGCCATGCAATGATAGCTCTAGCAAAATAGATTATACATTCAAAAACATAATTCACGAATAAAGACTCAAAAGCAAAGTTCAAAAATATAAGACATGAGATTAAAGTAACACAAATTAAGACAAAGTTTAGGCTTAGGCTTCTTTAACATCTTTTAAGTTGGACTTCCTTGTTATGGCTTAGGCTTCACTATTTCATCATCCATAATCCTTCTCTTCTTTGCAAGCAAATCCTTCATGAATTTAGCATATATTGGCGTATGCTCCAACGCCTCAAAAAAAGGAATGTTAATCTGCAGTCGTTTGAAAATGTCTAAGAAGTGGTGTCTCCTCTCAACTCTTCTTCACCATTCCGCTGCCATTAAAATTCAAGAAGAAAAGGACTCCATTGATAAAGAAGATCCAAGGCCTACAAGCTCCACATGGAGCTACATCATCCAGCTCCATCATGGTGACTCTGATATTCACTGGCTTCCATGGAGTTAATTATTACAATTGCTTCCCCTGGGCTCTTAGACATCATAGTACCTCCAGCTGAGCATCAAGAATCATCTTTGTCTGAGGTTTCAAAGCACTTGCAATGACTTTTTCCTCCACTTTTTCCCAAGTTTTTAGACTTTTGTTTGGATGTGAATGGAGCCATGTCTTTTCCTTACCTGTTAAGGAGAATGGGAAAGCTCTAAGAGAGCTTTAGCATTTTCGTCAGAAGCTCCCATGGTACTGCATAGTTCCATGAAGGTAGACAAATGTGCGTATGGATCTTCATGATCCATTCCAACAAAAGGATATGAACCAATAAGACTAAGCAGTGTTGGCTTCAACTCCACAACCTTATTACTGAAAGGAGGAATGACTATGTTGTTGTATTGCTTTGGTCCTTGTTGATAAGCATAGTCACCAAGAGTCCTCCTTGGTGGTCTATTTCCTTCTCCTCTTCGATTAGTCATGTTATCAATCAGAAGTGGCTTTTTAGTTGAAGGAGAATTAGTAGAAGAAGATTCAGTCGGTGGTTTAGTGGTTGCTTGTTTCTTTTTCTTCTTGATCTTCCTTTCAGTTTTGGTAATTTCTGGATCAAATAGCGATTTATCTGTAGGAAATTTACCTCGGATATAGGAATAAAAAAGAACACACTACAATAAACCGTAAGTACCAAGGTTAGTGAAAATAAAATATAACAATAGAGAATTTATAAAAAATCAAGATAAAAGAAATAAATATAAAAATAAGGAAAATAGCCTATCTAACTAAAAATTTAAATCCGAAAGAGTTGAGTGGGCGACTCAAGTCCCCGGCAATGACACCAGAAACTTGTTACACTATTGGCAAGCATACCAATGTTGTCGCAGGTTACAAATTTATAAAAAGAGATTGCCTCCATAAGGACTTAAGTTACGCAATTCCTTTGGATAAAGGTTATTAGTTTAATAGTTATGTACAAATTCAATTGAATTATCATGGGTTTTTCTAACCAACGAAAGATAACTAAAGTAACGAAACAGTGAAAATAACGGAATTTAGTGCATCAGAAATACGTAAAATTACAAACAATAATAACAAATTTAATTAATTCATGAAAATCGTAGGATTGGACTTCATCATCCATACTGTTAATACCCTTAATAAGATTAAAAACATATAAATCATTTTCAAACATTTCTAATGCACACATTAAATTACCCCGAATCGATCCCTCGCACTTGAGAATCCTAAGGATATTTACCGAATATTCATCCCTCACATATGAAATAAATATCCCAGCATTACAATCATAATCTTGTGTTATTTGCAATCAAAATGTTATGCTTTATTTCTAGCAACGTAACATAAAGAGTGTCATACCCTAATTTCGTCTGGGGACCTTTGCTTGATGACATGCGACCTTTCTTTGGTCCTTGTGAGGTGCTTGGCACCCATCATTAGGCAATTTGTGAAATTCCAGGACATGCCGGAAAACCAAAAAAAATATTGATGCACAATCCGTAAGTTTCCGTGACACACCAGAAATCAAATGGAAGCATCGTTGCATAATTAAGTGAGATTCCGTAACATTCCGTAAGTCAAAAAGGGGATGATTATGTAATTCGCAAGGTTCCGTAACATTACGGAAAGAAAACAAGTATCGTTACGAAATTCGTAAGTTTCCGTAACTTTACGAAAAAAGAATCACCAAAAAAAGCAGAGGGAGGTGTACTTAGTAAAAATGGGGGTGCAAATAGCACCCAGGCCCACTTGGGCCCTCCAGAATATTCCTCCAGAAGGTTGTTGCTTCTGGAGGAAGCAACCTGGCTCGCCTGGGCGAGCTAGGCAGCAACCACCTCCCCTATTTTGCTATAAATAGGGGAGGAAGTGAAGAAGAAAAGGGTTCATCCCCTTAGGCACTTCTCTCTCTTTCGAATTTGCTTGGAAAAATTGTTTCCGTGAAGAAAATCTAAGCCGAGGCGCTTCCGAAACGTTTCCGTAACGTTTTCCGTGAAGAATTTCGCAAAGGTTTCAACCGTTCTTCGACGTTCTTCATTCGTTCTTCATCGTTCTTCGATCTTCAACGGGTAAGTACCTCGAACCAAGCTTTTCGATTCATTCTATGTACCCGTACTAGTCCACATTGTGTTTCGTGCATTTTTATTCTCGTTTTGTTTACTTTTTATACCCCTTGTTGACGTGCTTAAGCCATTTTACTTAAGTCATTTCTCGCTTAACTTAAAAATAAAATCAATTTCCACCGAACGTTTGAATTGTATTATCCGTTAACTTCGGTTAAAATAAATTCCGACCGTTCGGTCGTGCCGTAACCACGTTGGAAATCAAAAAAGAGGTAAAAAGAATATAATAATAAAAAAAAACATCTTTTAGTAAAATAAAGCGGAAAATCAATCGGACGTTTTCTCTTTGGGATTTCTCATTCTTAATGGAATTGACTAATAACTAAAGTGAAACTAAGGCTAAAATCAACTCGCCTAGTCAAGCTCGTCCACAAAAATAGGTTTTTGAAAGTTTGTCATTTCAATTTCTTACTAAGTAAAATGGATCATTTTCAAGGTCCAACGCCTTAAAACGATCACCTCTTAAGTAAAAAAGAATCACTTGATAAGAAAGAACTACGTAGGTCTGATTTCCTCATCGCAAATTGAGGAATACGTAGGAGCAAAGGGAACACCCTTGTCGACCACAAAAAGAGAAAAAATATAAAAAGGGTATAAAGGATATAAGGACATAAAAGGGAACGTAAAAATCAAAGTCATGTTTGCACATTCGATTAAAGGCTGTCGTCCCTTGGGACGGACGTGTGGGGTGCTAATACCTTCCCCGTGCGTAAATACAACTCCCGAACCTTTCACTTAAAAGTTCGTAGATCGCGTCTTTTCCGGTTTTTCCGACGTTTTCCTCAAATAAACGTTGGTGGCGACTCCGCGCGTATTCCTTTCGTGGAACACGCATCTCGCGAGTCTTGCGTCGCCCTCCCGCCGAAGGGTAGGTTGCGACAGTTGGCGACTCCACTGGGGACAGTTTTTAGAGAGTTAGGCCATTTAATCTTGTGCAATGTTTTACCGTGACTTATCCCTTTGTTGGTTTCCCTTCATTATGTTCTTATGTATATAAACTCTTTGTTGCTTTTAGTGCGTTTTAAGATGTATGCATGGGGTAAATATTTATTCATTTGATGCACACAAACACCAACACTATTTGCACACACTGTGAGTGAAAAAGGGCCCTATACCCGGGTTCATGGGAACATAAGGAGCGGAGGTGAATCTGTGATCATGCTAGGTCTCCGACTTGCTTGATTACAGTGAACCCTCATCTAGAGCTTTTTTCTTTGAAAACTTATTGTTGCTAGTAGTCCCTACTGCTGCAATATGTTTTTCGAAGAGAATGATACCTCTAGAAACTATCAAAAGAGATATGACTACCTTGGGGGTTATCACTAAATGCCTAGTTAGTTCTCTCCCTTATAGGTCCCTTAAATAGGGGCACGAGCAAACACGCTGCGTGCCATTTTTCACACTGCCATGCATAAGTATCATATACCCTTTTGCTTATGTTCAGTGAATATTGTCATACTGTGTACATTCCCGCATTGTGTCTTTTGCATAGGCATCGCATATGGGTTCTGTCTTAATCCCTTCTCTAAACAAACCAACGGAGGGTCCGTGTTGCCTTCTTAAAAACGTACGTTGGGGCACTTTGCTACCCCTAGACGTTGTGTCTAAGAAGGGGACGAATTCCCCGGACCCCCGCATTCCTAGATTGCATCAGTGTTATATGCATTCCTTCATGCATTCATCCATTCCACCCATGAGATATCGGAGTTTTGATTTGCACCAGCTTTTGTCTCACTTTAGCAAGCATGGGAACAAATCAAACCGGCAAGAGGTTCTACCAAGTCAAGGTTAAAAGCTTAGATACCACCAGCATCAAGGAATTAGGGCGGTTGATGGAACCTCTCCAAATGCAAGCTTTCCGCAAGACTTACAGAAAGATCTTAGAGTTGACCTTAGCAGAGGTATCCATAGAAGCCATTGCATCACTCACCCAATACTACGACTAGCCTTTGAGATGCTTCACATTCGGAGACTTCCAATTAGTACCAACCATTGAAGAATTTGAGGAAATTCTAGGATGTCCTCCCGGGGGAGGAAAACCATATCTTTCATCCGGGTGTCTCCCCTCTTTGAGCAGAATTGAAATTGTGGTCAAGGATTCAGCAAGAGGTTTGGACTGCATAAAATAGACTCGAAACGGCATAGCGGGCCTACCATGGGGGTACCTAGAAGACAAGGCGAGGGGTATGGCCAATCAAGGAGATTGGGTCCCGTTTATGGATGTGTTAGCTTTGCTAATTTTTGGGGTCGTCCTCTTTCCAAACGTGGATGGTTTGGTGGACCTAGCAGCAATCGACGCTTTCCTTGCCTACCACCATAGCAAGGAAAGTCCGGTGGTAGCTGTCTTGGCAGATCTATTTGACACATTTGACCGAAGGTGCGAAAAGAGTAGCGCACAGATCATCTGTTGCTTGCCCGCCCTCTGTGTTTGGTTGGTTTCGCACTTGTTCCAACAAGACACAAGACATCCATGTCCGCTCCTGAGCCATCGCTCGTGTACTGAAAAGAGGAGAATAGATTGGGACCAGCTTTTGGCCGGGATAGGAGGTAGAACAATCAGTTGGTTCCCCCGACGGAAGGAAGGAAAAGAAGGAGTCCTTTTCTCATGTGGAGGATACCCAAACATTCCGCTGGTAGGAACGAGGGGTTGTATTAACTACAATCCCGCGCTCGCTATAAGACAACTAGGGTACCCCATGAGGGGAGCACCAACGGAAGAAAGCATGTCTCCTTTCCTTGTGAGGGATTTCGACGCACAAAATTCCAAGACTATACAAAGAATCCATAAGGCATGGGAAACCCCGTTAAGGAAAGATCAAGAACTTAGAGGCATTCGTAATGGCATCATTGGTGGCTACCATGAATGGCTGAAAGTTCATATACGAGGTTTAGATTGGCTCGCCAAGTTAAAAGTCGTCAGCGAAGAGAGTTTTGAAGCACCGGAAGAGGACGAAGAAGTCCAAGCTCTCAAAAGCGAGTTAGGAAAGGCGAAACTTGCCAAGGAGGAGTTCAAGTTGGCCGCAACACACATTCGGAAGGAGTGTGCCGGGTTACGGGAAGAGAATGCAATTACCGCAAGAGCCCTTGAACAAGAAACCAAGAGGGCTCGCAAGGAAGAGTATGGCCGGAATAAATTTCGCGGAGCTCTATGGGGTAGCAATAGTGAACTCAAGCTGCGAAGGGCAGAGAGGGACCAGTCGCGAGCACATAGCATGGTTCTGAAAGAGGAGTTAGTTGCTTGTTCAAGGTCCAAAAGAAGCTTGTCTCAGCGTTTATGCGAGACGGAGACCAACATGCTAGCTATAATCGCCAAGTACCAAGAAGAGTTAGGTCTAGCCACGGCCCACGAGCATAGAATCGCGGACGAGTATGCTCAAGTATACGCGGAAAAAGAGGCTAGAGGAAGGGTGATCGACTCTTTACACCAAGAGGCAACCATGTGGATGGATCGGTTTGCTCTTACCTTGAACGGGAGTCAAGAACTTCCCCGCTTGTTAGCCAAGGCCAAGGCGATGGCAGACACCTACTCCGCCCCCGAAGAGATTCATGGGCTTCTCGTCTATTGTCAGCATATGATAGACTTAATGGCCCACATAATTAGAAATCGTTAGGAAACTTGTATGGTCTCTCAAACCTTGACTAGATACGACTTTCTTTTTGAAATAAAATGAGTTGGTCCCATGTTTCTACTCCAAAAAGCTTGTGCAAATCAAATCACTCCTACATTTCATCTCTAGCATGCATTTTTTCTTTACCCACTCCTCACGTTTGGTTTTTCAGGGAAAAACACCATAACTAAACACGCCACAAGGCATCCCTATCGCACCAGATCCAAATCTAGAACGATGGGTGATCAAGAGGAGACACAGGAACAGATGAAAGCCGACATGTTGGCTCTGAAAGAACAAATGGCCTCCATGATGGAGGCCATGTTAGGTATGAGGCAGCTCATGGAGAAGAACGCGACCACCGCTGCCGCTGTCAGTTCGGCTGCCGAAGCAGACCCGACTCTCTTGGCAACTGCGCACCATCCTCCCTCAAACATAGTAGGACGGGGAAAGGACACACTAGGGCACGATGGCAGCCCTCACCTGGGATACAACCGAGCGGCTTACCCTTATGGATTGCCGCCCAACTACTCACCACCCGTCTTGCAAGAAGATGCGGGCCACATTGCTTCTCTCGTCCTTGAAAGAGAGCCTCCTCAACAGCCCGACAAAGTCCACAAAGACCCTCAAGACTATGCTCGAAGGGATGTCGAGTTCTATCCCCCGATCCCCGAAGGGCCGGCACCAGGCACGTTGCCTCAACCCAACATCACGGCACCACCAATAGTTTTGTCCACGGAAGGACCGCCCCCAGCAACTGAAGAAAGGAGGAAGCTCGATCTCCTTGAGGAAAGATTGAGGGCCGTGGAAGGATTTGGGGACTATCCGTTCGCAGACATGACGGATCTTTGCTTAGTACCCGATGTTGTTATTCCCCCGAAGTTCAAAGTGCCGGACTTCGACAAGTATAAAGGGACGACTTGTCCCAAAAACCATCTCAAGATGTACTGCCGTAAGATGGGCGCCCACTCTAAGGATGAAAAGCTATTAATACACTTCTTTCAAGATAGCTTGGCCGGAGCCGCGGTAGTGTGGTACACTAATTTGGAAGCTTCCCGTATCCGTACTTGGAAGGATCTGATTACTGCCTTCCTAAGGCAGTATCAGTACAATTCTAATATGGCTCCCGACCGCACTCAACTGCAGAATATGTTCAAGAAAGAGGGTGAAACCTTTAAAGAATATACGCAGCGGTGGAGGGATTTGGCGGCACAAGTAGCTCCTCCCATGGTTGAGAGAGAGATGATCACCATGATGGTAGACACTCTGCCAGTGTTCTACTATGAGAAGCTAGTAGGTTACATGCCGTCCAGCTTTAAGGATCTAGTATTTGCCGGGGAAAGAATCGAGGTAGGATTGAAAAGAGGAAAGTTTGATTACGTTTCCTCCACAAATGCGAATGCCAAAAGAATCGGGGCAACAGGGCAAAAAGGAAGGAAGGAGATGCCCATGCCATCTCTTCAACACCCGCGTGGGTCAAACCCCAGCAAATGCCTCATGGTACCCATCAGTACGCGCAACATCACCCGAGCTTCTCGGCTCATACCGGGAACGCCTCTAGTTCAACACCCGTGCAGCCTAAGGCACTCACCCAGAGGGAAGCTCCCCAAGTTCCAACTCCGAACACGACTCGCCCAGCCGGTAATTCCAACACGATAAGGAATTTCCCTCCGAGGCCATTTCCGGGATTCACCCCACTCCCAATGACGTACGAAGACCTTTTGCCATCCCTCATCGCCAATCATTTGGCCGTGGTAACTCCCGGAAGGGTCCTCGAACCCCCTTTCCCGAAGTGGTATGACCCTAACGCAACTTGCAAGTACCATGGGGGTGTCCCGGGGCATTCCGTTGAAAAATGCTTGGCCCTTAAATACAAGGTCCAACATTTAATGGATGCTGGATGGCTGACTTTCCAAGAGGATCGGCCCAATGTGAGAACCAACCCGCTCGCCAATCATGGAGGGGGAGCGGTTAACGCCGTTGAGTCCGATAGGCCGCACAGGTCTAAACCTTTAAGGGATGTGGCAACCCCTAGGAGGTTTATCTTTGAGGCCCTACAAAAGGGAGGTGTGATTCCCCATAGTGGGTGTAAGGAGGACTCCTGTTTGCTGCATTCCGGCGAGCTGCATGACATGGAGACGTGTTTGGGAGTAGAGGAATTGTTACAGCGGATGATAGATCAAGGTCGACTGGAAGTCGGCAGTGAAGGAAAAGAAGAGCAGCATATATGCATGCAGTCCACGAATGGGAGCAGTATTGCGAAGCCCAAACCCTTGGTGATATACTTCACTAAAAGCGCAGCTTCGCAAAAGCCCGGACACCCCTTAGTAGCCAAACCTGTTCCTTTCCCGTACCAAAATAGCCACGCAATCCCGTGGAGATATACACCTCCGAGGGAGAAGGAAGAAGAAGCCACTGACGTTAGCTCGTTGTCAGCTAAAGTAACAAATATCACGGGACTGAGTGGTGTGACCCGTAGTGGTCGTGTGTTCGCGCCTCCGGACCTACCAGTCCAACCCGCAGACGTCAAGGGAAAAGGAAAAGTGGTGGAGGAACAAGATGGCGAAGCACCCCACGCTTCGAATAAAGATATTCCGGCAAAGGGCCCCCCGGAGAAAAAGGATGGTAAAAAGGAGGTGTCGCTAGAGGAAGCCAGCGAGTTCCTCCGGATAATTCAGCAGAGCAAATTCAAGGTTATCGAACAGCTCAACAAAACCCCGGCCAGGGTCTCGCTGTTGGAGTTACTTATGAGCTCCGAGCCTCATCGGGCTCTGCTAGTAAAAGTTCTGAACGAGGCCCATGTGGCCCAAGATATCTCGGTAGAAGGTTTCGGAGGGCTGGTCAACAATATCACTGCCAACAACTATCTTGCCTTCGCCGAAGAAGAAATCCCTGCTGAGGGGAGAGGGCATAATAAGGCTTTACACGTATCAGTCAAGTGTATGGACCATATCGTAGCCAAGGTGCTCATCGATAATGGTTCCAGTTTAAACGTGATGCCTAAGAGCACTTTGGAGAAATTACCATTCAATGCTTCCCACTTAAAGCCGAGTTCAATGGTGGTTCGTGCCTTCGACGGCACTCGCCGAGAGGTTAGGGGAGAGATCGATCTCCCAGTACAAATAGGCCCTCACACCTGTCAAGTCACCTTCCAAATAATGGATATTAACCCCCCTTACAGCTATCTGTTGGGGCGCCCGTGGATCCACTCAGTGGGAGTTGTGCCTTCTACACTCCACCAAAAGTTGAAATTCGTAGTGGAGGGGCACTTGGTCATCGTGTCAGGCGAGGAAGACATCTTGGTAAGCTGCCCATCCTCTATGCCTTATGTGGAAGCCGCAGAAGAATCATTAGAAACCGCTTTCCAGTCTTTTGAGGTGGTCAGCATTTCCTCCGTGGACTCCTTCTCTGGGCAGCCTTGTCTGTCTGATGCAGCAGTAATGATGGCCCGAGTTATGTTGGGGAACGGTTATGAACCCGGAATGGGTTTAGGAAAAGACAACGGCGGCATAACTAGCCTGATAAATGCCCAAGGAAATCGTGGGAAGTATGGTTTAGGCTATAAGCCCACTCAGGCGGACATGAAAAGAAGCATCGCAGGAAGGAAGAGCAGTGGTCAAAGCTCGCGTTGGAGACAAGAAAGTGAAGGAAGCCCGCCCTGCCACATAAGTAGAAGCTTTATAAGCGCGGGTCTGGGAGACAAAGGTCAAGTGGTCGCGATATACGAAGATGATGTTCCGAGTACATTAGATTTGGTACGACCATGCCCTCCTGATTTCCAGCTGGGAAATTGGCGAGTGGAGGAACGCCCCGGCATTTACGCAACGAGCATAATGTAAACCTTTACGGTTTTAAAAGCTCTATAGTTGGGCCTAGGCTTTAGAGTTTTTCCTTTTGTTAAGGCTTTGTGTCTTTTGTTGTTGATTTTATAATACAAGGATCTTTCTTCATCTGTTCCTACGTCTCTACCCATTCTCATTCATTTGCATGTTTACTTCTTTTTCTGAAACGGCAGATCCGATGACGAGTCCCCCGAAGGTACTAATACCTGGGACCCGCCTATCGACTTCGAGCAAGAAATGAATCAAACGGAAGATGAAGGAAACGAGGATGTGGGACTTCCCCCAGAATTAGAAAGAATGGTCGCCCATGAGGACCAAGAAATAGGGCCTCATCAAGAAGAAACAGAGCTGGTAGACTTAGGAATTGGCAGTGGAAAAAGGGAAGTAAAGATAGGTACAGGTATTACCGCATCTATCCGTGAAGAATTAATAATCCTGCTAAAAGACTACCAAGACATCTTTGCTTGGTCATACCAAGATATGCCCGGTTTGAGTTATGACATTGTACAGCACCGATTACCTCTAAATCCCGAGTGTTCCCCGATAAAGCAGAAACTGAGAAGGATGAAGCCCGAAACATCCTTAAAGATAAAAGAAGAAGTGAAGAAGCAATTTGACGCTGGTTTTTTGGCCGTCGCTTGGTATCCAGAATGGGTTGCCAACATCGTACCGGTCCCTAAGAAAGATGGGAAGGTACGAATGTGTGTGGATTATCGGGACCTGAATCGAGCCAGTCCCAAGGACAATTTTCCTTTACCACACATCGATATCCTCGTAGATAACACGGCCAATTTCGCTTTATTTTCCTTCATGGACGGTTTCTCCGGTTACAATCAGATAAAGATGGCGCCCGAGGATATGGAAAAGACTACTTTCGTCACCCTGTGGGGGACGTTCTGTTACAAGGTGATGTCCTTTGGACTCAAGAATGTCGGGGCAACTTATCAACGGGCCATGGTAGCTTTGTTCCATGATATGATGCATCAAGAGATCGAGGTCTACGTGGACGACATAATTGCTAAATCTAAATCCGAGGAAGAACACCTTGTCAACCTGCAGAAGTTGTTCGAAAGGCTTAAGAAATATCAATTAAGGTTGAACCCCGCTAAGTGTACCTTTGGGGTCAAATCAGGGAAATTGCTTGGTTTCATTGTAAGCCAGAAAGGGATAGAGGTAGACCCCAAAAAGGTGAAGGCTATCCTTGAGATGCCAGAACCCCGTACAGAGAGGCAAGTCCGAGGTTTCCTGGGACGCTTGAATTATATTGTCAGATTCATATCGCAGCTCACCGCCATTTGTGAGCCGTTGTTCAAACTCTTACGCAAAAACCAAACTGATCGCTGGAATGAGGATTGCCAAGAGGCTTTTGGAAGGATCAAAAAGTGCCTAATGAATCCTCCCGTGCTTATGCCACCAGTACCTGGAAGGCCTCTCATTTTGTACATGACAATCTTGGACGAGTCAATGGGGTGTATGCTGGGGCAACATGACGAATCCGGGAAGAAAGAGCGCGCTGTTTACTACCTAAGTAAGAAGTTCACGACCTGTGAGATGAACTACTCCTTGCTCGAAAGAACGTGTTGTGCTTTAGTATGGGCATCCCATCGCCTAAGGCAGTACATGCTGAGCCATACTACCTGGTTGATATCCAAGATGGACCCGGTTAAGTACATCTTTGAAAAGCCAGCTCTCACGGGACGAATTGCCCGGTGGCAAGTCCTGCTATCCGAGTTTGATATAGTCTACGTCACCCAAAAGGCGATAAAAGGAAGCGCCTTAGCAGATTATTTGGCTCAACAGCCTCTTAACGACTATCAGCCCATGCATCCTGAATTCCCGGATGAGGACATCATGGCCTTGTTTGAGGAAAAATTGGACGAAGATCGGTACAAATGGACTGTATGGTTTGACGGAGCGTCAAACATTCTAGGTCATGGCGTTGGGGCAGTATTGGTCTCTCCGGACAATCAATGTGTACCCTTCACAGCCAGGCTAGGATTCGACTGCACCAACAACATGGCCGAATATGAAGCATGTGCCCTAGCCGTCCAGGCAGCGATTGACTCCAATGTCAAACTACTCAAGGTGTACGGCGACTCGGCATTGGAAATCCTTCAGCTGAGAGGGGAATGGGAAACTAGAGATCCCAAGCTGATACCCTACAAAGCCTATATCAAGGAATTGGCTAAGACCTTTGATGAGATCTCCTTCCATCATGTTCCCCGCGAGGAAAATCAAATGGCGGATGCACTTGCTACTTTGGCGTCTATGTTCCAGCTAACACCGCACGGGGATCTACCCTACATTGAATTTTGGTGTCGTGGCAAACCTGCGCATTGTTGCCAAGTAGAAGAGGAACGGGACGGAAAGCCTTGGTATTTCGACATCAAGCGATATGTCGTAAGCAAAGAATACCCGCCAGAGATTGCCGACAATGATAAGAGGACATTGAGAAGGTTGGCAGCCGGTTTCTTCATGAGCGGAAGCATACTGTATAAGAGAAATCACGACATGACACTCCTGCGATGTGTGGATGCCAGGGAGGCAAATCACATGATCGAGGAAGTCCATGAGGGCTCGTTTGGAACACACGCCAACGGGCATGCTATGGCCAGGAAGATCCTAAGAGCAGGTTATTACTGGCTTACCATGGAAAGTGATTGTTGTGTCCATGTGAGGAAATGCCACAAATGTCAAGCATTCGCAGATAATGTCAATGCCCCACCACATCCTTTGAATGTCATGTCCGCCCCTTGGCCTTTCTCCATGTGGGGAATAGATGTCATCGGGGCCATTGAGCCCAAGGCCTCGAATGGTCATCGCTTCATCCTCGTAGCGATAGATTATTTTACCAAGTGGGTCGAGGCAGCTTCCTATACCAACGTCACGAGGGGTGTGGTAGTCAGGTTCATTAAGAAAGAGATCATCTGCCGATATGGTTTGCCAAGGAAGATTATCACGGACAACGGCACCAACCTTAATAACAAGATGATGGAAGAAATGTGCGAGGAGTTTAAAATCCAGCATCACAATTCCACACCCTACCGGCCAAAGATGAATGGAGCCGTGGAAGCGGCCAATAAGAATATCAAAAAGATTATCCAAAAGATGACCGTGTCGTACAAGGATTGGCACGAAATGCTCCCATTCGCATTACACGGTTACCGAACTTCAGTGCGAACGTCAACTGGGGCAACGCCGTTCTCATTAGTATATGGGATGGAGGCTGTGTTACCGTTTGAGGTGGAAGTCCCGTCATTAAGGATCATGGCAGAATCCGGATTAAAGGAATCAGAGTGGGCTCAAACGCGCTATGACCAGCTCAACCTCATTGAGGGTAAGCGCTTAACGGCCATGAGTCATGGGTGCTTATACCAGCAAAGAATGAAGAATGCATTCGACAAGAAAGTACGTTTGCGCAAGTTCCATGAGGGAGACCTTGTGCTAAAGAAAATGTCCCATGCTGTCAAGGACAATCGAGGGAAATGGGCCCCGAATTACGAAGGGCCTTTTGTTGTGAAGAGGGCTTTCTCCGGAGGAGCCCTGGTGCTTACCAACATGGATGGTGAAGAGTTACCTTCACCCGTGAATTCTAATGTCGTCAAACGATATTATGCTTAGAAGTTGGGGCAATTAAGGATGTCGCTGCATGTTCTTTATCTTTATGCGTTTTCTGGATTTCCCCCAGGGATTTCCTGTCTGTTGTATCTCTCGAAGAAATGAACGTGGATTCGAGGCTTTAGTCCTCACGTTAGTTTCAAACCTTGCGTTGATTTGTGATCACCTGAGCCCTTCCGCTCAGTTCATGGGATGCCCCAAGCGCTTAATTAAAATTGAACCTGAACCAACTTTCCCTAAAATTTGCTGCGTTTGAAAACATTCATGCATACGCATACGCATACGCATGCATATTGTTGTGGTAAAACAGGGGTAGGATCATCTTGAGCTACCTTCTGGGGTGAGGACAAAACATGGACAGCAGAAACCAATCAAGGTAAGACAACGACGCGGTCAAGATTGGCCATACCTAGTTGTTTATTACTTGCAGGTACTTAGGAATGGATGCAAGTGGGGATAGGGTCACGATCGACTGATCGTTGCCCTCTCTCTGCGCTAGACAAGCAGAGAACGTCGCTGCAAGGCAGCCCCGTATCCTTTGTATTCGCAGTTTTCTTTTACTATTTGTTTGTTTTAAAAATAAAAATAAGTAATCAACGCCTAATTCTAACTTAAGTAAGTTCAAGTTAGGCAAGACGCTAATCCATGAGAAAGGAGGGGACATGGTTAATGTTCCCCTCAAAAAAAAAAATGCAGGTTAGCTCGCCTGGGCGAGCCACCCCTGCACCAAAATATAAGAATGACGAAAGGGGGGACGTTTTTGCATTCAAAAACTTATTTTCCCCCTTTCAAAAGCCATACCCACGGGATTTACGAGTTTGCAGCCCTAGGGTCATCATTTTTCGCATTTTTTGATTCCGTTTTGCGCTTTTGTTCATCACCAACAAGTAAGTATTCCATCCCTAAGCTTTCTAGCTTTTCATTGGTGTATTTTGATCTCCTTTTGGTGCTCTAAAATGTGGGAATGTGCTCAAATATGTGGGGCAATTTTGGTTTGTTTTCTTGCTTGATTGGGTTGGATTGGGGGTTTGTATGGGATGGCCCTAGGCCTATAATGCATTTTGAAGCAATGGGGCATGCCACATTGTCCCCGTTCTCTTGCTATTGATGCCTAAACGCGCGCCCACCAAGTGTTCGGTGAAATGCCTCAATGGCATTAGCGCGTGACTTTTGTAAGGAAACAACCCATGGGGCATTTTGGTTTGTACATATTTTCTATTTTTTGGGACATGTATTCATTCCCGAAAAAGGCTAGAATAATTGCCTCACATATATCCTAGGCCTAGGAACCAAAGTTTTTATGCAAAAGAACACAAGAGGAGGTGCATGTTGGGTAAAGTTACCCTTTTTGGCCAGTAATCAGCTATGGGCCACGCTACAATATTTTCCCTATGCCTAGATGGTTAGGAATTTTGCTCATCATAAATGTGTAGGTTTAGAATAGGTAGCAAAATACCTTTGGCAATTTACACTTTGGGTATGGTAGCAAAATACTTGGATGTATGTACATATAATTTTTGGTAGTCAAAATGTCTCACAAAAATCTATAAATATGTTGCATGTTATGTAAAGAAAATACATTACAAAAATACCTTTTAATTTGAATACAATTTTAGTGAGCAAAAGAAAATATACTTGAATTTGCATGCGGCTTTAGGTAGTAAAAACACTTGAAAAAAAGCATGAAATGTAGCACCTTATTGTGTAGATAGTCAAGATTCATCATGAAGTTTGTGTATGTATAGGTATTAGAAATACCAAGATGTGCACGTATGCAATTTTTGATAGCCAAAGTGCTTAGAGTATGCATGTATGTGAATTTAGCAAAGGAAATGTGTGTGATGTAGGTAACAAATACACCTTGGAAGTACATGTAAATAATCTAGGTAACGAAGGTGCCTTGATTGTATATGGGTGCATTTTTCTTAGTTATAAGAATGTCTTGTGCAAGTGAACGTTTGTAAAGAAGTATGCGCATAAGCTTGCTCTAAATTTACATTGATGTTTGTATTTATTGGAGGGGGTTGTATGCCATTTTTGTTTTAAGGGTAGCATTTCTTGGTAAAAACTAACTTTCCAAATGTTTGCCTTCGCAGGAATGGCCCTGAGGAAGCTTGCCTCAAAGAGGTCCAGGAAGGACAAGGCGGCCGAAGGAACTAGTTCCGCTCCGGAGTATGACAGTCACCGCTTTAGGAGCGCTGTACACCAGCAGCGCTTCGAGGCCATCAAGGGATGGTCGTTTCTCCGGGAGCGACGCGTCCAGCTCAGGGACGACGAGTATACTGATTTCCAGGAGGAAATAGGGCGTCGGCGGTGGACATCACTGGTTACTCCCCTGGCCAAGTTCGATCCAGAAATAGTCCTTGAGTTTTATGCCAATGCTTGGCCAACATAGGAGGGCGTGCGTGACATGAGATCCTGGGTAAGGGGTCAGTGGATCCCGTTTGATGCCGACGCTATCAGCCAGCTCCTGGGATATCCGTTGGTGTTGGAAGAGGGCCAGGAATGCGAGTATGGCCAGAGGAGGAACCGGTCTGATGGGTTCGATGAGGAGGCCATCGCCCAGCTGCTATGTATACCGGGGCAGGATTTTGCCCGGACTGCTGCAGGGAGGCGAGTGCGAATCATGTGCACCAACATGACCACCCTGACCCAGATATGGATGACGTTGCTCCTCAGCAACATCCTGCCCACCGATCATAATTCCGACCTCCCCATGCCGAAGTGTCAGCTGGTGTACGCCATCCTGACACGGATGAGCGTCCATGTGGCTCAGTTGATCGCTGATGCCATCTATATTTTTGCAGGTATGGCGCCTACCAGGCACCCTTTGGATCCAGATAAGTCCAACAGGGCCCTGGGATTTCCCTCGCTGATCACAGGACTCTGCCAGTCATTCGGAGTCCCCGTTGCACCTACCAAGGTAATTCGGCCGCCCATCACTCGGGCTTTTATTGAGAAGTACTGTACCCAGAGACAGGCTCAGGGTGATGCTCCACAGGCCGCAGGCGCGCCACCACCACCTCATCAGGCTGGCCAGGCTGGGGCATTTGACATGGAGCAGTATTTACGGCATTTGGTTCGCCAACAGGCAGCCAACCACCGAGCACATGTACAGACCCATGATTGTCTGTACCAGATGAGCCTCAGCATGCAGAGCCAGGGCTTCGCTTCTTTTTCATGCCCTACTCCAGACCAGTTCAGGGCAGAGGTCGCATGGCCCGGAGATTGGCCCGAGGCCCAAGCAGGAGAGGCACCCCCAGAAGCTCCCGGCGGTGGAGAAGAGGCCCACGAGGACGAGGAGATGGCCGATTTGCTTGACTTCTTGGGAGGGAGTGGAGATACGTGACTGGGAGATCCCCAGATTCATGTTTTCTTTCATATTTCTTTTATCATTTTTATGTTATGTTATTGTTTTGACTTGAGAGACTAATGTTTGTTTTTGTTGTTACGATTGTCATTTGTACAGCGCATACATTTTTGTTTGGATTGTTGCGTTAGTGTTTATATATCATTACTATCAATGATGCTTGAAATTTTGGAACCGTGTAGAGTTCTTCGTTTAGGAACATCGTCAAAAAATAATAATAATAATATATATAATAAAACAAACAAAAATCATGATAAAAATAAAAATAAAAATTAAAAAAGGGAAAAAGAAAGCAAGTAAGAAAGAAGAGAGCAAATAAGGAAAAAGAAAAGAAAAAGAGAGGAAAAAGAAAAAAAATAAGTTGTTTAGCTGAAAAACCGACATGCTTTTGAAAAGAGATGACTTCCAACTTTTCTTTGAAAAAAATTCATTGATCATAACTAGTTTTTGAAAAAATGTGTATACACCTGAAGGGTGAATGCTGTGAAAATTTCCCCGGACGCCCGAAATGGACTCGGATGAATGCACAAATTGATAAAAGAACATATTTTGGAAACATTGGGTTGACTAAAAATAGAGGAAATGAATCCTGAGCCCTAGCATCACATGACCATAAAAATTTGACACTTGAGCGTCCACATAGGTGCATGCATGACCAGTTTTGCGTAAAATTTCCAAATAATCATTTTTGCATTTGTGTCATGGAAATAATGTGGGGCATCCCTTTTATCCTTGAGCCAAACCAAACCCTAGCATGTATCATGTCTAGCCATTCTACAAGTCTTGAGCCGAAATCCTGACTCACCATAATCCTTACCCTCGGAAGCAAAAAAGGGAAAGAAGGAAAATTTCCAATCAAAGAGTGGGAGAAAGCAAAAAGAAAAGAAGGAAAATTCCCAATCAAAGAGTGGGAGAAAGCAAGAAGAAGAGGAAAGGAAATTCCCAATCAAAGAGTGGGAGAAAGAAAAAAGAAAAGAAAGAAAATTCCCAACCAAAGAATGGGAGAAAGTAAAAAAGAAGAAAGCTCCTGGTCAAAGAAACCAGAAGAAATGTGCGGAGAGGTCCTTGGACCAGACAATATCTGAGCATATACAGAATTGTCACCAAATGAACAAAAAAGAAGGAAAGGAAATCATGACCTAAAGTGGTCTTCTCCCTCTGATTACCAACCAAAATCCTGTGCGTCGGGGACTTGTTCGCCTCGCGCAAAACCAAAACAGAAAAGGAAAAAGCCAACAAAAAAATCAAAAGCCAAAAACACACAAAAGCCGAAAAACCCATCAAGAAAACCCATTCCCAAGGGAAGTCCTATTGATCCATGATCACGCATGTAATTTTTGATTTGATAGGAAATAATTTGCAAAGTCAAGTCATGACATATCTATGGTTCGGAATTAGGATAAAACACTTACCTATGCGAGATTGATACACTTTGAGTGGATTTCTTCTATTTTTTGTCGAACCCAGTGTTTCCTCTAAATGGTCATTTAGAAACGAAATGCTAATATCCAAAATCTCATTTATGGCTATGGGGGATTTCATCAGCAGACTCTCCTTCCCTGGTAGACGCATTGTTTGTCACTCAAAAAAGCATATGCTGCTCTAATCAGTTGGAATATTTGTCTCTTTGCTAAAGCATGTTTGCATTTTTAGTGGAGAAAACACCGAGACTTTTTCAAGTCTCACAAGTTATCCAGAACTACGTAGGTCTGAGTTCCTCATTGGAGGATACATAGGAGCAAAAGCCTCGCTTTTGTCAACCACACTGCTTTCTGTTACCATGACCCAAGAGCTGGTAGCCCGCGGAGACACCTTACGGTTATCCGCACCTCGAGTGTGATTGATAAGCGGAGGCCAATATGGTCATCTGGCCCTTTCCGGAGATCTAGGCATCTTCTGGTGGAGACTTTTTCAAGTCTCACAAGTTATCTAGAACTACGTAGGTCTGAGTTCCTCATTGGAGGATATGTAGGAGCAAGAGCCTTGCTTTTGTCGGTCGCCCCGTAATCTTTGTCATACTGACCCTGAGGTCATGTGACATGCACCCTTGTGTCATCCAGAGGCGGCGGGCCCGATGACACGCGGAGATACCTTACGGTTATCCGCACCCTTTTTGTCATCCAGAGGCGGCGGGCCTGATGACACGCAGAGACAAAATTTGGTCTTTCTGCACCCTTGTGTCATCTAGAGGCGGCGGGCCCGATGACACGCGGAGATACCTTACGGTTATCCGCACCCTTGTGTCATCTAGAGGCGGCGGGCCCGATGACACGCGGAGATACCTTACGGTTATCTACACCCTTGTGTCATCCAGAGGCGGCGGGCCCGATGACACGCGGAGATACCTTACGGTTATCCGCACCCTTGTGTCATCTAGAGGCGGCGGGCCCGATGACACGCAGAGACAAAATTTGGTCATTCTGCACCCTTGTGTCATCCAGAGGCGGCGGGCCCGATGACACGCGGAGATACCTTACGGTTATCCGCACCCTTGTGTCATCCAGAGGCGGCGGGCCCGATGACACGCGGAGATACCTTACGGTTATCTGCACCCTTTTGTCATCCAGAGGCGGCGGGCCCGATGACACGCAGAGACAAAATTTGGTCATTCTGCACCCTTGTGTCATCCAGAGGCGGCGGGCCCGATGACACGTGGAGATACCTTACGGTTATCCGCACCCTTGTGTCATCCAGAGGCGGCGGGCCCGATGACACGCGGAGATACCTTACGGTTATCTGCACCCTTGTGTCATCCAGAGGCGGCGGGCCCGATGACACGCGGAGATACCTTACGGTTATCCGCACCCTTTTGTCATCCAGAGGCGGCGGGCCCGATGACACGCAGAGACAAAATTTGGTCATTCTACACCCTTGTGTCATCCAGAGGCGGCGGGCCCGATGACACGTGGAGATACCTTACGGTTATCCGCACCCTTTTGTCATCCAGAGGCGGCGGGCCCGATGACACGCAGAGATAAAATTTGGTCATTCTGCACCCTTGTGTCATCCAGAGGCGGCGGGCCCGATGACACGCGGAGATACCTTACGGTTATCCGCACCCTTGTGTCATCCAGAGGCGGCGGGCCCGATGACACGCGGAGATACCTTACGGTTATCTGCACCCTTGTGTCATCCAGAGGCGGCGGGCCCGATGACACGCGGAGATACCTTACGGTTATCCGCACCCTTTTGTCATCCAGAGGCGGCGGGCCCGATGACACGCAGAGACAAAATTTGGTCATTCTGCACCCTTGTGTCATCCAGAGGCGGCGGGCCCGATGACACGCGGAGATACCTTACGGTTATCCGCACCCTTTTTGTCATCCAGAGGCGGCGAGCCCGATGACACGCAGAGACAAAATTTGGTCATTCTGCACCCTTGTGTCATCCAGAGGCGGCGGGCCCGATGACACGCGGAGATACCTTACGGTTATCCGCACCATTTTGTCATCCAGAGGCGGCGGGCCCGATGACACTCAGAGACAAAATTTGGTCATTCTGCACCCTTGTGTCATCCAGAGGCGGCGGGCCCGATGACACGCAGAGACAAAATTTGGTCATTCTGCACCCTTGTGTCATCCAGAGGTGGTGGGCCCGATGACACGCGGAGATACCTTACGGTTATCCGCACCCTTTTGTCATCCAGAGGCGGCGGGCCCGATGACATGGAGAGACTGACATAGTCTTCTGCATCTTTTGTTCCTCCGGGAACAACAAGTCATTTACATGCGGAAATTTTATGGTCACCCGCGACTCTCGTCAACCGAGAGGAACGAAATTAGTGTCATACCCTAATTTCGTCCGGGGACCTTTGCTTGATGACATGCGACCTTTCTTTGGTCCTTGTGAGGTGCTTGGCACCCATCATTAGGCAATTTGTGAAATTCCGGGAACAACAAGTCATTTGCATGTGGAGATTTTATGGTCACCCGCGACTCTCGTCAAATCGAGAGGAACGAAATTAGTGTCTTATCTTTACTTTCCTTTTATCTCCAATAAAAGACAAGTAAAGAGGGGCAACTGTCATACCCTAATTTCGTCCGGGGACCTTTGCTTGATGACATGCGACCTTTCTTTGGTCCTTGTGAGGTGCTTGGCACCCATCATTAGGCAATTTGTGAAATTCCAAGACATGCCGGAAAACCAAAAAAAATATTGATGCACAATCCGTAAGTTTCCGTGACACACCGAAAATCAAATGGAAGCATCGTTGCATAATTAAGTGAGATTCCGTAACATTCCGTAAGTCAAAAAGGGGATGATTATGTAATCCGCAAGGTTCCGTAACATTACGGAAAGAAAACAAGTATCGTTACGAAATTCGTAAGTTTCCGTAACTTTACGAAAAAAGAATCACCAAAAAAAGCAGAGGGAGGTGTACTTAGTAAAAATGGGGATGCAAATAGCACCCAGGCCCACTTGGGCCCTCCAGAATATTCCTCCAAAAGGCTGTTGCTTCTGGAGGAAGCAACCTGGCTCGCCTGGGCGAGCTGAGCTCGCCTGGGCGAGCTGGGCGGCAACCACCTCCCCTATTTTGCTATAAATAGGGGAGGAAGTGAAGAAGAAAAGGGTTCAGCCCCTTAGGCACTTCTCTCTCTTTCGAATTTGCTTGGAAAAATTGTTTCTGTGAAGAAAATCTTAGCCGAGGCGCTTCCGAAACGTTTCCGTAACGTTTTCCGTGAAGAATTTCGCAAAGGTTTCAACCGTTCTTCGACGTTCTTCATTCGTTCTTCATCGTTCTTCGATCTTCAACGGGTAAGTACCTCGAACCAAGCTTTTCGATTCATTCTATGTACCCGTAGTGGTCCACATTGTGTTTCGTGCATTTTTATTCTCGTTTTGTTTACTTTTTATACCCCCTGTTGACGTGCTTAAGCCATTTTACTTAAGTCATTTCTCGCTTAACTTAAAAATAAAATCAATTTCCACCGAACGTTTGAATTGTATTATCCGTTAACTTCGGTTAAAATAAATTCCGACCGTTCGGTCGTGCCGTAACCACGTTGGAAATCAAAAAAGAGGTAAAAAGAATATAATAATAAAAAAAAACATCTTTTAGTAAAATAAAGCGGAAAATCAATCGGACATTTTCTCTTTGGGATTTCTCATTCTTAATCGAATTGACTAATAACTAAAGTGAAACTAAGGCTAAAATCAACTCGCCTAGTCAAGCTCGTCCACAAAAATAGGTTTTTGAAAGTTTGTCATTTCAATTTCTTACTAAGTAAAATGGATCATTTTCAAGGTCCAACGCCTTAAAACGATCACCTCTTAAGTAAAAAAGAATCACTTGATAAGAAAGAACTACGTAGGTCTGATTTCCTCATCGCAAATTGAGGAATATGTAGGAGCAAAGGGAACACCCTTGTCGACCACAAAAAGAGAAAAAATATAAAAAGGGTATAAAGGATATAAGGACATAAAAGGGAACGTAAAAATCAAAGTCATGTTTGCACATTCGATTAAAGGCTGCCGTCCCTTGGGACGGACGTGTGGGGTGCTAATACCTTCCCCGTGCGTAAATACAACTCCCGAACCTTTCACTTAAAAGTTCGTAGATCGCGTCTTTTCCGGTTTTTCTGACGTTTTCCTCAAATAAACGTTGGTGGCGACTCCGCGCGTATTCCTTTCGTGGAACACGCATCCCGCGAGTCTCGCGTCGCCCTCCCGCCGAAGGGTAGGTTGCGACAAAGAGTAAATTCATTCAGTTCAAATACTAAGAGTACTTTACAATTAAACTTAAAATTCATTTTCATGAAGCTAGTGATCAAATAGAATAAAGCATTATGAACAAAATGAAATCACCAGTAATGAGTAGAAAAGATTCATTGCATAGAGCATAAGATTACATCCAACCCTTTGAAGAAACTAGCAGATCATTGCGTAGAGCACAAGATCAACAGGAGAAATGACAAAGGATGCGATCCACGGTCACAACTCTACAGTGTCTAACTCCACTTTCTCACTTTTTCTTCCTTACTTTGAGTTGTGTTCTGCCTCTGGTTTGCATGGTTTATATAGAATTTGAGCCAATTGGTGCATACAAAACTCGCTCGTGTGAGTTTCTTGCTTAATGCTAAAGGTACTCACTCGCGCAGGCAAGTTGTAGCTAGCCCAGGCAAGTTGGTTGCTTAGGCTTGAAGAAACTTCATTAGCCTAGGCGAGCTAGTTGCTAGCCAGGGCAAATGGTTGTCTAAAATATTGGAAAATGACCATTTTGTCCTTCCTTTTAACTTGGTTTTTGGATCCAACAAACAACCATCAAAACCAACATAATCATGGATGAATCTTCCATATGTAAACAAAAACATTAGTAAATCTACCATATATATATATATATATATGTGTGTGTGTGTGTGTGTGTGTGTGTGTGTGTGTGTGTGTGTGTGTGTGTGTGTGTGTGTGTGTGTGTATGTATATGTATATGTATAACAACTAAATTTAAGGGAAGTTTATAAGAAAACTTTTATAATCAAAATATAAGTGCTAACATTTTAACCTCGATGGCAACACGGTTGGGGATGAAGACCTTAATGAGAAAGAGGTATGTTTTGAGAGAATATCAAAGGAGACATATAGAAGAAAAAAGAAAGAGAAGAGCTAATGAGAGAGCTGAAAGGTTAGGTTAGAGGACCAAACAAAAGAGGGGGGGTTTCTTTACTAGTGCTAAAGTCACTACATCTGTTCATCCAACTAGAAGTATAGGGAACTTGAATGTCTTATGTGTTCTGGAATAGGGCACATGGCTTGTCAATGCCCAAGGTGGAAGACATTGACAAATGAGTTAAAAGAAAAAGAGATGAAAGAAGATGAGTTGAGAGAAAATGAGATGTGAAAAAAAAAGAGTTGAGGGAAAAAGAAAATGAGTTGAGTGAAAATGAGATGAGAAAAAAAATTTAAGGGAAAAAGAAAATGAAATGTGAGAAAAAGATATTCAAGAGAAAGAAATGAAAGAAAAAGAGATGAGAGAAAGAGAAATAATTGAAAAAAGAAGAGTGAAAAAGAAAGAGCAAAAGATAAAGAGAGATATGATTGCTCTTATATTTATTCTAACCGATTGTTTGATTGTCATGATCATCTTGTGAAAGGATTTGAATAATTGTTTCAAAAGGAGGAATGCAAAGCGTCAAATGAATATCAACTTGAGTTTTCAAAGACACTTAATGTTGCAACGAAGGGGGATTGTCCTTTCCAAGTGGTTGAAAAGATCAATGATATTGCTTATAAACTTCAGTTTCATGGTACATATCAAGTCAATGTCACTTTTATTGTTTTTGATTTCAATTTGTTTGATGTAAATGATGAACTCAATTTGAGGACGAATCTTTTTGAAGAGGGAGAGAAAATGATATGATCATGGAAACGGGGTGGATCACCTTGAAGAATTTAGATTTAGAAATTAGTTTAGTTTTGTTTTAAGGGAAGGATATTGATGCCACACTCAAGAAACAGGTGAGAAGGTAAGTGATAAGTCAGAAATTGATTGCCACAAGTTGCCTTGATAAGATCAGATTTAGTTTTTTGCCCAAGAATCAAGGGAAGCTCTCACAAAAGGGGAAAAACTCACATTTTCATTTAGACTCAATCTGCCTCAAAACTACAAGGCTTCAACTATTTATAGGCTAGGCCTCCTTCTAAACATCCCACTAAGAATAAATTTTCACTTAGAATTAAATTCCCACTTACATTAAATTCCTCTAGAAATAAAACCCCACTAACCACTATAATAACTTGGGAAGCCTAAAAACATAAAAACTGACCTAAAATATTTCAAGAGCCATATGAACTTATTACAAGAAAATAAATACAAAAATTAAAGGAAAATTAGAAAATGGGCTTTAATTAGTTCTTTAGCCCAAAAGCTATGTAATCATCCAAATAAACTCTAGGCCACAGTTGCATCTTGAATATAAACTCATGGGCTCATTTTGCTCTTCAAATAATTGTCTTTAAGTTTGCTCTTCAAGTTGTAGAAATGAGACAATTCTTGGTTTGGGCATTTGCATGACTAAGCTTTGGAAAGGCTTCCTAGTTCTTTTTGGTCTTGCTTTGGTCATTAGGTCTTTCATCCATTACAAGAGATATTGAAATTGATTGGACCTTTGCTAGATCATCTTCTGCCTCAACCATAAGAGTTTGTGTAGCATATTCTGCATCAACCATTGCTTTTTCTCATTTTTCTTTTCTCAATCTACAAGCAAGTCTTTTTATCTCAGTTTCTTCTAACAGCTCAAGCTTTTGGGACTTGGTTTGCATGCACTATCAAGACAAGCATAAGGGATTAAAAGTAATGTGCGGTGAAAATATTAAATAAATAGAAAATAAATAAATAATTAAATAATCACTATAAACAAAATTACTTGGTTAACAAAATTAGTTACTCGAGAACTTCGCAACTAATCCCCGATAACAACGCCACTAACTTGATGCGCAAAATAGGCATGCACAAGGTCAAGTGTACCCTATACAGTAGTATTAAGGATTAAAGCCCAAATATCAAACCCAAATGATTAGTTGTGTTCCCAAAAGAATATATTATGTAATTAAGTAATTGAAGAAAGAATTTGAAATTAAAATATGATTGATGAGTAATTATCTAATGCAAAATTTTAATCTAAACAAGGAAGATAATGTGAAAGATAAAATGAAATGAATATCTACGGATTATGATTTAACACAACCAATTCATCCAATCCTAATTCTAAGAAGATTCTTACAATTGATAATGTGAAAGAGCATTACTAGACCACCATCTAGCAATGCTCTTTACCTTAAACAATACTCAATTGACAGTTGACGTATTAATTTAATTCAAAGGATTAAGGTTCATGACCAGGGTGATTAATAGTTTCCTAATTAACCTATCAAAGATTATCCAACCAGTTTGGCCATGCAGTTAGGTGTGAAATAATCTCTGCCTAATTCTACCAATTACATGTAGATGATCACCACTATGCAATATATTATGCATTAAAATGACCATTTCCAAATAGAAGTTAAAAGCGATGAAGATAATCAATTAATTCAACAACATCGAGAATCTTATTAAAATCAAGAAAAGGGTTCAAGGTAGGTTATATCATAATCCCCAGACTAGGGAGACTAGCCACTCATAGTCATAAATACACTAGAAATTCTAAGAAGAAACACAAGCAAACCAAAAGGGTTGAAATCCATATGAGGAATCTTCCCAATCATGATCTTCATGCTTCACTAGGGCTGAGGACTCTTACACAGTGCTCTCGCTCTCTTAGAACTCACAAAAGAATAAAAGCAACTAATCTAAAATTTAAAGGAGCTATTTGTAGAGTCAAACTTAAGTGTTAGCGCCGCCTCTTGATCATAGCTATGACAAACTCATCACAACCATGATGGCCTTCTTGGGTGCAATCCGATGCTTGGTTGTGATCAAAGGATAATAGATTTGATGAAACTTCAAATTTTTCTAACACTGAGCCATGATCAAACTACCAAGGCTTTGATGGTGCACAAGTTGATCACAGCCTTGATGAAATCATTCAAGCTAAGATGAACACCAGATTCTAACTTGATCAATTATTGGTCAGTTTTTTAGCCCTTGTCCTCCAATATGCTCCCTGATCACCTGTCTAACATTACTAGATAAAAATCAGGAGTTCTTCCAGCAATTTGTATTATAAATTCACACAATAGGCCTAGAACTACACATAAAAAAGAACTACACACCAGGAGTTCTTCCAACCAAATGTTCTTATGCACTTCATCTAGTGGGACATTTGTCTATATAGACAATAGTTAGTTTCTAGATAAATCTAAATCATACATGCAATGCTCACATAATAAATCTAACCCATTTTCATGTTTCAAGTGTTGCGAGTTTTGTTATTCTAGTGCCAGCAGCATATACTTTCTTTTTTTAACACCTTTTTACTCTAACAAGAAATGATTAAGCTTTCCCATCTCCAAGAAATAATGAAGAAGGACACATGATCAATGAATGGTAGTATTAACTTACTTCTCTAGCACCAAGGAATAAGAATTTGTGATCAATCAAGTCTCCCCTATCCTATTTCAAAGCTGCTACTAGTCTTGCAAGGACCATTGATGTTGTTTCCCGGAAACAAAGTGGATAAGATATAAAAGATCATTATCGTTTACCAAAGTATCCAAAATCATTATTGAAAACAGCCAAATAAGCATTACTTACCTGAATATCATCATTAAAGACAAGATGTGTTGACCTATTTTTTCAAGTAGATCAAAAGCTTTGTGGTTTGTAACATCTTCAAACTAAAATATGGCAAACAGATTCAGCAAATAGAAAAATTTAAATTAGCACAGCAAATAGGAAAATTTAAATTAGCAAGTTCCAAAATTCTAATAATGCATCAACACAAGCATTACAAGTTCCAAATCAAATTCTATTAAGGCATACATGTGGGAAACTTCTAATAATGCATCAACAATGAAACATGAATCAACACAAGGATTACAAGTTCCAAACAAAGATCTTAAACAAGAATTACAAGGTCCTAATTAAGATCAACTAATTGGGTACATAACAATCCTAATAACTAAAAAAATTAAAAAGTAATGTTCTTCATTCATCATCAAGTGTAAAGGCCAATGAGGCTAAATAATTAACATCCAATGCTACCATTGAAAAAAATGAGTTTAGTTATCATTCATATAGATAATAAGTACATTAAACAATCTTTTTACCTTCTTCAATTCTCTCGAACTCTAAAAATTCCTCATTTTCATTTAAAGGCAGTGGTGGTGGTGGTGTTCTTTTGATCCAATCTTTTTGAACAAACAAGTTTCCACCATTTAGGGAGTAAGAAAGCAATGATACCGATCCATAACTCTTCCATCAATACTAAAGGAAGACTCAAAGGCCACATTAGAGGTAGGTATAGCAAGCACATATCTTGCCATGCTTGCAAGAGATGGGAATCGACCTGAATTTAGCTTCCACCAAGTCTAAACATCCAAATTCACTCGACTTTGTCTAGCTTCATCTAGGTATTTATCTAATTTAGATTTACTAGGTTCAGTAGATCCAAAAAATAATCAATTATAGCCATAAGGATCATCAGTGGCCCCTTGACTAAGTCGAGCCTCCTATATGCTAAACTCATTTCCACCACCACCACTATACTCTTCAAAAAGTGATCTCAAGCTAGATTCCTCTTTTTTTGTTCAATTTACATGTCATTTTGCCCCTTTCACCGTCAAAACTTAAAGCACTAAGTTAATTCGTGGATTTTAATTTGTTTGTCGAATGCAACACAAGAGCAAAAATTAATAGCATGTTTAGATTATCAATATTGCCCCAATACTTATCATATTTCTTCTTCATTTTGTCACTCATCAATCTCACACTCACATTCACATCCTTGGAAGTAGACATTTGCTTGATTCTTAATCCAATACCAAAGTTCTCAAACATATACATAGTGCTAGTCACATAAATTGAACTAGAAATGCGTAAAGTGGCATCATAGAAAATCATCAAGAATTGCAAGATTGAATGCACAAATTCCCAATCACTATATGTAGGAGCCATGCCCGTGAACTTTTTATCTCTTAGTTCAAACTCTGCAAATTCCTTTTGATGCTTTAATGCAGCTTCCAACATCAAGTATGTAGAATTCCATCTAGTTTCTACATCTAAGTGAACTAGGCACTTTTATTCAATGTTTTCATGCGTTACACATTCCTTGAATGTAGTAAATCTAGAAAGAGAAGATCTAACATATTTTACAGAAACAAATATTTTAAAAATTGCATTAATATCTTTTTTGAAACCTTCTCTTGCAATAAAATTAATAATGTGTGTGCAACAATGCATGTGAAGATGATCTCCATTCAAAGCTAGATGGTTCCAAGACATTAGCCTCTTCCATAGGTATTCAATTGCTTTATCATTTGACGTGGCATTATCAATTGTCAATGAAAGAACAAGAGTTAGCCCCCAACTACTTAAGCAATTATCAATCCTCTTAGCCAAATTATTCCTCGTGTGACTTGTGACTTGACAAAAATTTATCACTTTCTTTTCCAACTTCCAATTGTTGTCAATCAAATGTGTCATCAAACTCATATATGTTAGATTTTGTGATGAAGTCCATGTGTTTGTAGTGAGGCAAATCCTATGACAATATTGGAAAAAAATCTTTAACTTTACCTTTTCAATACTCCAAAGTTTAAGAACATCTCATGCCAAGGTAGTGTGTAAGATTACAATAAAAAAGGCTACTACAATTCTCATAAATTCCTAGAATGCTTCATGCTAAACCATTCGGAAAGAGAGCCTCAATGCCACAAACAGTTTAACTAGTGCAATTTGGCATGCTTCTTAGTCAATCATGGTAAAGCAAGGACAAGAAATGGTCGTTGTTGATGAATCTAATTTTTGCTTCTTACTCACATTGTTTGATTTGCTCTCGTATTTTTCTAAGTGAGCAAGCATAGCACATGTTACATTATTATATTTAATCAAACTTTCATAATGTTTACATTTAGCTTGGGGCAGAGGGTTGGGATCTGGCAGTTTTTCAAGGTGTTTTTGTAACACCTTGAAATTTCAATCCAATAAGTAGACACCTAAGTGAATTGGTTAGGATTTAATTGTTTTAATAGGAAAATAAGTGCATTGAGTAATTACATGTAACTAATAATGAATTGAGTAATTAAACAAAAGAAATGGAAATAGAGGAAATAAGTATTTCTTAGTAACGATTATGTTGAAGAGTTTACTACATTGCATTTATATTTCTTCCTGATTACTTTCTTTAGCAATGGGTTATAATTAACTTTGTTTGTGATCGAATTGATTATGGATTGTGATTTAATTAAACATCAGAGTGTTAATTTATTTCTTAGTGACTAGTTGTCTCTAATTATTTACCCAAAATTATTTGCCTACGATATTATGTTTTGTCTTAAACTTTTTTTGTAGAAAACACACACACACACACACACACACACATATATGATAATTGGAATTTATTTAATTACTAAAATAATAAATACCTCAAGTATTAAGTTTTATAAAAAAAAATGTCTAGATTTAATTCCTAAAGCTATTAGAGAATTAAATTTTATCGCAAAAATTCCATACTATAAGATGACATTGTGTAAAATAATTACACAATGTAAACCCATATGGCCATCATAGCAAATGCTAAAATATACATTCGTAAAAACAAGTCGCCAAATGATCACCCCCTATTAAAATAGGGAAAGGGAAGTCCAATAGATAACAAATTTTACAAAACTCGTTTATCTCAACTAAAAAACTAGAAGAAATAATGTTAAAGACTTGCTTGAAAATGCAGCAACTATGCCTTGGAGTTCCTAAGTCCAATCAAAGCCAACACTTCCAAAGAAAGCATGCATTATTGTTGAAAAATCACAACAACACTTCGAGATTGACATGCGGTTATTACAACTACAGTAAGTGACCAACCATAGATAACAAAATCAAAATAAGGAAGCACAAAAGTACTAACCTACCCTCTGGAGCTACCACTAATTTATGGATACTTTAACATGGTCCAGTCGAAAATGTAATCAAATTGGTACCTTCATAAATTTTCAAGATCAATTCACAACCACTAAATACACTAAGAGTTTCCAGCAAAATATATTGAATACATTATTCCAATTTGATATTTTGGGTAAAATACCTTCTCGAATAAATAGGTCACAAAAAATTATCTTTAAAATCGAATAATCTAGCTTGTCATTAAATCACAGTGATCAACAATAGTGGAAGTATGATACAAACTCAGAGGGATATGATTTGCAGAGCACCTATTTATGTAAGCACATTTTCCAATGAAATAATAAAAGTAAAATATGATTCCAAACAAAAGGGAGGAAATTTTACATGTTACGCCAAGTGCCTAGTGTTGAAAACAAGGATTAATACAGGGTTAAGAATTAAAAAGTAAACAAAAACTAGAGAGCATTTGGTCAATCTTAGTATGAAATAAAAGTAGAACACTTAGTTCCAAATTTCTAGTGTACAAGAAACCTACAACAGTGCTCGTATAAGTATTAACATTCAAATGTCCACACTACTTTGGAGCTAGTTTTCAAGCCTGGCTTGGCTTATTATTAGCCTCAATGGAAGCACAATAAACAATTTTCCATGGCTAAACCTCCAAGTTCAACCATGGTTTTTTATGAGAATCAATGGGACAAGATGAAAGGGTGCCACAATTTCAAAGGAATTGATAAGCCACAATAAATTGATCACCACAAGAGTTAAGGCCTCTTGATAAGATAAGAGTTGGCTCAATGAAGAACCTAGAGAGACAATCCTCCTAAATTGGAAATTACCAATATTTTTAATCTCAAAGTTCTTGTTTCATTTATCAATTTTTGAGGTACATATACTCTTCCTAAGGCATACCAAGAGTTTCCACTAGTAATTGAACTCTTAATGACAAATTATTCCAAGCTAGGGGCTATTAAATATTTGTAAGCAAGCCAACAACCATTAATATTGTCCCTGACTAAAAATTACAATAAGAATTAAAAATAAAGAAAATAAACTTTAGTCAATTATTTTGATAAAAAAATCCAAACAAAAATATTGGGCTCAAATGACAAATCAAATTTATTCTTTGGTCTTTTCTTCAAGTTAGCTCATTTTCTTTATTCCTCAAGTAGCTGACCAATTTGGGTTTGGGCTTCATGTTTTCCATTTCAAATTAGGCTTCATTCACCATTTTCTTAGCACATGATTTTGTGATTGGTCCATCAAATGCATGCTCTGCTTCAAGGTCCGTACTCCTGAGTTAGTCCTCATCAATTTTAAGTTCACACAAAGACCTGTTTTACCTAGCTTGGTTTCTCAAAGACAAAATGAAAAGAAGATGAAGATGGACTAGTGATGATGATGCAGCTCGCCCATGCGAATTTGTAGCTTAATGGTGAAGGCATCCACTTGCCCATGTGAGCTGTAGCTCACCCCGGCAAGTTGTTTGCTTAGGGCTGAAGTTACATCTTTAGCCCAGGCGAGCTAGATGCTAGTCTAGGCGAATTTAGGGTCAGAAACCTTCATGAAAAGACCATTTTGCCCTTCCTTTTAGCTTTGTTTTTGGATCTAACAAACAACCATCAAAACCTACAAAATCATGGATGAATATTTCATATTTAAACAAAAATATTAGTAAATGTATAATATATATAAACAACTAGATTTAAGGGTAGTTTATAAGAAAACTATTACAATCAAAGGATAAGTGCTAACAATTTAATCCCAAAAATAACTAAAATTTGGCACTTATCAAGCTCTAGCATCATAGTTTTTTACTACGGTCGTGGTGGATTTTAGCATGACCGTAGTGCGCCTCAAATGAGTTTTTAGTCTTAGAAAGGTATAAATAGGTAGGTTAGAGTCTGTAAACAATTCTTTTGTCATTTTTACAAATTGGAGAGCACTTTTGAGGGTTTTGAGGGTTGTAAAGGGTAGGCAACACCGTGAAGACGGATCGTGATCATCGTTCTTCCCTTGTGGTATGTTTATGCTAATTTCTTATAGGTTTTGTAGTTTTACTTTGATCATGAGTGACTAGTCACCCTAGTCCGGGGGTTATGATGTAACTGTCCAATTGTACTACTTTTTCTGTTCTTAATGGAATTCCTCAGTGTTTTATATTAACTAATTCTCTTCCTTATTTTAATTGTTTATTTGGGAATTGATCAATCCTATGCTTTATTGAATGTACTATGGTGATCATTTGTGTATGTTTGATAGACCTAAGTAGAGAATGTTTTACACCAAATTGCATGATCAAACATTTTGGGTAATCTCTGATAGATTAATTAATCATAGATCATCCTTGGATTTGATTATATCCTTTGGCTTAAATTAATATATCTGTGATCATTGGAGTATTGATTTAAGGCAAAGAGCATCCTTCGACCTTGATCATAGGCTTTGGTTGACCTTGGAAATTCGTAATTAATTGTGGGAGGAATTTTATTAGAACTGGGATTAGGAGGAAATTGGTACTAGTGAATCATAATCCCTAGTCGTTTTTAATATCACTTAAATATCTCTTCTACAATAGTTTATTTGTTTTCTTTTAAAAAGACCAAAAACCACAAAAATATTTCAATCTTCTTTTAAATTATCTCAACTGTTTAGTTTAATAATTTTGACTAATTGGATATACAACTAGTCTCTAGAGTCCGATAACCCAACTTTTAGTTCATTGTTACTTCTACATAGGGTACACTTGCCCACGCTATTTTTATGCATCACGAGGCTTACATGGAAATTGCAAGGTGGAACCTCTTCAATTTTATGAGCACTGCATCTATGGGAAGCAACATCGGACAAAGTTCCCAAAGGTTGTGCACACAACAAAGGCCATGTTAGACTATGTCCATTCTAACTTTCGGGGGCCTTTGAGAGTTCCATCACTAGAGGGGCAAAGTAATTCCTCTCCATCATCGGTGATTACTCTAGGATGACATGGGTATTCTTAATGAAGCAGAAATTTGAAGCTTTCAAAAATTTCAAGCATTGAATGATTCTTTTGAAGAATTAGTTAGGAAAGACAGTAAAGTGTCTTAGTATTGACAATGACTTGGAATTCTATAGAGATGATGGCATAGCAAGAACACATACTGTATGTTATACTCCAAAGCAAAATGATGTAGCTAAAAGAATGAACAAGACCTTGTTGGAAAGGGCCATATGCATGTTATCCAATTCAAGATTGAAGAGAAGTTTTTGGGTTGAGGCAGTCAACACAACATGCTATCTCGTGAATCAGTCTGTCCTCTGCCATAGACTTCAAGACCTCTATTGAGGTATTGAGGTATGGTCTACCAAACCAGTTGAATACTCAATGCTGAAGGTGTTTGGATCTCCAACATACTATCATGTAATTGAAGGTAAGTTGAAGCCCAAAGCCAAGAAGGGTCGTTCTAAGTAGAGATGTCATCTTTGACAAATTCTCTATGTTGCATTCTAAATCTATTGATGATTTTGGCAAGGATGAGTGTTTGTCGGGTTATGGCATCAATTGTCCCATGACGCAGGCTCAGGTGGGTCAAGTCATAGTCGATTCATGGCGCTTGGGCTATTACACTCTTAAGTAGAAAAAGTTCTTCGATGACTATCAGCTATAGCTTTTGGCCTAGTGGTAAGTGCTCAATCCAACAATTGGTATCAGGGACAAGGTCACAAGTTCAATTCCCAACAGGGAAATTGCTGAGGGGGAGATTGTTTGCCGGGTTGTGGCATCAATTGTCCCGTGGTAGAGGTCTAGGTAGGTCAAGTCGTAATCGAATCATGGCTCTTGGGCAATTACACTCTTAAGTAGAAAGAGTTGTGCCCTGACTATCAACTACAACTTTTGGCCTAGTGGTAAGCGCTCAATCCAATAATAAGGATGCCATTAAGCAGGTGGAGTTAGCTCTAAAATCAAAAACATTAGTGATCAAAAGCAATTTGAAGCACCTAATGCACCTTCAACATCAAAATTCACCACCAATTGATGGAACTGACTGACCAAGTCAAAACTATCTGAGGCAACCCAAAACCACAACACTTAAAAAGTCACAAAGGCAAATCAAAGCTCCTGAAAGATATGGCTTTAATATAGTGTCTTATGCACTATAGGTAACAGAAGAAATCAATTCATTTGAACCAAACACTTATTAGGAATCAATTTCCTGTTCTAAAGCTAAAGAATGGACGATGATTATGAATGAAGAGATGGAATCTCTTTGGAAGAACTAGACTTGGGATTTAGTTGAGCTACTTGAAGGTAGACGAATTATGGGGTGCAAATGAATCTTCAAGAAGAAATTTTGATTGTCCACTAAAGAAGTCATCTATTATAAAGCAAGTCTGATATCTAAAGGCTACAATTAGAAGGAAGGAATGAACTACACAAAGATTCTCTGAAGTAGTTCGACACACCTCCATATGTGTTCTGTTGACCCTAGTGGCAACTCTTGACATGGAGTTAGAGCAACTTGATGTCAAAACTACCTTTCTCTATGGAAGACTGGAGAAAGACATTTTGATGCAACAACCTAAAGGTTTTGAGGTGGAAGGAAAGGAAAATTTTGCCTATAGATTGAAGAGGTCTCTTTATGGGTTGAAACAATCACCAAGGCAATGATACAAAAGATACGATGAGTTCATTGTCTCTCATGGGTACTTCAAAAGTCCCTATGATTCATGTGCTTATTATAACTAGGTGGAAGATGGTTTCCACATCTATTTACTACTCTATATGGGCGACATGCTCATAGTATCTCAAAATTTATTGGTAATGAATTTAGGAATTAATTCGATTGAACTAACTCTAATGACATTGATTGAACTTTCATAACATGATCATTCTCTATAGAACTATGATAATTCATTTTGCATTGGTTTGGTGAATTGGATTGATGTTATTAAACTTGATTCATATTTTGTTATTCTGTTTCCAAAAACTTTGTTCTATTTCTACAATTCTATTTTTGTGTTTTCACATTCCTATACATTGCCTATAGACTATTCGTTGAAAATCCTCTTACTGATTATAAGTGAATTGAAGTAGGAACCCAAATGAATTGTATCTTTGAGTCGACCTAGGTTAATCCTATGTTGCATAATTTCCTAGTTGTATTTGTTTTGGAATAATTCGATAGTCTTTATCACCGACTGAAGAATCTAATTAGCAGTCTTGGGTTTCTAGAAGAAAAGGCTATCGCCACATCATCCATATGCAGCCACAAACACCATGTGGGCTCATCAGACGATGAATGATAACAACATTTCAAGATGCAACAAGTTGAAAGCTAAGTATTGTCCTTGAGAAGATATAATGCGCTACATCAGAATGAAGATTGAAATGACTTTGTGAAGTTTGATCTTAGGACATAACACTAACCCAACGACTATAATCTTCACATGATACCACCAAAGCATACTATTTCAAAATCCAAAATTATGTTGAAGGACTAAAAAAAGAATATTTTACAAATTTGAATGACTAAAAAAAATTAATTAAAAGACCAGAATATAAAATATTTCAAATTTAAGAAACTAAAAAAATATTATATTTAAGCTTATGACATAAGTCAAAGCAAAAAAAAATATAAAAAGAGAGAGAATTTAAGAATATTACAACTATGATACCCCATACCACATTTAACCAAATTTTATTTTCTTTCATCTATCTTAAATTATTAACTATCCTCATTTTTTATATCTTTTAGGTTCATTTCTAAATTAAATTTTAGTATTTTTTAAACCCTAAATGTTAAAAATAATCTTATAGTTTAAATTATTTATTATAAATGAAATATAATTTATATATTTACTTGTCATAAATCTTAATTAAGATAAAATTTAATATTATAAATGATTCAATTTATTATAAGTTTTAATTATATAAAGAATTATCTATACAGGTTAAAAAAATAATACTAGAAATAGAGAAATAATCAGAAAAAGGGAGAGGTGGCAGGATACAAGTTAAGAAGCAAGTAGTACTAGAAAATCAAGAAATAAAAAAAAATAATGCAGTAAAAGTGTAAAACAAAAACAAAAATAAAGAAAAAAATAAGAAGAGGGGACAGGTGGCAGCAGGATAGAGCACCTTGACGCTAAGTGCCTAACACACAAATCGAATCGACCTGAACTGCTTCTTCACATTTTTTTCTGGTGGTTCCGCAACGTGTCCCAACTCTGAAGCCCGCTTCCTCTTAATTACTCTATTATTCTTTCTCCTCCTCAGAACCTCAAACACCGAAACCAAGCATTACAATTCCCAATTTCATAGAAACACCAGAATCAATAAAAACACATAACAACAAAAGCAGTTAGTTTTTTCTGTTCCTTTTAAAATTTCCCTCTCCGCGTTCATGTTTTATCATTTTCTTCTATTTTTTTTTATGTTACAAATAAGGGGAAATTTCTCTTGCTGAATTTTGCAGGTGAAAAATGGCGAGCTCGGTGGAGAAGGAGAGTGGCGCGAGCGAGGAAACTTTCTCTTTGGAGCTGCCTGCTCCACCAGGTTGGAAGAAGCAGGTTTGCCACTGTTTCTTCTGTTTCTCCTTTTCTGCGTTTTTTTTTTTTTGCACTGTTTCGCTTTGACCAGTTCGTTTTGTTGAAATTCCCTGCTTAAATTACCGTAATTCGTTGGTTTTGTCGTGTCACCCTTCTTGCTTTGGCGTGGATGTGGACCTTTTTTTTCTCGCGATATTTGGTCTCAACCACGCGATTCCCAGCATAAGATGAATTAGGGCTTTTGTGGATTTCGCTAGTCTGTGTCGAATTGTGTCATGTTGAATGCATGTGCTTTGAAATTCGCACGAAATGCATCCAGAAAAATTATCTACTAACGAGTATCAAGTGTCTGTTAGGGTTTTGATTTATTTGCGAAGTTGGTAGATAGTGCTGCTTTTCTTTCCGCACTGTTTGACTTTTAATTAGGACTGCTCAATTTTTCAGGCCATGTAGGACTGATGCGCTTTATATTGAAATTTTACATTCACATATTTTGGCTTACTTTAGTTTTGTATTTTTTTTTAAATCCAGTAAAAAGGGGTTATTGCTTTGCTGGATTGTTCTTGTTCTAGCGTATGTGTTTATTGCATTAAAATTGCTTGAATATGGCTGCCTGCATATTAGCTGCTGTAGGTGTTATATAACAGGATAATTATTTGTATTTTCTAGCAGGATGGGCTTTGTTGTTTGTTTTACCCTCCACAAACATTCATAGTGTGTATCAATTGCCAAATAAATTCCTTGTTCATAATGATAAATGAATGTGTAGAACAGCTTTTTAGAAAACTGAAAAATGTTTAGGTTGAATTGCTTGAATAAAGTCATCATTTTATGTTTTCCTAGATGCTTTTTCAAAAGAGGAGAAAAGAAGAAACACTACAGAAATTTGGAAAGTGTCTAGAATCATTTTATGCTTAATGAGGGATGGAGGGGGGTGGAATTTTTTTTCTTGTTTTGCAATATAAATATTTGATTTTTAACAAATAATTATTTAATAAATGTTCACTTTTATAAAAATATTTACTGTAGTGTGTGTGTAATAATAACTAATATATATTTTATAATATGTTTAGTTGAAGTCACATTTATAGATTTACTACGATAGCTGTTTTTATTTGTTCTCATTAAGTTTCACTAATCTTCATTAACTCTCATGAACAACATATACAAACTGCATAAAAGAGTAAAAGACCAATATGGGATGCAAGCCAATCTTGCTAATTCAATAAAAAAGTGTCACAGTTCAAGTTGGCTGTGCATAAACTAGATCAACCAGTTATAAACACAGCAGACCATATATGTATGTATGTAAAGCCTGAAGTAGGGGGATCAGCACCCCTGCCTGCCCCTGTTCTTAACGTTATTTTTATATGATGTTCTACTACCTCTATTATACTGAACTGATTATCTGATTTTTTTGTAGAATTGATCTCTCATGAAATCACAATAGTTGTTTTAAATACATTGCATTATTCTGTTGTGCTGAAAATATTTTGAAAGGTGTGTGCTACTTTAGATCTGCTCTTTTAAGTTGGTGAGGTTGGACTCCAAGCTGCTGTTGTTAATATCACGATTTAGATCGTATAATCTCACGATCTTATACGTTAGGAGCCCCCTTCTATGCTGCAGATTGTGACGGAGTGGGATCTCAGTGGCATCGCAATATTCCTTGCTCAATCGTGGGATCAGCAGTCACCTGCAAGTAGAAACAGAAAAATGGGTCGGGTTTAAATAGTTGTCAGTTGCACTGAGATCACAGGGTGGCGGAGTGGAACAGCCCCCCACAGCTCTTGAGGCACTTGTTTTTGGAGCGCCTGGCCCTCCCGCTGCCATTTGTGGCGAAAATCATGGTGTCTTGCAGCTGCTCATCCGTTTGCACCATTGCCGGACAGCCGCTGTCACCTCCCTCTTGCTGCCACTGACCTCCCAGCACTCCTCCATCGATTTACATATGTAAAACATAACATAGAATATAATAAAGTAAAAAAGCATACAATATAATGAATTAAAGAATAGTCGTAATAGAAAAATGTGTATTATCTACTAGTATTTTAGGTAGGGGAACGTGGAATCTTATGATCATAGTTACAATTGCTGAGTTACAAGTTTCCATCCCTCTCCTTATTGTATGTAGGATCACAATTTAGCAACCTTGCTCCAAGCTGCTAGTATCTTTCAATTTTTTCCAATATAGCTTTTACAAATTGACATTCTTCTCAGAGTATGGCTTGTTTTATTTGTCAGAACCTTTCCCTAGTCCGTTTTCTCTAAAGAGGTTGAAAAATAAAAAAGTGACAGAGGTTAGAAAAATTGTGAGAAATCATTGGCATTTTAGTGCCTTGATGCAACCGAATTTGTCATTCATAATGTTTATTAATTATCAAATACTGCAATTCAGGTAATAGTTTGTAACTTCATATGCAGTCCATATGTGCATATCTTTTTTTTTTTTGGTTTCATGGTCATGGTAGCCTTAAATATCTTCATATCTTGATTTTTTTTTTCATGCAGTTATGCACTATTATACTGAGTTAGGGATAGGAGGGATTTGGGTTGTATAACCTTGCATACATGGCAAGGAGGGTAGGAAGGGAAAAGGGGTTGAAGCAAATGATAAAAGGATGGAAAGATAGGAGAGGACATCCAATCTGAGTTTTGGGGCCTTTGGGCTGGCAGGTTTTTGCAGACCCTTAAAATTTTGCAGTGTTTTTAGTGGTTTCTGACATTTATAATTGTGGTTTATCCCTATATATCTGTAGTAAAATTAGTTCCTACACCATTTCATGGACTTTCGCCTTTCCCAAGTATTGCCTGAATGAAAGCTTAAAGAGGGAAAGATAAGCCTTCTGAGTTGACAGGGTTAATTTGGTTCCATGCATGTCATTTCCTGTAGTATAATTATAAAGACTGCTAGTTTATTAGAGCCAATGATGCTTGACTAAGCACCAATTCAGAGTTCACATGGAAGAATGACTCTGCCCCTGTAAAGGCAAGATATTACTTTAATGATTTGGAAATTGAAAGATAAAGAGATGTGGGTGTATGTCGACATATAATATACAACCTAAGTGGCATATGTTTGAAATGTAGTTTTATCATCTTTTCTTTTCTTTTTTGTTCTATATAATTCGGTGAAACTGAACATTTAAACGAAGAGTCAGGGATCAAGTTCTGTAAAACCATGGAAGTCACTAAAATGTGGTTTTAGTATCTTATGAACATATATATGAGCAGAAAACAATAATTTTCTCAGGAGGTTTTTGCTCTTTCTATCTTTAGATGTTACTGTAACTTTCTATTTGCAAGAGTATCATACTAAGGGCTATAAAGTGTAATAGTGTGAAAGTAGTGAATAGAGCTTTATTCTAAACTTTACGGTCTACTTTAAGAAGTCAATAACCAAAATCTTGTATATGTTATTAGGTTATGATTGCTGTTTTGTTGCTTGCTTTTTCCTGTAAGATGATTCACAAATCATATACTGTATTTCATTGCAGTTCATCCCAAAGAAAGCTGGTACCCCAAAGAAAAATGAGATTGTGTTCACTGCACCAACAGGAGAGGAGATCAATAACAGGAAACAGCTGGAAAAATATTTGAAAGCACACCCTGGTGGTCCAGCTGTATCAGAATTTGACTGGGGCACTGGTGAGACCCCAAGAAGATCTACAAGAATCAGTGAGAAGGCAAAGGCAACTCCTCCAACAGAAAGCGAGCCCCCAAAGAAACGTACTAAAAGATCGTCAGCTTCACAAAAGGAAACTTCCCAGGAAGAAAAAGAAGAGGAGACAAAGGAAGCAGAAATGCAAGAAGTTGATGACACCACTAAGGATGATAATGATATAGAGAAGGAAAAGGATGTTGTAATGGAAAATCAAGATGGCAAGAGTGTGGAAGATACAGATGTCAACAAATCCACTCATTCTGGAGAAGCTAAAGCTGGAGAATATGTTGAGGTACCTATTGAAGAGGAAAAATCCAATGCTGCTGATGGAGAACTACCTGCATTGAAAGATAAAGTTGATGACAAAGGAACTGAGGCCTCTGAAGTTTTTCTGAGAAAGGATGAAGAAAAGATTGAGCAACCACAGGAAGAGACAAAAGAATATCGCAGAACTGGGGTGCCAGAGAAATCAGAAACATGCACTACCGCAGACAAAACGGTTGAAGTGGAAGGAGTGAATAAAGAAGTCAGAAGTACTCGTCAATTTGAAGTTGGGATAATAGAAGGAACAAAAGTGAACAGTGATCAGATAAGCAAGAAGGCTGAGGCAGAGTTGACTGTGAATGGCAATCTTGGGAGCTGAACTGGTGAGGTCAAATGCCTGGAGCAGGGAATAGATTAATAAGCTCTCAGCATCTCTCTTCTCATTCTGGCCCCTTTAAATCTGTTTGAAAATGACTAGTTTTTGTTAATGTTATTTATCTGATTGTTTATTAAAACAACAATATACAATTATAGAGCATAGCCCTATCGTGTACCATCCGTGGGTGTATTGGACAGACGTGTAGCTTGTTGATATCGTAATATTATGTTGTAAGATATGTGATATGGACCTGTAATCATATCCAGTGATCCTATATATTCCTGTTTAGTCCTAAGCTATTATCATAGGTGGTGTTAAGTAATTTGGTCCTGGCCGAAGAACGAGTAGGTGCACCCAGCATTACTGCTGGTGCATCCAATATTCTTTAAAAATGGCAAAACTGCTGTTAATAATTTCTTCCCTTACGGATCAACAAGGGGTATTTCTGTCTTTTCGTGGTTAGTGCTGGGTGCACTAGCAATAATGCTGAGTGCACCTAACAGCATTCTTAATTGTGATAAGACATGGTCTGGTCGCCAGTGATGTTAGTTGTCTCATTCAGTTAATTCAACATAAGAGTTGAAATGGGCTCATTTTCCTTGGACTTATTTCATTGGATTCTTCCATGCATTCGAATTATTCTAAAGTCATATTTGGAGGTTGGTGTGTAGTGTACATGTAGCTTTAAGCCGTAATTATCAGGTTAGTTATTTTATTTTTCTTCTCTATATATAAACTAGGAGAAAAGGGAGATATTATGTGTCTCTATATTTTTTTTTTAAAAAAAGTGGAAGTAAAAGAAAGAAACGAAGTTAAATAAAATATGAGAGTAGTATTATGTGGTAATCAGTAATTACTTAATGAAAATCACAGAAAAAAATGTCTAATAAAAAGTGTACAAAAAATTAGATATTTTTAATATAATAGTTGTAGATTTGAATAACTTTTTTGCATGAGTGTTTTTAAGAGTTATTATTAAACGAGATAAGTTTTAGGAGTTCTGGAAAAAAAATATTTTCAAGAATTTTTCTTAACATTTTATGTCTATCAATTTATTCTTTTCATCTTTATTTTTAAATTGAAGTTAAATGTTTCATTAAAAAAATTATCAATAGTTAAAAATAACTTTGAATCACAATATAAATTATTTATCACAAATTTAAAATAAAATTTATATGTTTAAAAATATTTATTTATTATAAAATTTAATTATAATATAATTAATACGTCCCAAAATATTTATTTATCATAAAATTTAGTTAGAATTCTATAGTATACACAAAAAGTAAATAAAATAAATAACAAATATTTATTTATTATAAATTTAAGTTAAACTCTGGTAGTGAGGATTGAAATAAAATTACTGATATTCAAAAATTGAAGACTAAATGTCTTTATTTTAAGATTGTAGTAGATCATAATTATAAATTGAACAAAATAGGAAAATCAAAGTTATATTTCAACCTACAAAATAAAATAACAAAACAAGTTTTGGCAAACATTCAAAATGTAAACAAATGCTTTAAAATTGTTACTACGAAGGTTTATATATTGCAGACATAAAAGCGTGAATTTATTAGGCAAAATTTCCTAAATTTTAAATGATAAGAAAATGATTTATTTTATTCAGAAAGTGTAAGATATGAATTTATTTCCGTTGTTAAATTCTTGAGAAAGAATAAAGTTTATTGAAAAGTAAAACCTATAAATTTCTTAACATAAACTTTTGGCAAATACACGTTGGTTAACGAATTAAAAATGATTTTTTTTTCAAAAGTGTTTTTAATATCTTTTTGCCATAATTTCTAATGCACTTTTAATGTAATATTCAATACAATTTTTTTATGAAATTAGCAAGATCCTAAATTTTTTTATCATCTAATTCTTGAGTATAAAATATGAATTTCTTTTTGAAGGTATAATATATGATAATAATAAAAAGTTAAAACACTTTATTAAAAAATATTGAATAACTCATTCTTAGTTTTTATAGATAAACTATTTCGAAATCACTATTGAGTTTATCACGATGCCACAAGGGTATAACTAAGAAAAATACTACCCGATTCTTTATATTTTTTGTTTTATAAGAAACAAGTGATAACAACACTATAAGTTGTTTCTTATAAAAAAAATACAAGAACTAGTTTTATGTGACACCAAATCAACACTTCAAATGATGTTTTTACTAATAGACATATCTTTTTAGACCAACATAAATAACGAAATGTACTTTCAATATATTCTTTTTAAAATTTAAGACCCATCAAAATAGTGCGTTACAAATTTAGGCATTAAAAATTATGGTTTACTCAAAATTAAACCCTTACACTTAATATTCTTATGTTATGTAGAAAATAATTTTATTTTCAAGTTATGTGTCGTAAATAGAATTTAAATGTTTTATTAAAAAAGAAAACACATTTTAAAAAGGGAAAAAAATGTCACTCAAATATTCATTAATTACCGTGTATAACTGCGGTGAAAGCTAAAATCTCTTGGCCAAAATAATAATCCAAACTACATTTGGTGACACAACTGATCTGTACTCTTTTAGACGAAAAAGTTCAGTCAGATGAGGTGCCATAAAATGAGTCAAATTGAACTTATTCATCAGGAAAACAAACCAAAAAGTTACTTTTCATAGTAAGTACATTGAATCAATTTTTTTTCCACAATGGATGCTTCGGTCTGAACTCTTATTCAGTTGCTTCAACCTGTTCAGACGTTTCCGTTTGTTTCAGTTTTTCCAAGGAAGAAATTCGACCTTCCAGCGATTTGTGGAGGTCATTCATCTGGAAAAGCAAGGAAAGTTAATTCATCAAGTGAGCACACGGGTTGTAAAAGTTACAATACCAATTTTCAAATTTTCAAACAAAACCAACTCTGGCAACTCAATCCTTTCTAGTGCAAGAAAAGGATGGAGGGAGGAGATGATTGCTAATATGCAAGGAATTACTACAAAAGTATGACAAATGTACTATCTCCAAATAGCATTGAACAATATTCTGTGGGCAGACATAATTTGGATTAAAGATTGAAATAGAAAATTCCCAAAAACATGGCAGCAATACATATTTCGCCCCCGTATGAACAATTAGAAAAGAAAACCAACTGCATTTTCTTAATTTAACAATGAACATAAATTTTAAACTGAGATAAGAGGCATTCATTTGGAGACACCAACAAATTATGATGCTAGTCTACAGATCTCGTTGAATTCCTCATTCAAGAAAAATTTACACATGCCTTCAAAACTATATTGAGTACAACAACTAAAGCATTGCATTTAACACTCATAAGTCATAAGCCAAGGAATAGAATATAACAATCAGATTCATCCTCCGCTCAATTTGAAAGTCCCTTACAAGCACCACAAAAGAAAATTTTGCCCATTCTATTTGTCCAACAAACAAGACTAAGTCACTATTAATAAAACCAGTTTGCATATATCCAAGAAGGTAAGATAGGAGAACAGTGGATCCAAATTAACGGAAATGAGCTAGAGAAGTTGAGGAGGTCTTGCAGAGAACAAAACAAGGAGAAATATTTATTTGCAGATTTAGGAATCAAGATAAAGAGAAAGAATTTTATGAGACCATAATAATATTTTAAAAAGGCTAGGGAGGAATAGGTCAAGGTTAGGACTCAAGAGGAAGCTAATACAAAGTGGAAAGTGATGTGGTTCGCTGTTATCTGGACCATTTGGTTACAAAAAGAAATAAAATTATCTTTAACAATGCAGTCATGGATAAGGATAAAGTGTGGGAATTGGTTAAGCTAAGGTCGTGGCTCTGGTTGGCATGTAAGGGAAACAATTTCCTTACTCTTTGTATGACTGCTATACATTGCCAATGCTTTGTTTGACAGCGATGTGTTAAGTGAAATTGAAAAGGGATAAGTGTTGAGGCTTTGACGTCTGATATATGCTAGAAGGTCTGAAACAGAATTGACATAATTTGGAGGAACATCAGGTAGCTGTAAACGGTTCGACGTTGGGGAGGTTTTGCTTCTCTGGTTTTCTACGAGTTAAGCAGGTCGGTGATTTTGAGACACTACATAGATATTAAAACAACACTGTTGCAATAAAGGAATAGCTGTGCGAAGGGATTGATTGGCGGAATACATTCAAACCAGGTATACATTGATGTTAAAGGCTGATTAGCCAGGTTACAGTAGATATGTTTTGCCGGGGAAACTTGTTATTGCAAATTGTGCTGGGTTTAATTTCTTATATGTAGTTTGAAGAGAAGTATCCTTAGGGATTTATGCTTGAAGCTGAATATCTTCTTAGTAAGATGTTTTTGGGTAGGGTACCCCTTGTAACCCATCAATCATGTTTTTTGTTTGGCTGATAATAAAAAAATCATATAAAAAACCTGCCAACAGCAAGACCAATCTTCCTATTGAACAAACTAACTAAAAGAAAGCACAAAATAAATAAAATATATGCAGGTATTACAAGTATTAATCCTATTATTGGCTCAACATAGTTGCTGTTAACAAGTAAGACTTGGGTTATTACTGCACCAGGCAATGACTTCCAAATATTTTGGACTTGTATTCTATCACCCATTCTGCATGAGAGAGAATATCAACAGCATACCATGACTGCCTCTCTCAAATATTCAAACTCCACACACCAATTAAACAGAAGATTATCCTAGATTGGAGTCTAAAAGACTAAAACACAAATTCAACCATGTAGAGAATGTCTCCTCCAACTCATTCATACCACTGTTTGGTTGGAAGGGGGAGGGATTTTTATCGCTTAAAGTTCAGAAGTTAGGATGGGAGAGGAGGAAAAACAAGGAGGCAAACCATAATCCCTCCCTTCCAAGTTTTGCCTCCTCACCTTTCCATTCAATCAAAAGCAAGATCGGGATATGCAGTCTGCCTCCCTCTGCACAGTCCTCACTCCATCAATCAAAAGACGAAATATGCACATCTAAACGATAACAAGCAGAAAAGGTCATCTTCCCACCATTTTCTAGCTCTGGATCAGTAGAATAGCTTTTAAAAAGAAGCCACAACACAGCACTACTATAACCATTGCAGAAGACATCAACATAGCAACAACAAGGGACCATATTTACGAGGCAAACAGAAGCCACAATCAATTGAAGCATTCTTACATGTATTATTGGCATTTCTAATATATTCATCTGAACAATCATCATATCATATCAGTTTTACCCGTCTTTCTAACAAAAAATCCAAAATGGTAATCTAATTTATTACCACCTACAAATTCTTTCAATTAATGTCTGTCGCAAATGACATGATTAGGGTAACAAAAACACTAAACAAAACATAAATCTTTCGGAAAAAGCAAAATAAGAATAATAAAAAAAAAGGAAGGAAAATTGTTGTGTACCTGTTGAGTAAAGGATTGGTGCGCGACCTTGTAATCCTTGTGGAGGGTGTAGAGCCCCAGAAACGACGCCGCGGCAGCCCCAGTGAAGAACGACGCCAATCTCACTCTCATCACATACCCATTTCCCCCCTTTCTCTCTCAGTCTCTATTACACTTCACAAATACTACTCCTTTCAACGATGTTGCTCAAAACACGCCGTCTCAGCCATGGACACCAGCGACGTCGTTTTACCTCACTACATTAGCAATTTGCTTTTCTTTTTTAAAAATGTAATTTTAGTTTTTTTAAAAAAATGTTTTTTAGAAAAAGAAAAAATAACAGTTTTTTAAGGAAAAAAATTAGAAAATTCATAAAATAGTTTTTAAAAAAAATACCTTTTTTTAAAAAATTAAACGAGCTCTTTTACTCCTTTATCGGTTTGATATTTAGGATGTAATCCTTGGATTATTGCGTCACGCAAGTCCTACAAATATAGCAATGTTAATATTATCCCTAGTCATTTGCAAATAATGGGCGAAAAGATCACCATATCCCTTGTGAAGCTGGTAGTTTATTATAGCAATGTTAATATTATCCCTAGTCATTTGCAAACCAAGACCACCGTATCTCTTGGGTAATGTCACTTGTTGCCAACCAACAAGATGAATTAAGGAACATATACTTTGTATGTAATTATATGAAGAAATCTATGAGAATATTGAATAAGTGAGAACAAATTTACCAGCTTTTGTTTTGGAATAGATTTTTACTAGAAGTTAATCTCGTTAGCATCTTAAATGTAAATTACAACAACTTTATGAATTCTATATCTAAACTTAAATTTATGCAATATAAAAATAAAAGGTTTTCCTTCTTTTAAAATTAATTATGCTCTTTATAAAATTAATTTTATTCACCCCTGTTTTCCAACTAAATACACACAAATGACAAAACCAAAAAATAAATGTATTTGTGTGTTTTTTCTTTTTTATCATGATTTATGATTTTTTCTGTTTTCGAGGAGGAAACTTTAACCATAGGAGGACTAAATAAATTTGGTTTCCATTATTTCATTTATTTAAGATTTATTTTCACGTTTCTATTTTTTAATTCTAATTTATAGATATTAATATCTAAAAATTAGAATTATATATATATATATATAACTGACAAAAAGATATAAAAAAATTAAATTCATAAAAACATTAAACTTGACAAAAAAAATAAGGTTGAAATTTTAAAAAAAATAATTCAATTTGATGTTGTTATTATTTAAAAGTTAAATTAGGTTGTATGTTTTTGAAATAGTTTGATTTGATATTTTCCTTTTAAAAAATTCAATTACATCTTTTATTTTTTAAAATGAGTTTAATTTAATTTTATTTAGAATTAGTTTTGGTGGTTGACTAGTAGGAATAAAAATATGTTACATAGCTTGATAAGACTCATGCTAAACCAAACTTTTTGAAAAAATTGACCAAATTAAAACTTTAATCAAAGTTTATTTAGTTAAACATGTCATGTGATTTGCCATTAAATAAATCTCTTGGGCCCAACAAACCAACCTATTTAAAAAATATTAATAAAATATGTGTTATTGGTATTATTATATTAAATTTATTATAATACATTAAAATCATACATTTATATCTCTTTTTAAACATTAAGCATATTCTAAAACTTATAATTAAGTTTATTGAAAAATAAATGTGTGTCTTCTTTAAATGGTTCATGGTAAAATACTGTATCTTTAGATAAGTTATCATGAATGTTATATAAAATCTTAAAATATTTTATATCATATAAATAAGTTAGATTTGATTGTATAAGAAACATATTTTTACCTTTATTTTAGTATTAAAAATGATCACATACTAATCCCTTAAGAGTATGTTTGGATGGAGAAATTTAATAGGATAATTTAATTTTTTAAAGGATTTTAATTACTTTTCAATTAAATAAGATGTTTGGATAAAAATTTGAAAAGAAAATGAAATTTAAGTATTTTGATCAGGAATTTTAGTTAACTTAAATATTAGCATTTCAAATTCTTTCATTTTATGAAAGAATTTCAAATTCTTTTGCAAGAACGTTGAAATGATCGTTTTGGGGAAGAGAGAGAGCGTTGTGACGAGGCTCCAAGAGGAGAGGGACGGTTTTGGGGAAAAGGTCGTGGGGGCCGAAGTGGTGGAAGAGGAAGTGGGAGAGAGGGCTGAAGTGAGGGTTTTTATGGGAGGTGATGAGGATTTGGATGTCGGGGGCGTCGCGGAGTTCTTGAAGGAACTGGCGGCAATGGCCGCAGGGGGCGGCGGAGACGGCGAAGGAGTCGAGGTGGGTCTCGACGTTGTTGGCCATGTTGGTGAGGAGGAACTGTTCAGCGTGGATGGTGTGGTGGAAGGGGAGGCTTGGGAACTCCATGTTCACGCCCACGAAGATGTGACCGGAGGTGCCGAGTTCGACGGCGGCGACGGGAAAGTTGGAGATGGAAGGACAGGCGAGGGACTGAGCAGAGGAAACGAGGGAAGGGAGGAGTTTGGAGATTGATTGGGATTCGGCCTCCGATGCGGAGATTACGAATCTGGGTTTCGAATGTGGGTATTTTTAAAATGAAGAAATCTAATTTTTTATCCAAACACAAAATTTTAGAAATGAAGGAATTTAAATTGAAATATTTGAAATTCTCAGAATTTAAAATTCTTTAGAATTTAAAATTTCCTCATCCAAACACACCCTAAATAAACTTGTAGACTCGATAAATGTCTCTTAAAAAAATATTTTATGTTTGACCAGAATTAAACCATATACTTTTAATAAAAGTTAAGCTCAAATTTAGTTCGACTTAGTCTATTTTCACTTTTATATGTCAGATTTTTCGATAACAAATACTTATCAACAAAATTGATTAATCATATCTTAAAAAAATTCTTGAGCAAGAAAAATTCAAACAAATTGAACTCATTTTTAAAAAAATAAAATTACATTGATGTATAAAAAAAATACATTATCTAATTAAATTAAACCTTTAAATTAATAAAAGATCAAATTAACCCCCAAAAATAAATTAAAGGAAAAAAAGTAATTAAATAAAAAAATCATTGATGAAATTTATTTACTAAAAACCAAAACGCATGAAAGGTGATGAGTTGGAGTTGCTAATTTAAACCAAAACAAAAAGGGCAGCAAACACTTATCGTCATTTGAACTCGAAAGCGTGTGTGATTCGTTGTGGAAGAAGGGTTGGGGTTTTGTGTTAGATTTTTTTTTGTGTGTGTGCCTTATTGTGAAGAAGAACAGAGAAAATGTTCAACGCTGATCCTTCATTTCCTAATGTCCCTACCCTCATCACTGAACAGATTCAAAAGGTACCAACTTTTTTTCTTCACTCATTTCTCTGTTTCATTAATGTTATCATTTTACTTGGTTTTAACCTTCTTGATTATTTTGGGTCTACGTTTGTGTTGGGGTTTCATAAAAATGTCACCTTTCAATGTTGTCCCCTTTCCTTGTCCAATTCATGTTTAGTTCATGGCACAGAATGTGCATGCGGCTCCACTCTTTGTTTTTCCTTGTGCCTTAAGTTATTCATCTGGTTTTCAGCTTTTGTTAATTTTTTTGCTTTTCTTGAATTGAATGAAAGGGAAAACGTTAATTGCATGTGCTTCTTGCATAAAAAAAATGATGGTTCTGTGTCTATGTGTCGCAACCTACCCTTCGGCGGGAGGGCGACGCGTGACTCGCGGGATGCGTGTTCCACGAAAGGAATACGCGCGGAGTCGCCACCAACGTTTATTTGAGGAAAACGTCGGAAAAACCGGAAAAGACGCGATCTACGAACTTTTAAGTGAAAGGTTCGGGAGTTGTATTTACGCACAGGGAAGGTATTAGCACCCCATACGTCCGCCCCAAGGGACGGCAGCCTTTAATCGAATGTGCAAACATGACTTTGATTTTTTATGTTCCCTTTTTATGTCTCTATATCCTTTATACCCTTTTTATATTTTCTCTTTTTGTGGTCGACAAGGGTGTTTCCCTTTGCTCCTACGTATTCCTCAATTTGGGATGAGAAAATCAGACCTACGTAGTTCTTTTGGAACAAAGTGTTTGGTTAAGTTGTTTTTGTCTTTTTTGCAAAATATGTTTTTATTGAACAAAAGGTCATTTAAGGTGTTGAACCATTAAATGGTCTTTTGATTTTGAAAGGGGAGAAACGTTAAGGCGTTGGACCATTAACGATCTCTTGTTTTTGAAAGGAGAGAAACGTTAAGGCATTTGGACCATTAACGATCTCTTGGGGTGGTCGACAAAAGCGGGGCTTTTGCTCCTACGTATCCTCAATTGTGATGAGGAAATCAGACCTACGTAGTTCTTGCTTATCAAGCGATTCCTTTTTTTACTTAAGTGGTGATCATTTTAAGGCGTTGGACCTAAAAAAAATGATCCATTTTACTTAGTGAGAAATTGAAACGACAAACTTCAAAAGCCTATTTTTGTGGACGAGCTTGACTAGGCGAGTTGATTTTAGCCTTAGTTTCACTTTAGTTATTAATCAATTCGATTAAGAATGAGAAATCCCAAAGAGAAAACGTCCGATTGATTTTCCGCTTTATTTTACTAAAAGATGTTTTTTTGATTATTATATTATCTTTTACCTCTTTTTTGATTTCCAACGTGGTTACGGCACGACCGAACGGTCGGAATTTATTTTAACCGAAGTTAATGGATAATACAATTCAAACGTTCGGTGGAAATTTATTTTATTTTTAAGTTAAGCGAGAAATGACTTAAGTAAAATGGCTTAAGCACGTCAACAGGGGGGTATAAAAAGTAAACAAAACGAGAATAAAAATGCACGAAACACAATGTGGACCACTACGGGTACATAGAATGAATCGAAAAGCTTGGTTCGAGGTACTTACCCGTTGAAGATCGAAGAACGATGAAGAACGAATGAAGAACGTCGAAGAACGGTTGAAACCTTTGCGAAATTCTTCACGAAAAACGTTACGGAAACGTTTCGGAAGCGCCTCGGCTTAGATTTTCTTCACGGAAACAATTTTTCCAAGCAAATTCGAAAGAGAGAGAAGTGCCTAAGGGGCTGAACCCCTTCCTTCTTGCCTTCCTCCCCTATTTATAGCAAAATAGGGGAGGTGGTTGCCGCCCAGCTCGCCCAGGCGAGCAGGGTTGCTTCCTCCAGAAGCAACCGCCTTCTGGAGGAATATTCCGGAGGGCCCAAGTGGGCCTGGGTGCTATTTGCACCCCCATTTTTACTAAGTACACCCCCCTCTGCTGTTTTTTGGTGATTCTTTTTTCGTAAAGTTACGGAAACTTACGAATTTCGTAACGATACTTGTTTTCTTTCCGTAATGTTACGGAACCTTGCGGATTACATAATCATCCCCTTTTTGACTTACGGAATGTTACGGAACCTCACTTAATTATGCAACGATGCTTCCATTTGATTTCCGGTGTGTCACGGAAACTTACGGATTGTGCATCAATATTTTTTTGGTTTTTCGGCATGTCCTGGAATTTCACAAATTGCCTAATGATGGGTGCCAAGCACCTCACGAGGACCAAAGAATGGTCGCACGTCATCGAGCAAAGGTCCCCGGACGAAATTAGGGTATGACAGTTGCCCCTCTTTACTTGTCTTTTATTGGAGATAAAAGGAAAGTAAAGATAAGACACTAATTTCGTTCCTCTCGATTTGACGAGAGTCGCAGGTGACCATAAAATCTCCACATGCAAATGACTTGTTGTTCCCAAAATTTCACAAATTGCCTAATGATGGGTGCCAAGCACCTCACAAGGACCAAAGAATGGTCGCTTGTCATCAAGCAAAGGTCCCCGAAAATCAGTGTATGACACTAATTTCGTTCCTCTCGGTTGACGAGAGTCGCGGGTGACCATGACTTGTCGCTCCTAGAATTTCACAAATTGCCTAATGATGGATGCCAAGCACCTCACAAGGACCAAAGAATGGTCGCATGTCATCAAGCAAAGGTCCCCGAAAATCAGTGTATGACACTAATTTCGCTCCTCTCGGTTGACGAGAGTCGCGGGCGACCATGAAATTTCCGCATGTAAATGACTTGTTGTTCCCGGAGGAACAAAAGGTGCAGAAGACTATGTCAGCCTCTGCATGCTATCAAGCGTTCTGTCTTACAGATAGCAAAAGAATGTTTATACGGATAACCACTCGGGTATTTCCGCGTATCATCGGGCCCGCCGCCTCTGGATGATACAAGGGTGCAGAATGACCAAACTTGGTCTCTGCTTGTCATCGGGCCCGCCGCCTCTGGATGACAAATGGGTGCGAATAACCGTAAGGTATCTCCGCGTATCATCGGGTCCGCCGCCTCTGGATGATACAAGGGTGCAGAATGACCAAACTTGGTCTCTGCTTGTCATCGGGCCCGCCGCCTCTGGATGACAAAAGGGTGCGAATAACCGTAAGGTATCTCCGCGTATCATCGGGCCCGCCGCCTCTGGATGATACAAGGGTGCAGAATGACCAAACTTGGTCTCTGCTTGTCATCGGGCCCGCCGCCTCTGGATGACAAAAGGGTGCGAATAACCGTAAGGTATCTCCGCGTATCATCGGGCCCGCCGCCTCTGGATGATACAAGGGTGCAGAATGACCAAACTTGGTCTCTGCTTGTCATCGGGCCCGCCGCCTCTGGATGACAAAAGGGTGCGAATAACCGTAAGGTATATCCGCGTATCATCGGGCCCGCCGCCTCTGGATGACAAAAGGGTGCGAATAACTGTAAGGTATCTCCGCGTATCATCGGGCCCGCCGCCTCTGGATGATACAAGGGTGCAGAATGACCAAACTTGGTCTCTGCTTGTCATCGGGCCCGCCGCCTCTCGATGACAAAAGGGTGCGGATAACCGTAAGGTATCTCCGCGTATCATCGGGCCCGCCGCCTCTGGATGATACAAGGGTGCAGAATGACCAAACTTGGTCTCTGCTTGTCATCGGGCCCGCCGCCTCTGGATGACAAAAGGGTGCGGATAACCGTAAGGTATCTCCGCGTATCATCGGGCCCGCCGCCTCTGGATGATACAAGGGTGCACGTCACATGACCTCAGGGTCAGTATGACAAAGATTATGGGGCGGCCGACAAAAGCAAGGCTCTTGCTCCTACGTATCCTGCAATGAGGAACTCAGACCTACGTAGTTCTGGATAACTTGTGAGACTTGAAAAGTCTCCATCGGAAAATGATGACATCTCCGGAAAGGGCGCAGATGACCATATTGGTCTCTGCTCGTCAATCACACTTGGGGTCACTGAATGACGAGGTGCGGATAACCGTAAGGTGTCTCCGCGGGCTACCAGCTCTTGAGTCATGGCAACAAAAGGCGGTATGGTCGACAAAAGCGAGGCTCTTGCTCCTACGTATCCTCCAATGAGGAACTCAGACCTACGTAGTTCTGGATAACTTGTGAGACTTGAAAAAGTCTCGTTGTTTTCTCCACTAAAAATGCAAACATGCTTTAGCAAAGAGACAAACATTCCAACTGATTTAGAGCAGCATATGCTTTTTTTTTGAGTGAAAAACAATGCGTCTACCGGGGAAGGAGAGTCTGCCGATGGGATCCCCCGTAACCATAAATGAGATTTTGGATGTTAGCATTTCGTTTCTAAATGACCATTTAGAGGAAACACCGGGTTCGACAAAAATAGAAGAAAATCACTCAAAGTGTATCAATCTTGCACAGGTAAGTGTTTCATCCTAATTCCGAACCATAGATATGTCATGACTTGACTTTGCAAATTATTTCCTATCAAATCAAAAATTACATGCGTGATCATGGATCGATAGGGCTTCCCTTGGGAATGGGTTCTTTTGGTGGTTTTTTTTTCGGCTTTTGTGTGTTTTTGGCTTTTGATTTTTCTGGCTTTTTCTTTTTCTGTTTTTTTTTTGTTTAGTGCGGGGCGAGAAAAAAAAGGCGCTAGCGCACGGGATTTTGGTTGGTAATCAAAGGGAGAAGACCATTTTAGGTCGTGGTTTCCTTTCCTTCTTTTTTGTTCATTTGGTGACAATTCTGTATTGTTCAGATATTGTCCGGTCCAAAGACCTCTCTGCACATTTCTTCTGTTTTCTTTCGATCCTTGACCAGGAGCTTTCTTTCCTTCTTTTCTCTTTTTTCTTTCTCCCATTCTTTGATTGGGAATTTTCTTTCTTTCCTTTTTGCTTTCTCCCACTCTTTGATTGGGAATTTCCTTTGTTTTCTTTTTTTGCTTTCTCTTTGATTGGAAATTTTCCTTCTTTTCTTTTTGCTTCCGAGGGTAAGGATTATGGTGAGTCAGGATTTTGGCTCAAGGTTTGTAGAATGGCTAGACATGATACATGTCGGGGTTTGGTTTGGCTCAAGGATAAAAGGGATGCCCCACATTATTTCCATGACACAAAATGCAAAAATGATGATTTGGAAACTTTATGCAAAACTGGTCGTGCATGCACCTATGCGGACACTCAAGTGTCAAATTTTTATGGTCATGTGATGCTAGGGCTCAGGATTCATTTCCTCTATTTTAAATCAACCCAATGTTTCCAAAATATGTTCTTTTATCAATTTGTGCATTCATCCGAGTCCATTTCGGGTGTCTGGAAAAATCTTCACAGCATTCACCCTTCAGGTGTATACACATTTTTTCAAAAACTAGTTATGATCAGTGAATTTTTCCAAAGAAAAGTTGGAAGTCATCTCTTTTCAAAAGCATGTTGGTTTTTCAGCTTGACAACTTATTTTTCTTTTCCTTTTTTATCATTTGTTTATTTCTTTTTCTTGTTTGTTTTTTGTTTTTTTTTTTTTTTCATGAGGTATTTTGCTACCTAAACATGTGTATATTTTTGTGAGGTATTTTTGCTATATACACGCATATCCAAGGTATCTTGCTACCTAAACATACCTATATATGTTTTGTAAGGTATTTTTGCTATATACATGCATATCCAAGGTATCTTTCTACCTAAACATACATATATATATTTTGTGAAGTATTTTCTGTTTACATACACGCACATCTAAGGTATCTCTCTACCTAAACATACATATATACTTTGTGAAGTATTTTTTTTGTTTACATACATGCATATCTAGGGTATTTTCACTACCTAAACATACATATATATATTTTGTGAGGTATGACTACCTTCCGAGCTTGCGCTTGTTTTATTTAAATCCCCAGGATCATGAGCAACTAGGTGCGTCCTACTATAAAAAGTGATCAAATAACAAACATAGATTCAAAAGGTACTAGGTTGCCTCCTAGTAGCGCTTCTTTAACGTCTTTAGCTGGACGCCTTATGACTTGTCGGTCACTGACCTAGTACTTTGCTTACCTTTGGCTTTGGACTTGGTCGCCTATGGGTCGGCCATGTGTCGTAGGCAACGCTCTAACTTTTTTGTGGATGAGCAGAGGTGAACTCTAAAGGTGGTGGCGGTGCGTCTATTGCCCGCTACCGACCATCCCCAGGCTGCTGTGGTGTTTTGCCCTGCGCCTGCCTGGAGACGCAGTACTTCTTGATGAAAGCTCGATTAGTAGGGGGCCTGATGCCCTTGCTGGAGGTGATAGGTACTCCGTAGAACTGACAGAGACCCGTAATTAGAGCTTGACAACTCCAAGACCCTGTTGGACTTCTTCGGGTCCACTGGGTGTCTTGCAGGCGCGATCCCTGCAAATAATAGATGAAATCAGAAATCAGTTGAGCGATGTGCATACTTACCTATGATGATGTGACCTTGTCGGGGGGGTACGAGCACCCTGTAGGACTGATAGAGGCCCGTAACCAGAGCTGGAAACCCCAGGGCCCTGTTGGACTTTTCCGGGTCCACTGGGTGTCTCTTGGGTGCGATCCCTGCAAACAATAGATGGTATCAGAAATCAGTTGAACTATATGCATACTTACCCATGTTGGGACGACACAGAACAACTGATACTTTTGCAGGGGGAGATTGGCATTGCGGTCGCTGGGCAGAATGTTGCTAAGTAGCAATGTCATCTATATCTGTGTAAGAGTGGTCATGTTAGTGCGCATGATCCGCACTCGTCTTTTTGCAGCGGCACGGGTGAAATCTTGCCCCGGTATGCATAGTAGCTGTGTGATAGCCTCCCTCTCTGGTTGTGCTCGCACAGTTGGCCCTCCTCCAATATCAGGGGGGGCCCAAGAATCGTTAAAAGGAAACTACTGGCCCCTTAACCGGGAGTGCAAGTCTCGGTTAAGCATATAAGGGCAGAGGACCTTAAATTCTCTTAAGGTGTGGATGTGGAGCACACTGAAAATGAGGACACGTAGCCCTCTAAAGGTGAGGGCGTGCAGCCCTTTCAAGGCGAGGATGTGTAGTCCTTTGGAGGTGAGGGCGTGCAGCCCTCTGATGGCGAGGACGTGTAATCCTCTCAAGGTGAGGGCGTGCAGCCCTCTGTTGGCGAGGACGTGTAGTCCTCTCAAGGTGAGGGCTTGTAGCCCTCTGAAGGTGAGGACATGCAGTCCTCTGATGGCGAGGGCGTGTAGCCCTCCGAAGGTTAGGGCGTGTAGCCCTACGAAGGTGAGGACATGCAGTCCTTTGATGGCGAAGGCGTGTAGCCCTATGAAGGTTAGGACATGCAGTCCTCTGGAGGTGAGGGCGTGCAGCCCTCTGATGGTGAGGACGTGTAGTCCTCTCAACGGTGAGGGTAACTAGTACCCAAGGTGAGGGCGTGTAGCCTTCTCAAGGCAAGGACATGTAGTCCTCTAGAGGTGAGGGCGTGCAACCCTCTGATGGTGAGGACGTGTAGTCCTCTCAAGGCGAGGACGTGTAGTCCTCTCAACGGTGAGGGTAACTAGTACCCAAGGTGAGGGCGTGTAGCCCTCTCAAGGCGAGGACATGTAGTCCTTTAGAGGTGAGGGCGTGCAACCCTCTGATGGTGAGGACGTGTAGTCCTCTCAAGGCGAGGACGTGTAGTCCTCTAAAGGTGAGGACGTGTAGTCCTCTGAAGGTGAGGGCGACTAGTACCCAAGGTGAGGGCGTGTAGCCCTCTCAAGGCGAGGACGTATAGTCCTCTGGAGGTGAGGGCGTGCAGCCCTCTGGTGGTGAGGACGTGTAGTCCTCTCAAGGCGAGGACGTGTAGTCCTCTGACGGTGAGGGTAACTAGTACCCAAGGTGAGGGCGTGTAGCCCTCTCAAGGCGAGGACATGTAGTCCTCTCAAGGCGAGGACGTGTAGTCCTCTAACGGTGAGGGTAACTAGTACCCAAGGTGAGGACGTGTAGCCCTCTCAAGGCGAGGACGTATAGTCCTCTGGAGGTGAAGGCGTGCAGCCCTCTGATGGTGAGGACGTGTAGTCCTCTCAAGGCGAGGACGTATAGTCCTCTGGAGACGAGGGTACTAGTACCCAAGGGTCCATCCTTATGAGAAAGCAAGGGATCGACTCATCGAGAGAGCCGATCATCCTAAATTCAAAAGATTTGGACATTTAGATGTAGGGAATCTATGTAGTCAACATGATTTTTAGGGATGCAGATGCATGCAACCTTTGTTGTGAAATTTGGTAAATGCGGACTTCATATGAAATAATGCAATGAAATGGAAAGTTTGTACAATGCTCATGTCATTCTTTCCTTGTTTTGTGATTTTGATTTTTGTTTAATTTTTTTTGGAAAACACAGATTGACTGTCCTTTTGAAAGAGGTGATAATTCATGCAACCTCATCCTATCTTTTTTGCAAATCTCTCCGGGAACCCCCTCAGAGTGTGTGTTCTGTTTGATTTAGTCACTTGACCATTTTGGAGTGACGGCAATGGAGTCGTTTGATGTTTGATCAATCCATTGAAATCCTATGGTTTGTCCCCTTTTTTTTTTTGTTAAAAACATCGATGGGTGAGAACTTTTGATCGGCCCCTATGTTCACTTGAGGCTCATGCACGGTGCCCCTCATTGCCCCAGTGTAAGGCTTTGAGGTACCAATCGTTGTCTTTTTCGTCATGGCCTTGTAGGAGGGAACCTATTGGGTGAGAACTTCTAATCTACCCCTAGGTTCGCTTGAGGTTTTGCATGGTGCCTTTCGTTGCCCCAGTGTAGGGCTTAGAGGTACCAAGTGTTGTCTTGTTTTCACGACCTCGTAGTGAGGAAGAATGAATAGAAGCAGTTGATTCTTGCAAAAAGAATTTTCCAAGGACGAGAAATAGTTGAAGGATTTTTCAGCTGATGGATTTAAGCAAGATGTTTTGATGTCTTGATGATGCTAAAGGATCAAGTACTTCTAAGTTTTATTCAAGACAAGAATCCAAGAAAGTCAAGATATATGATCAAGTTTGATCTCTTAGAATCTTTAGGAAGAAGTTTCCAAATTGAAACAAACAAAAGGTTTGACCAAAGAATTCTATCATTTCAAATTGAGATTTGCTCTCTGGTAATCGATTACCAGTAGTTGAAAATGTTTTAATACAAATTTTTAAAACCTGTAATCGATTACATAAGTCTTGTAATTGATTACCAGAGGGGATTTTCAGAAAATAATTTCCAAGAGACATATCTATTCAAGTGTTTTATGAACGGCCATTCAAATGTTTTAAAGAGAGTTTTCATTGCCCAAACAGTTTTATCCTCTCGAAAGATCAAGAGTTTTTCTGAACTGAAATGTCTTATCCTCTCAAAAAGATTCCTTGGTCAACCACTTGCTTATTCAATAAGGAATTTTTGATTGATCTTCATTTTACAATCTACCTCTTTTACGAGAGACCTCTTCTTCTCTTCTTCTTATTTCTGAAAAGGGATTAAGAGACCGTGGGTCTCTTGTTGTAGAGGATTCCTGAACACAAGGGAAGGGTTATCCCTGTGTGCATTGTTAATCCGAAAAGAGAGATTGATAGTTCAATTGGGGAATAGTCTTTGCATCTTAATTCAACCCCCCTTTTTCTTAAGGTAACTGAGGCCATTTGTCCAACATCCTATTCTTGATAACTCACTTCTCTCTAAAAAGACAAAATGAGGTCACATGAACGTCTATATTTTTACTTGAAAACACAGTCAATTAAATGCCTTTTTATTTTTTATTTTGAAACTTATTTTTTATTTTGAAACTTATTTGTTTTGAACTTTGCTCGTTGTTTTACGGCACCCCTACCAACGTGCAAGATGAGTAATCTCTGATTGAACGGTCTTGGAAGTCAACACTCAGGAGCGCAGGTTGCTTGAGCAAACAGACCAATGGCTTACACCCACATTCCGGTGACAGTTGAATAAGCAAACATGCGTTTGTGAGAGGATGAGGGACAAAGATATCAACTTTATCCATTTCATTTAACATTGTAGTTGTGGTTTACAATAATGGCATAAACTTGGAAACCCTGATGAGTCATTAGGGACACCTAACAACAGCTTTCAAAATTGCCCCATGTGTGGCATTTCTTGTCAATGTCAGGATTTACACGCAATTCTCCTCAAATTTCAGCCAGCCCGTATTAATTAGACTTCACACTTTATGCTTCGGGGTCATACAATGCTCAATGGAATGCCCCAGGGCTCCTCCACGATAAGCACACGTTGCGTTCGAGTCGTATCCTCAGAAAAGTGGAGGTTGATGAACCTTGGCTAGGGTTATGGCTACCATTGAATTATTGAGTGGATATGGGATCAAGTTTAGCATATGACAACGGAATTTGGGGTGAACCCTACAGGCTTTTTGCTGCAAAATTCCTTTTTGTTGGTGTTTTTTTGGTTTGTGCTAAAGGTGGTCTTCGTCATTGGAAGTGCGGTAGACAGACTTTGTGGTAGATTTAGGGATGGCCTTTGTGGATACCTGGGTGGTGGGTAAGGAGAAGGTTTGTTATTGGCTGAGTAAAGATATTGTTGGGTTGGTGGGAAACTTGGTCGTACAGGAATGGCAGTCACAGCATGGGTTTCTCCCTTATCCTCACCCTCTTTATTTGCCCCAGTTTTCTCAGTCGTCCTAGTAGGATGATCAAATTTGCCTTTTTTTCAGACCCACATCGATCCTTTCACTGGCGAAGACCAAATCTGCAAAGCTTTGAGGGTGCGCAGCCCACCATCTTTTCATAGTGGAGTACCGATAATGTGTCTACCATCACGATTATCGTCTCCCTTTCCATTATTGGGGGTACCACCTGGGCCGCCAGATCCCTCCACTTTTTGGGCGTGTTCTTTGAAAGATCCGTCCCCCTTTTTGCACATGTTCTGTAGTTGCATCCTATTCAGAACCATATCAAAATTGTACTGATACTGCCTAACACAGGCAACCATTAGGTCCTTCCAAGAATGGACTCGGGAAGGTTCCAAGTTAGTGTACCAGGTAACAGCTACCCCAGTAAGACTTTCTTGGAAGGAATGTATCAGCAATTCCTCATCTTTTGCGTATTCCCCCATCTTCTGACAATACATCTTTAGATGGTTCTTGAGACAAGTAGTCCCCTTGTACTTGTCAAAGTCCAGCACCTTGAACTTGGGAATGACCATGTTTGGGTATTAGGAACAACTTTTCTAGGTTAGCAAAGGCATAATCTTCACCTCCTTCAATGGCCCTGAGCCTTTCCTTTCAACTTTCCCATTCCTGCCATAGTCATGAGGGTTTTTAACCGCTGTGGAATGCAAAGTGTTTTGCAGGGGTATACCACCAACTGCTTGCCCTTCAGCAGCATATCCGAGGCAAGGCTCGAAGTTGGCTAGATCGTGGTGGGGAATTTCATGTGTCTCCTCCATGGGTCGAGAGACATGTGCATGATCAGATTGAGGTTGTTGGCTCTTAATGAGTATGGGAGTGGAGTTATTGACATCCTCATTGGGAATGTACACCACATTGGGTGGTGTATAGTTTGGGAGGCAAACCATATGGCGGGAAGGCGTGCTTGTTTTGAATTTGCACATCATGGGGTCATCCGTACTTCCCAAATCTTTGCCTACCATATTTGAGGTTGGATGATTCATTTGCTTGAGGCCGGATGGGGACGTCGGGTTCACCTTAGCAACAACGCTGGTAGCGGCAATTGCAACCGCATTGGCTTCCATTATCTTCTTCACGCTCATCATGGCCTCCATCATTGTGGCCATTTTCTCTTTAATGGCCTCCATGTCGGCCTTCATCTTCTCTTGTATCTCCTCTACTTCACCCATTACTCTAGCTCTAGCACGAGTTTGGTAAGGGCGTCGTAAAGCGTGTCCTTTTCTTTTTTATAACAATGATTAAGTTCATTTTATTTTATTTTTCAAGGAAAGAATGCAACGAGCAATGCAACCAATGAAAAGCATGGATGCATGCGAATGATGTACAGTTGAAGTATTGCGAATTTTTACGCAAGATATGGGGTTGAATCAATTTAGATTTTCAACATGGTCCATGACATCTTTGTCAAGGTGAAACTGGAAGTAACAAGGACATCAATAATCCTAAATATGTTTGGCAGTAGACGAAGCAGTGATGTGACTCGATTCATCTTTTGCCCCAATTTTGCAAGACGGTTACTTCCATATTTCAACTTGACTTGATGAACCTTTTTGTAAAAGCATGAGCTTGGTTCAACCCTATAATCCAAGGAATGGCAATTCTGATCGCCAATACTTCAACAACATCTCATAGGGATGAATGACTCGGGCATACTTTAAGCTTATGCATGGAAAATGTAATTATGAAATTGAGATGCCCGAAGAAACACCATTTCCTAGTTAACCATGCATTAGGTACCATGTTCAATTATTTTGTTTTTAAGTGAAATGGGTTTATGATCCCAACATGGTTGGCTCGTGGTGCCTAACACATGAAACTAAGAATGTAGTGTGAAGTTTCACGCTTCCCCCTTTTTTGTTTTTGTTTTTGTAGAGGAAAACACAAGGATGAGCAAACATGAAAACAAATGGTATGCAATTTTGCAGATCAAAAAGTTTGTTGAACGCATATGCATGATGATGCCATGACTCATGCAAAATGTGAGGCCGGAATATGATAACGGACAAATGCAGGATATGTCCATTATGATGTTATGAAGAGATGCTTATGCGATGCATGATATGAATGCATTTTACGGACACGAGAGCCCGGAAAATTATCTATTCTTACTTGCGCATTTGGGGGCGCAGTGCCCCATGTGTACAATTAAGAAGGTGATATGGACCTTCCGGCTTCCCGTGACAAAGGACGAGACCAACATACAATGCATGCTAGAGATAAAATGCGGGAGTGACTTGATTTGCACAAGCTTTTTGGAGTAGAAACATGGGACCAACTCATTTTATTTCAAAAAGGAAGTCGTATCTAGTCAAGGTCTGAGAGACCATACAAGTTTCCTAACGATTTCTAATTATGTGGGCCATTAAGTCTATCATATGCTGACAATAGCCGAGAAGCCCATGAATCTCTTCGGGGGCAGAGTAGGTGTCTGCCATCGCCTTGGCCTTGGCTAACAATCGGGGAAGTTCTTGACTCCCGTTCAAGGTAAGAGCAAACCGATCCATCCACATGGTTGCCTCTTGGTGTAAAGAGTCGATCACCCTTCCTCTAGCCTCTTTTTCCGCATATACTTGGGCATATTCGTCCGCAATCCTATGCTCGTGGGCCGCGGCTAGACCTAACTCTTCTTGATACTTGGCGATGATAGCTAGCATGTTGGTCTCCGTCTCGCATAAACGCTGAGACAAGCTTCTTTTGGACCTTGAACAGGCAACTAACTCCTCTTTCAAAACCATGCCATGTGCTCGCGACTGGTCCCTTTCTTCCCTTCGCAACTTGAGTTCACTATTGCCACCCCATAGAGCTCCGTGAAATTTGTTCCGGCCATACTATTCCTTGCGAGCCCTCTTGGTCTCTTGTTCAAGGGCTCTTGCGGTAATTGCATTCTCTTCCCGTAACCCGACACACTCCTTCCGAACGTGTGTAGCGGCCAACTTGAACTTCTCCTTGGCAAGTTTTGCCTTTCCTAACTCGCTTTTGAGAGCTTGGACTTCTTCGTCCTCTTCCGGTGCTTCAAAACTCTCTTTGCTGACGACTTTTAACTTGGCGAGCCAATCTAAACCTCGTATATGAACTTTCAGCCATTCGTGGTACCCACCAATGATGCCATTACGAATGCCTCTAAGCTCTTGATCTTTCTTCAACGGGGTTTCCCACGCCTTATGGATTCTTTGTATAGTCTTGGAATTTTGTGCGCCGAAATCCCTCACAAGGAAAGGAGACATGCTTTCTGCCGTCGGTGCTCCCCTCATGGGGTACCCTAGTTGTCTTATAGCGAGCGCGGGATTGTAGTTAATACAACCCCTCGTTCCTACCAGCGGAATGTTTGGGTATCTTCCACATGAGAAAAGGACTCCTTCTTTTCCTTCCTTCCATCAGGGGAACCAACTGATTGTTCTACCTCCTATCCCGGCCAAGAGCTGGTCCCAATCTATTCTCCTCTTTTCAGTACACGAGCGATGGCTCAGGAGCGGACATGGATGTCTTGTGTCTTGTTGGAACAAGTGTGAAACCAACCAAACACAGAGGGCGGGTAAGCAACAGATGATCCGTGCGCTACTCTTTTCGCACCTTCGGTCAAATGTGTCAAATAGATCTGCCAAGACAGCTACCACCGGACTTTCCTTGCTATGGTGGTAGGCAAGGAAAGCGTCGATTGCTGCTAGGTCTACCAAACCATCCACGTTTGGAAAGAGGACGACCCCAAAAATTAGCAAAGCTAACACATCCATAAACGGGACCCAGTCTCCTTGATTGGCCATACTCCTCGCCTTGTCTTCTAGGTACTTCTGTGGTAGGCCCGCTATGCCGTTCCGAGTCTGTTTTATGCGGTCCAAACCTCTTGCTGAATCCTTGACCACAGTTGCAATTCTGCTCAAAGAGGGGAGACACCCGGAGGAAAGATATGGTTTTCTTCCCCCGAGAGGACATCCTAGAATTTCCTCAAATTCTTCAATGGTTGGTACTAATTGGAAGTCTGCGAATGTGAAGCACCTCAAAGGCTGGTCGTAGTATTGGGTAAGTGATGCAATGGCTTCTATGGACACCTCTGCTATGGTCAACTCTAAGATCTTTCCGTAAGTCTTGCGGAAGGCTTGCATTTGGAGGGGTTCCATCAACCGCCCTAATTCCTTGATGCTGGTGGTATCTAGGCTTTTGACCTTGACTTGGTAGAACCTCTTGCCGGTTTGATTTGTTCCCATGCTTACTAAAGTGAGACAAAAGCTGGTGCAAATCAAAACTCCGATATCTCATGGGTGGGATGGATGAATGCATGATGGAATGCATATGACACAGATGCAATCTAGGAATGCGGGGGTCCGGGGAATTTGTCCCCTTCTTAGATACGACGTCTAGGGGTAGCGAAATGCCCCAACGCACGTTTTTAAGAAGGCGACACGGACCCTCCGTTGGTTTGTTTACAGTAGGGATCAAGACAGAACCCATATGCAATGCCTATGCAAAAGACACAATGCGGGAATGTGCACAGTATGACAATATTTACCGAACATAAGCAAAAGGGTATATGATACTCATGCATGGCAGTGTGAAAAATGGCACGCAGCGTGTTTGCTTCGTGCCCCTATTTAAGGGACCTATAAGGGAGAGAACTAACTAGGCTTTTAGCAATAATCCCCAAGGTAGTTATATCTCTCTTGATGGTTTCTAGAGGTATCATCCCCTTTGACGAACATATTGTAGCAGTAGGGACTACTAGCAACAATAGGTTTTCAAAGAGAAAAGCTCTAGATGAGGGTTCACTGTAATCAAGCAAGTCGGAGACCTAGCATGATTACAGATTCACCTCCACTCCTTATGCTCCCATGAACCCGGGTATAGGGCCCTTTTTCACTCACAGTGTGTGCAAATAGTGTTGGTGTTTGTGTGCATCAAATGAATAAATATTTACTTCATGCATACATTTAAAACGCACTAAAAGCAACAAAGAGTTTATATACACAAGAACATAATGAAAGGAAACCAACAAAGGGGTAAGTCACGGTAAAACATTGCACAAAATTAAATGGCCTAACTCTCTAAAAACAGTCCCCAGTGGAGTCGCCAACTGTCGCAACCTACCCTTCGGCGGGAGGGCGACGCGTGACTCGCGGGATGCGTGTTCCACGAAAGGAATACGCGCGGAGTCGCCACCAACGTTTATTTGAGGAAAACGTCGGAAAAACCGGAAAAGACGCGATCTACGAACTTTTAAGTGAAAGGTTCGGGAGTTGTATTTACGCACGGGGAAGGTATTAGCACCCCATACGTCCGCCCCAAGGGACGGCAGCCTTTAATCGAATGTGCAAACATGACTTTGATTTTTTATGTTCCCTTTTTATGTCTCTATATCCTTTATACCCTTTTTATATTTTCTCTTTTTGTGGTCGACAAGGGTGTTTCCCTTTGCTCCTACGTATTCCTCAATTTGGGATGAGAAAATCAGACCTACGTAGTTCTTTTGGAACAAAGTGTTTGGTTAAGTTGTTTTTGTCTTTTTTGCAAAATATGTTTTTATTGAACAAAAGGTCATTTAAGGTGTTGAACCATTAAATGGTCTTTTGATTTTGAAAGGGGAGAAACGTTAAGGCGTTGGACCATTAACGATCTCTTGTTTTTGAAAGGAGAGAAACGTTAAGGCATTTGGACCATTAACGATCTCTTGGGGTGGTCGACAAAAGCGGGGCTTTTGCTCCTACGTATCCTCAATTGTGATGAGGAAATCAGACCTACGTAGTTCTTGCTTATCAAGCGATTCCTTTTTTTACTTAAGTGGTGATCATTTTAAGGCGTTGGACCTAAAAAAAATGATCCATTTTACTTAGTGAGAAATTGAAACGACAAACTTCAAAAGCCTATTTTTGTGGACGAGCTTGACTAGGCGAGTTGATTTTAGCCTTAGTTTCACTTTAGTTATTAATCAATTCGATTAAGAATGAGAAATCCCAAAGAGAAAACGTCCGATTGATTTTCCGCTTTATTTTACTAAAAGATGTTTTTTTGATTATTATATTATTTTTTACCTCTTTTTTGATTTCCAACGTGGTTACGGCACGACCGAACGGTCGGAATTTATTTTAACCGAAGTTAATGGATAATACAATTCAAACGTTCGGTGGAAATTTATTTTATTTTTAAGTTAAGCGAGAAATGACTTAAGTAAAATGGCTTAAGCACGTCAACAGGGGGGGGTATAAAAAGTAAACAAAACGAGAATAAAAATGCACGAAACACAATGTGGACCACTACGGGTACATAGAATGAATCGAAAAGCTTGGTTCGAGGTACTTACCCGTTGAAGATCGAAGAACGATGAAGAACGAATGAAGAACGTCGAAGAACGGTTGAAACCTTTGCGAAATTCTTCACGGAAAACGTTACGGAAACGTTTCGGAAGCGCCTCGGCTTAGATTTTCTTCACGGAAACAATTTTTCCAAGCAAATTCGAAAGAGAGAGAAGTGCCTAAGGGGCTGAACCCCTTCCTTCTTGCCTTCCTCCCCTATTTATAGCAAAATAGGGGAGGTGGTTGCCGCCCAGCTCGCCCAGGCGAGCAGGGTTGCTTCCTCCAGAAGCAACCGCCTTCTGGAGGAATATTCCGGAGGGCCCAAGTGGGCCTGGGTGCTATTTGCACCCCCATTTTTACTAAGTACACCCCCCTCTGCTGTTTTTTGGTGATTCTTTTTTCGTAAAGTTACGGAAACTTACGAATTTCGTAACAATACTTGTTTTCTTTCCGTAATGTTACGGAACCTTGCGGATTACATAATCATCCCCTTTTTGACTTACGGAATGTTACGGAACCTCACTTAATTATGCAACGATGCTTCCATTTGATTTCCGGTGTGTCACGGAAACTTACGGATTGTGCATCAATATTTTTTTGGTTTTTCGGCATGTCCTGGAATTTCACAAATTGCCTAATGATGGGTGCCAAGCACCTCACGAGGACCAAAGAATGGTCGCACGTCATCGAGCAAAGGTCCCCGGACGAAATTAGGGTATGACACTATGTAATATAGTGATACCGAAATCATTTCATGCCATTTATATTCCTCTTTGATAACATTGTTGCATGAAATTTTACAAAGGAATGCGGGGTGTGGGGACGTGTATTAGATGAATGCATTTTGGTGTCAAAAGTTAGATGAGTGCATGATGCATGTGGGTAAAAATGTTTGTTTTGGACCTTAAATTGAAGCAATGATTACTAAAGTATCTATGCCAGTTTATCTCTTATAGACAAGTTTTTATGCTTGGTGCAGTACTTGGAGGAGAATAAGGAGCTGATCTTGGCAATATTGGAGCATCAAAACCTGGGAAAGTTCACTGAGATTGCACAGTTAGTAACCAAAGTTATTTTAATTCGCTTATGTTTTTGTTGCTTTATGGTTGCTTCTTGGTAGTACCAAGTGATGTCAATTGCACTTTGTTTTTCCTTTTCACTTCTTCATTCTCTTGCAAACCATTTAGTCCTCTATGGCAGTTACCATGGAAACCTTGTTAAATAGCCGCAATAGCACCACTATAACGCTATTGCACAGATGAATTTCTTGGACCCACGATTGTGACTCCATCGGCTATTGCGGCTGCTATCATTGTTGTGGTTGCGGCATCATCCTGCATCCTCTTGTTATCTCTGGCGAGTCTCCAGCCAATTGAACTTTTGATTTAATATTATGCCAATTTTTATGTATTTTTTTATTTGCATACAACTTAATTTTATATGCATATATAATTGATATATACCATATATTTCAACTGTTACGCAACTTCTTCTATATGCCTGCGATGTTATCTGCTATATGATATAGAGGGTTATTGGCTTTCCACCATTTTCCGCAATCCGCACTTGATAACACTGCTTCACATAAACATAAATCCCTGTGCGGCTGTTCTCTAACTAAAATTATATTTCACTTTGTATGGTCATTAGTACTACATGCATTAGTGAACCTCTGTTTCAGTTGACAAATTGCAAAGTTATGTGCCTTTGATTACATAAAAATTGGCATAATATTAAATCAAAAGTTCAAAAAAAAATAATGCAAAGTAAGGTTTGTAGAGGCTTTGTTGAGGATATGGCTGCCTAGTTTTTACGGAGGCTTCCTTTTATCATCTTTCTAATACAGTGGTTCTCCTTGTGTTTTTGTATTAGTTGGTCTCGATAAAATTTCTTTTGCCATTCAAAAAAATAATAATTTAAAAAAAAGGTTTTAAATTGTGATTGTTGGAAATTGTGGGTACATGTGGCCGCAGTTGCGGTCAAGCTCCAAAACCTTGATGTTGCGACGAACATATGTTGTATTTTCATGTCTGATAAGTTAATTGATATGCATACCTTGCACACACATGTGTTTATGTTTACTTGTTCACTTCCTTGTTATCATCACACATTTTTTATTCGGAGTCTTTTAGCCTGTGTCTATGTATAATGCATAAAGAGATCTCTAATGACCTGAATTGCTCCCATGGGATTTTCCAACACACTTAATGCACAAAACTCGTCTCCAAGACTTTACTTCAAAGTCAGGCATTCAATTTCCTGTCTATCATACCATTAATGAGGGACAGGATCATATTCCAAAGTTTAGATCGACGGTGTGGGTTGCAGAGATGCATTACACTTCCCCATCCACATTTTCCCAAAAAAAAAAAAGCTGCTGAACAGGATGTAGCTAGACTTGCTTTGGAGGGTATCCTCCATAGGACCAGAGATGAAGGACTCTCTCTTGTTGATCAGGTGTGAACAAAATTTGTTTTCTCAATTCTTCAGTAGTTTTGAGGTAATTTTTGTTAATAATAATTTTCTACAGGATAGACACTAAACTCTGCTTATATGTTAGGTTTGTTTTATGCTTACTTTGCTTCTGGTTGGCAAACATCCTAATGCTTTGTAGTAATTAGAAGAATTTGTTTCATTTTTGTGAAAATGTCTGCTATCTTCCCTTAGATGTAATGTAGTTTCTCTTGTTCTTTCTAATGAAATATTGTTGTCTATCAAATATTTTTTTTCGTCTAGTGACATGAGATATTTTTCATAACTTGTCATTTTCAGTTAGTGTACATGTATGTTAAGAATAATATTTTCTATTCGAATAGATTTTCTATAATAAATTAATTTGTGCTTCTGCATGTTATACTTTTATTGGATATATCTCTCTTTGTATTGATGGAGAATCTTAGTTGAAGATTATCCTGTAACATGTCACCGAGGCTCTTGGTTTTCAGCGGGTAAGGTAACAGTATCTGATAGCCATGCAACTTTGATCCAAACGAAGTGTCATTACAACAAATAATTTTTGTTGCCAATGGAATTAGAGTTTAGATCCTTCCTCATCTTTGTTTATGGTTTGAAACTAGTCCGGTATAGCTTAAAGTAATAATTCTTAAATTTTTGTCGTGGAAAATCAATTTAATTTTAAGTGCCTAATTATTGTTGAAATAATTAATTGCCTACTTATAAAAAATAAATAGCTGGTGAAATAGCTTTGATACTTAATTATTAATTAAGATTTGTCATTGCTTCATTTTGGTTTGGTTTGGTATTATCATTCAATATTATCTTTATGTAAAATGTTGATTCTTTGTTGTCATTGTCTTCCAGATTTCTCCAATTTTCAAGTCTATCATGAATGAGTATGCTCATAAACTGCATGTAGAACAACCTACATACAACACTGATAAGCAACTGCTAGGAGGGGTGCTTCCTGCTTTTATAACTTCTTTGGTTTTCAATGGTACAAGTTACACTGGTGGTCCAGCTGGAACAAAAAAGGATGTTGAGCAGTCAGCCGCAAAGGCTGCAATTCTTTCAATTATGGGTATCCTTCCGTGTATGCTTTATTACATATTTCCAGTAGATTTTAGGTGGCAATGTGCTTACCTACTAAATGACTATTTAATGCAAGTGATTCTAGCTCGGGAACTTCACTTGCCGAGATTATTAGGTCAAAGTCTATATTTTACGATGCAGTGTTATCCGATATACAAGATTTTAATCATGTTTCAAACATGTAGAAATGCCCGTGGTATGCATGAAATACTGAAAGAAAAATCTAGTCCAAGTTACTTGTTAAGCTCATTTATATTTTTCTTTGTTGTTTATCGTGGGTTTTAATTTTGCTCATGGTTTGTCTATGATGAGAATGAGTATCTACTGAAGAAAGTATGTGTTGTGCTAACTGTTATTTTATGATAGGGCAACTGGTGCTGTGTACCCTTCTCGAAGATAGTGAGTCTTCTTACTTGCACTCAAATAATGCTTTTAGTGTTTACTTTTAATTTTCGTGGATATGTTAACAAATCTGTCATTGTATGCTTCGGTTTGCAGCTCTTTGATTCTTAGTTTTAAGAATTTATCCTCATTAAATTAAACTATCCTTGCCCAAGACCAATAAGTGTGATTTTCAATTGATTTGATTTTTACTAATTCCAAAAATATAATATAAACATGTATTGCAGAATGCGAGTTTGCCATTTTCCAAATAATATTTGCCGCAAGTAAATACAAATTTGATATAAGTCTGATTTAAATTTACATGAGTCAACTATGTTGCATTTAATATGTCATATGATCTACGTATTAATATATTGCCATGCATTCGTAATTCCAATTACTGTTTAAGGGGTTCTAGAACAGCTGGATGTAGGTTCTCTTGAGGACTAAACCGGTATAAATTTTGAGTGCGATTCTCTCTTTCTCTAAACCTTTATTTTGATAGTCAATCTTGGTAATGGAATTGATATGAAAGGGCAATAAAACTTTGTTTTTCATGTGATATTGATTTCATTGTTTTCTTGGTTGTGATAATCTTTTTGTCACAAACTTTTGAGAAAATTTTGATTAATCAATGTAGAAGCAAAGACATTGATGTTTTGATGATGCCATGTGATCATGTGCTTCTCAAGTTTAATTCAAGAGGATTATGCGCTTCTCAAGTTTAATTCAAGACAAGAGTCCAAGAAATTCAAGATACATCATCAAGAAGATCTCTAGTGATTTAGGAAGGGAATTCCAAATTGAAACAACAAGAGGTTTGGCCAAGAGATTTAAGCTAAAATGTCTTTTTCAAGAGATTTACTCTCTGGTAATCGATTACCAGAGGAGGTAATCAATTACTAGTGGCCAAAATGATTTATAACAGCCATTAGAAATTTAAATTCAAATTTTACACTGTGTAATCGATTACACATGGATGCTAATTGATTACCAGCAGTTATTGAACGTTTTGATTCAAATTTTAAAGCCTGTAATCGATTACACAAGTCTCGTAATCGATTACCAGAGGGGATTTTCAGAAAATTATTTTCAAGAGTCACATCTGTTCAAATGGTTTTTACATGGCCATCAAAGGTCTATTTATATGTGACTTGGAACACGAATTTGCTTAGAGTTTTTCAGAACAAAAAGGTCTTATCCTCTCAAAAAGAAAAATTATCTTATCCTCTTAAAAATTCCTTGGCCAATACACTTGCAATTCAATAAGGAATTATTTTGAGTGCTCAATTGTTCAATCTATCTCTTTCAAGAGAGATTTCTTCTTCTCTTCATCTTATTTCTGAAAAGGGATTAAGAGATCGAGGGTCTCTTGTTGTAAAGCAATTTGAACACAAAGGAAGGGTTGTCCTTGTGTGGTTCAGAACTTGTAAAGGGATTTTGCAAGATAGTGGAACTCTCAAGCTAGTTGCTTGGGGACTGAACGTAGGCACAAGGGTGTGGCCGAACCAATATAAATCTGAGTTTGCAATCTTTCTTCCTTTAAACTCTTTTATTGTTTATTGCTTATTGATTCTTTTCAGTAAGTTTAATTTGCATAATTATTTGATTGTTCATTTTGAAAGGAATCTTGGGATTTGGGTTAAAATCAAAATAGAATTTTTAATTAGGAAAAGTTTGTGATATCTTAATTCAACCCCCGCCCCCCCTCCCCTTCTTAAGATATCTGAGGCCACTTGTCTAACAATCAAAAGGGGCTGTTTAATTGAATTAACAAATTAAGAGGTAAAGTTTTTGAAGGGGTCTATTCAACCCCCCTTCTAGATTTTCAGTTATTCCAACACCCTCCTCTGCCCCCCAACCTCCCTCTGCAACCTTTCCCTTTTCCTTTTGTGTTCCCTTTCTCCCTCCCCATTTTCTCTCACTCCACCCCCTCTGCCCCCAACCTCCCTCTATAGCCTCTCCCTTCCTTTTTTCTCTTCTACATTAGATCTACTTAACATCTTGTCGATGGAGCTTGCCCGTACACCTCGGGGCCACTGTGCACTATCTAATCATAGACGTGGGCTACTGCAACCCATACCTCTTTAGTACTAGATCTATGTTTTTAATTGTTTGTTAAAAAATTTATTATTTTCATTGTAGTTGTTGTTTGGATATGTTATTGTTTAGGGTGGGGATCTGATCTTCCTTTTGTTGTTCTGTTTCTTCTTCTCCCTTCCCCCTCATGACATTGTTGGTTCCCTCCAAAAGTCATTAGGGAGAGAGAGTAAAAAATGATTTTTTAAAAGGTGCAAATCTTGAGGGATCTATTGGAAGACCACATGCTCTAGCATGGAGGTCCTATCTCCCCTTTAGTTATAAATCTATTGAAGATCAAATCTTGAGCTCAAGATCCCAGCTCAAGATCTATTGTTAAAGATGCTCTAAGGATTAGTGTTGTTGAGGTTTGGTATTTTGTACAAAGATAAGTAGTTAGTCTTGATTTCACGGGACTATTCTTTTGTTGTATAGTTACCGCAAACTGCACAACTTTTGACATTTTTTTCTGAATTCTTTTGATATCATGTATTTTGATTTCTTTATAGTTGTATTGATCATAATATTGACACTTTGACTATGACACACTACTGATGACAATTTACTTTATTACAATTATGTATAGACATATGATGCATGCTAGTATATTGATATTTTTTACCAAATCATTGTTCTTTATGTAATATGCAACATCGTTTCCAATTTTTATTTTATGACTAGCCTTTATAAAACATTTTTAAATATGTGAGGCATTCACATTTAACAAAACTTTGCTATTATTTGTTACAATTTCTATAATATGTTTTTTATATTATAAAGTTTATTGTAAAAAAAGTTACCCACATTTTTTAACAAAAGTGTGTGTGTGCATCCACATCCTGAGCATGATGTTTGGTCGCGACCTGCTAGTGCACCGGATAGCACAAGTAGTATAAAATGGTAAGAAGTATCGAACTCTCGAAGAACTTGTGTTATCTGACAAGCTATTTCGATAAATAGGCGTCTGGTATGAAAATATAACTGTGGTTATGAACATGTATTTAAACTATCTAAGCAAAAAGAAAGAAAATCACACAAGAGAAATACTGTGTGAAAACAAGTAGAGAAAGTGTTGCTCTTCCTCATAGGTTCCTGATGCTAAAAAGGATGTTCTCTATTTAACAATGCTCATGCGTTCCTATGTTGTCTCCTGGACTGCTAGACCCCGATTCCTCATGATAGCCTAGCCTAGTCCTGATTAAGCCTCGTCCGCAGATCCCTCTTGTAAGACTAAACTCAACCAAGACTGCATTAAGACACACATACACAACTAAGTTCTTGTACCCCAATCCCTCGTGATAGCACAACAACTTAGTCCCATACTACCAAGGACTTTAGAATCAGACCAGTTCCTTCTGTTGAATGACCCTAACAAAGCATGCATCTATGTGATCAAGGTAAAAGCACACTGGAATGAAAAGCAGATAGCATAGAGAACACACAAAACATCATTACATAGATAGAAATATATTTACATCAGGTACCTACAGGGAAGATCCAATAGAGGATTTAGCTTTCCATTGTCCGGAAACCTCCTTTACAACAAAGAGAAGAACAAGATGAAAGACTGCAAAAACACAAGTGGTGAGGATGTCTCCTTCACCTCTAGGATCTCACAATCACTCACAAACTCATCTCAAGCTCTCAGAACGGCTTCCGCTTCGAACTCGCATCTCTGCAGATCTCTACACAGCAAAATCTCTCAGAACTCTTTGGAACTTGGACCTTTCTCTCTCTAGAACTTCCTAAACATGCAAAAGCTTCAAGCCCAGGGCAGAATCTCATGCATGCATAGGCTTCTTCAAGAAAAATGCCAAACTCCCTTTGCAAATCTAATTTTAGGATTAAATAGGTGGCCTTGTGCGTGCTCGTGCGCTTAACGCACGTTAGTGATTTTTGGCTTAGCACGCTTCTCTCGCTTAGCGGATGAGCTGAATGTAGAAGCAAGGCTTCATGGTGAATGTGATTCAAAGGTGTTTTGATGATAACAATGATGACAACAAAAGATGATGACAAAGGTGATGAACAAAAAGCTCAAAGATCAAAGAACATCTCAAGTGAATCAAGAACAAGTCAAGAGTTCAAGAATCAAGAAGAATTCAAGACTCAAGAAGAAAGCCTAGAATCAAGAATCAAGATTCAAGATTCAAGATCTCAAGAATCAAGATCAAGATTCAAGACTCAGGATTCAAGAATGAAGAAAAGACTCAATCAAGATAAGTATTAAAAAAAATTTCAAAACTTTGAATAGCACATGAGTTTTTGACAAAACCTTTACCAAAGAGTTTTTACTCTCTGGTAATCGATTACCATATTGTTGTAATCGATTACCAATAGCAAAATAAGTTTGAAAAAGTTTTCAAACTGAATTTATTACGTTCCAATTATTTTCAAAAGGCTGTAATCGATTACAATGTTTTGGTAATCGATTACCAGTGCCCTTGAACGTTGAAATTCAAATTTAAATGTGAAGAGTCGCATCCTTTCACTCAAAAGCTTTGTGTAATCGATTACACTTATTTGGTAATCGATTACTAGTGATTGTTTCTGATAAATCAAAAGATGTAACTCTTCAAAAAGGTTTTGACTTTTTCAAATTGGTTTTAAGTTTTTCTAAAAGTTATAACTCTTCTAAATGGTTGTCTTGACCAGACATGAAGAGTCTATAAAAGCAAGGCTTTGTTTTTCATTTCAAGGATCTTGAACACTTATTTCATACAATCCTTTACAAGCCTTGAATCTCTTTGAACTTCTTCTTCTTCTTTGTACCAAAAGCTTTCTGAAGTTTTCTGGTTTTCTAAACCTTGAAAACTTGTGCTATTCATCCTTTTCATTCTCTTCTCCCTTTGCCAAAAAGAATTCGCCAAGGACTAACCGCCTGAATTCTTTTGTGTCTCCCTTCTCCCTTGTCAAAGAATTCAAAATGACACAGTCTGAGAATTCTTTTGATTCTTCCCTTTCCCTTATACAAAAGTGTTCAAAGGACTAACCGCCTGAGAATTCTTTTGTATCCCCATTCACAAAGTATCAAAGGTTTAACCGCCTGAGATCTTTGTCTTAACACATTGGAGGGTACATCCTTTGTGGTACAAGTAGAGGGTACATCTAGTTGGGTTTGACTGAGAACAAGAGAGGGTACATCTCTTGTGGATCAGTTCTAGTGGAGGGTACATCCACTAGGTTCAAAGAGAACAAGGGAGGGTACATCCCTTGTGGATCTTTGCTTGTAAAAGGATTTTTACAAGGTTGAAATAAATCTCAAGGACCGCAGGTCGCTTGGGGACTGAATGTAGGCACGGGTTGTTGCCGAACCAGTATAAAACTCTTGTGTGTTTGTTTCCTTCTTCCCTACTCTTTTACTTTCCGTTTTGCATTTAATTTTCGCTTTTACTTTCTGTTAAGTTTCTCTTCTACTCCTCATTCTCTTAACAATTTAGTAAAAGCCTTAGAAGAGTAATTTTTAATTAGTAAAGGTTTAGGAATAATTAATTCAACCCCCCTTCTTAATTATTCTGAGGCCACTCGATCCAACACTGAAGTGGTGCGCTTGATGACCTAGAGCGGTGCGCTTTGTGAACCTGACAGCTCATCTTCTTCTGGATTCTTCCTCGCGCTTAGCCACTAAGTGTCGCGCTTAGCGAATGCTCGCTAAGCCAGCAGCTTGGCTTAGCGAAATAGTGAAAAGTAGCACTTTGCCAAAGTTTCCTATTTAACCTGAAATTGATTATTAAATGCACAAAACAAAAGTATAAATTATCTATTACCTATATTTAACAAAAAGTACTTATAGTATTACAAAACAACCATAAATTGGGAAAGTTTGATACAAAATACACAGGTTTTATATACAAAAGTTAGTCGTATACATCGACTAACAATGTTAAAAGAGGATTAATCATTTTTATAGTATTTAGGTATAGTTCTTGCATGGGATTGTAAGCTCTGATCATTGTGACATCTATGTATGGGAATTATTATGTGCTCAATTTGTAACACCTTGAAATTTTGATAACCGAAAATAGATATTTTGATGTATTTCTTGTATTATTTAATTACTTGATTAATTTGGATTAGTAAAGTGTTGCGTGAATTATCCTTATGCAGCTGCTTGGTTTGGATATTATGTTATTTGGAGTTTGATTAATTTGTGTTGGAACTATGTGATTCCGAGATTGATCCAAAATTTGTTCGGTAAAATCATGATCTCAGATTCCTTAACCATTGAATCACCTTCAAATTCAGAATGTAGGCTCGCAACCCATGTATGCACGTTTTGACCATTGGGATTTGCAAAATAACATTTGGAGTGTGAGATATGACATTTGCACAAAAGTAGTAAAATATGTTTGAGCATGATTCTCCCAGAACTCGCCCAGGCGAATTTGAGTTGGGCCAGCTCGCCCGAGTGAGTCTTGCAAGTTATAAATATGTCCAGCAGTGTAAAACACACATTTTTCTCCCCTTTTCTCCCCCAAACCCTCACCCAACACCCCCAATCTCCTCCTCCACCACCGTTGACCATCGGTGACCACCACGAGTCGTTGTTGATTACCGTCGAACCACTGCACAAAGAAGAATAGTTTAATTAGAGCAGAATCTTCAAAACTCAACTCAAGGATTCGATAGAGAACGTACCCTCCAATCATCCCTTCACAGTTTCTTCAAGGTAACCATGATTTCTAAGCCTTGCCCTAGTTAATTTGAGCCTATTTTTGCATCTCTTGTGACTTGGGTACCATTATTGAATTTTTTACACTTCCTTTTAAAAATCCTTGAAAATGAGACATTGTAAAAGTTCCCTTTTTATGAAATAGACTTCATTTTTGTAACCTTCGTAGAACCCTAGTCACAGTGGCATGATCAAAATTTCAAAAATGACATCTCTTGGATGTGGATCTCAAAACACCCCTTTAGCCCCTTTTTAAATTGAATGAGTATTTGACCCCTAAAGTTGATATTAGCCTTGTCTTTGAAATATATACGAAATTGTCTTCAATTTAGTATATAGAGCTATGCGTTTGGACGAACAGACATGAACCTAAGAGATCTCAAAACAACGCCGCAAGGAAATGACAGAGAGATATAGATAGGTGTGGGGAGTTTATTGTTTGTTTACAGCTTTTGATACCATAGTTGGGGTCAGGGAACCCAATTATGGGGATGTATGTTTGACCATGTGCATACTGATTTTCAAGAAAAAAATGTGTTTTTAACTAATGGGATGTTATATATTTGTTATTGATGATTGAAATTGTGAATGATGTTGTCGTTGTAATGATTGGAATTTTTGGGAAAAGTCTTTAATTACAAAGGAGACTATGCCCAAAATTTTGTTTTTGTTTTTCTATTTACTTCTTTATCAAATTTTAAATGGGCATCAGAGTTTGTTTTGAATACCATATTTCTCCTCTTTAATTTAGAATTTTCCTTAAAATATCATTCTCGTGATATTATGGATGGTTGTTGTATAAGGTTTGTGTTGTCTGATGACCTGGGAAATGTGAATTCCAGGCATGAATTTATAAGTGTGTATGTGGAATGCGATTGCTTGTCATGTTGATGATGGTATTGATATGAGATGATGTTGATGATGATATTGAGATGAGATGATGTTGATGTTGATAATGACATTGAGATGAGATGATGTTGATGTTGATGATGTCATTGTGATGATGTATGTTGTGTATGTACATAGGGGGTGCAGTGACCATGTTGGATATCCTTGGATATCCATGGTCAGTGCATTGATGATACTCATGTTTCATACTTCATATTGCATGGAAATAGTATAAACTTTGTCACTAAGTACTCATAGTTTTTCATGAGAAAAAATACTTGTACTTGAGGGCATGTCACTCGGTTTGGAACTTCCTTCTTACTCAAGTTGATCATCATGGGAAGGAAGTTGTCTGTGCTCGACAGGGTGACCTCGACACTAGACACTTACTGCATAGTTTTCCTAAGTTAGAGTGTCATGTGGGCACGCTTAGGCTATTTTCTAATGAATGGTACCACATTGCATTTTAGAGTTGAGTCACGCACATGCATCATTCTGAGCATAATTGATTTGAATTGTGGAAAAAGTTAATGACTAGTTTGTTAAGTATATGTTGAACTAATGAGTTATTGAGAATGATTATGGTTATTGTTTTCTTGCTAAACATTGTCATTGGGTGTTTGTTGATATTTTATAATAAATTCACCCTTGTAATTTTTGTATCATGTAGTTGGCATCTGTGATGATCTCGAACTTTTGTTCGTGGGAGCAAATGAGTAATAGTGAGTGACTTGAAGAGAAGTCTTTGTTGGAGGCACTAAACCGAAGTGATAACATTGAAATTTATTTTGGGAGAGAGTTGTGTTTTGTTATCAACTCTTCCTTAGTTGATTCCTTGACTCTTTTTTATTGGACATGTAAATTTCAGGTTTAGATATATGTAAAAACTGAATTATATTCTAACATGTGAGTGATGTATAGTGATTTAATATATATATATATATATATATATATATATATATATATATATATGTATGTATCTATTCATGTTTTTGTGCGTTGTTTGATGGATGTATATCACGAAAAATTTGTCCTCATTTTCATAATCAAATTAATAGATTTTTCACTAAAAATTGAAATGTCACATTTTATAATTAATGAGGCGGATTGTTACACAATTACCTTGATTATGCTATCTTTTAAGATGTATGACCTTTGGAGTGTGAACCCTTTACAAAGGGTTATTTATCCAAATTTGAAATTAAAGTGACGAGATATGTAACATCTTTTACCACAATTGTTTTTTAAAAAATTAATTTATTTTCAATCCATAAGAATTATATTACTAATTAATTAGTTGTGGGATAAACGGTGCCACAGCTTCAGCTAGTCAAACCACTCGACTAGCCTAGGATATTCACGCGACAGCAATGACACCGATCAGCAAATCCATATGAATGTGTAAAATTAAAAAAGAAATCCAAACAATGAATATCACGTACACACAGAAAAACTTAAAAAAAAAAAAGATATATTAAGGAGATGATACAAGATTACGTGAGTACTCATTTTGCATCTTTTGTTTTGCTCTTTCTTTGAGATGCTTATTCTCTATACAAATACAACAAATGAACAAGTTGACATCCTCCTCTCACCATGATTACTAATCCAAGATCAGTTTCCCAAATAAAACAATCTTCTTCTTGTTATTTTCTTATTGGTCTTGTTGTCAACAAATTAATGCTTCATATTCACAGGACTGAGAATAAGCCTAAGTTATCAATGAAAAAAGAGAAATCAACAAACAACTTCACTTAATCTTTTTTTGTTGTCCGGGTGCATTTGGACACTTAGATCAGCTTCAAGCCTCAAAAGTCATCACAATGGAACATAGGGGGCACAAAGCCGTTGAGCACGCTGAACATAATATCATCCCCTTCTCCATATCTATGGGAATCTTCACACTCAAAATATGTTTGAATGTCATCGGGAAATGTGCATGACGGCAACTCAGACTCCGACGGCGGTGTTGACAAATCTGTAGCAGAAGTCATCTCCATCATTTCCTTAAACTTGGATGACTGAAGCAAAAGTCCTAGGGCTGACGTGGCAACAGCTGGCCGAGGCTGAGTCATTGCCGCTTCTTCATTATTGAATGACTCTTGTCTGTTGAAAAAATTGAATCCTTGTTGTTGATTAGAGTTTGAGGTAAAGTTCGTCTCACAATTAGGGTTAGAGTCAATAAGATTAGAGTTGACAGTGGTGTTGTTATTATTGGGCTTAAGCCACTTGATATAGCGGCTGAGGTCGAAATTGGTCACAGCGTTGACTCCTCGATATTCAATAGCTGCCATGTCATATGCTGTGGCAGCTTCTTCTTGGGTTGCTGTAAAGATTGGAAAGACAATCCATTCAAATTAACGCATGTCATTATCATTTTATGCGTGCTATTGATTGCAACTGAAACGTAATTCGCCACAAAAAATTAATTATGTCATGGCATCTATATTGAGGAATGATATTTGTATAATAATTTTTCACAAAATCACAAGAATTTAAACAAGTTAAATATAAAAGATAAGGATAAAAAGAGAAAATATGAGATATGATGAAAGTGATATTTTAAAGATTTTATGATCGACTAAAAAAGATCACCAATGTTACTGTTACTGGTATTTTTAACAAAATTAACAAATTAATATTTACTAATAAAAAGAAAACACTAGTTACTAGTATTTTATTGGTTAGCACAATATAATTAAATAAAATAATTAAAAGTTAAAAAGATAAATTTGACGGAAATTCATAGAGTGACCGTTGATTTAAGTATTCTTACTAGTATTCAGCAATTTCAATAGAAATCAGAAGAATTCTTCATTTGAGAAAAAAAAATCCTAAAATATATGTCATTTTAATTTTTTTTTCGTTAATACTAATTATTTTTTTCATTAATAAATGTTACTTTAATTTTTAATACTAACATTAATTTTATAAAATTATTATTCTTTTTCATTTATTTATTTATTTATTCGTGTAAAATAATTTAGGACGATATTTATTTTAAAATGAAGAGAATAATATTTTACAAATGATAACCAATTAACTAATTTTTTTATTAAAATACGTAAAATTATATTTCTCATGATTTCTTTTGTGTTATTATATATTTTTACAATAAAAAATTTCTTCTTTTTATGATGGAAGAATTCTTGGTGAAGTCTTACCGTAAGTTCCGAGGTAAAGATATTTGTTGCCGAAAACCCTGCCAATCCGAGCCTCCCATCTTCCGTTATGATGGTGTCTAAACATTAAACCAGAGTCACGAAATTTCAATTACAATGTCTCTGCTTATTTTGGTCTGATTTTCTCTCCGTAGAATAAATGGATCAATGATAACAATTGTACCTTGCAACACCTCTGTATTTAGAAACTCCACGAGAAAAACCGCTGCTTTTCCTGCAAATTTTTATTTTTTATCGTTTGCTCTAAAGAACGCCAGATTACATGGTAACTTCTACCGAAATTAATCTTGAAAGTTGAAACATAGTAAAAGAAGTAAGAGTTTTACCTCCTTAGTGATCCAATATACTCTTCCCTAGATTGACCCTCCATTTCTTTCAGTTCATTCTGGTAGGTCGATAACTACAATTGACAAAAGTGGTTTGTTTTATTTTTTTCTTCTAAATTAGTATTTCCTACGACCCTTTTACAACCGTTTCAGAAAATTGGTTGTCCCCCTGTATAAGATATTTTTTTAATGTTGCATTAATTATTTTTCTTTTAATTAATTAACTAATATTTTAGTCAAGAAAATAAATCAATTAAAACTCAACCCAAACCAACCCATTTGTAAGTGGTTTGGGTTGAATTGATCAATGGATCAAAGCATTAAACTTCTATGTTATTTTTTAAAATTCAATATTTTTTATTAACCTAAAATTTTTATTAAATAAAATACCGTATACATTACTTGTAATTGTTACATGTAGTTGAATAGTGGAAGAAAATAAGATTAGTGGAAAATCACATTAACTTCATCCAATAAGCTAACATACTATGTTAACATGGTTTAAAAATTAAAATATAATAAACAAGTTCAAGCATCACACCCAAGAAACCTAAAAATCTAAAAACTAAAACTATTGTAGTATTTGAAAATTTTCATTGCTCTCAAATAGTCAAATGAGTCATGGAGCTAAAACTTTAACTAAATCTAAAATAGTTTAAAACAAATTAAAAAGTAAAATAAATGTTCTACAACCAATTGGGAGTTGAGTTGAAGTCCTAATTTCTTTGTGATTGAAACCATGAAAATTGAGATAAGAAGAGACGGTTTCACTCTTAGTTATTAAGTCTGATAATAATAATAATTGATTTTTTAAAATTAATATATATATATATATATATATATATATATATATATATATATATAATAAAAATTAACAAGTTAATGGGATAATGAGTCCAAATATTAAAATTCGTTACCTAACCTAAAATTCAATAGGTTTGGTAAAATTTGACCTAAACACAAAAAAAAAAAACTCAATCAAAACTATTTTAGTTGATTTAAATCAATTCAGATTCATAAATAACCTACACCAATAAACATCCCTAGGTGAGAAACAATTAACTGAAAAGAAAAATATGATTAATATAAAAATAATTAAGTATAATTTTAAAAGAATATTATAAATCACTGATATATTTAATGATATTAATTAAATTAACCAATTTTTGAGGAAGGTGTGAATTAATTGGGAGAATCTTATAAAAAGGAAAGGGAGGGAGTATATTTAACTACTAAATCACTAGAGTGTTTTCTTACCGGAAAATTAAGAATGGTATCTTGACCCCAGTATTTCAATGCTGCTAGATCGTAAGCATGTGCTGCCGCCTCTTCATCGTCATAAGCACCTTCAAGAGCAGAGCATCCTTAATTAGTTACTCGGATTATGCTTTACATTTTTCTGTTTATAACAGCAAATCATGTAATATCTACGTACCGAGGTAGACTGATGTATGGTATGTGAAGAACCATTGCCACAACACAAGGAAAGGAAACTATTAGTGAATTCACCAAACTAACTACATAGAATTGAGTATACTAGCTATCTAATTAGTAAAAAAAAAAAAAGAACGAAGATGGCTAGGCTAGTAAAGGGCATGAAATTACCTTGTCGTCCTTTCTTGTTCTGTGACTCATTCCAGCAATTCTTGTCCCACAAATGAGCTTCGTATCGGCCAGTCCATCGGTGCCTGATCTTGGATCAATGAGCACCCATTTTATTATTTTACATGAAATCATAAGAAATAAAGGGAACAAATTTAACGGGAAATGGCAACAAAATCAAATAATTAAGACGTGAAAGATTTACTTATTCGAAGGATTTATTATTTTTTTAGTCTTTAAATTTTTAAAATTTTTATTTTTAATCTTCAATTTTTTTTACTGATTTTAGTTAATGAACACTTTTCTATTCTAGGAACTAAAATTAAAGATTAAGAACCATTGACGAATAAAAAATTAGGGACTAATAACAAAATCCTAAAAAGTATACGAACTAAAAATATTACAAATTCAAATAAAAATTAACAAAGAAGACCTAACCTAGTGACTCCTCTGTATATTGAGCTGCGTTGAGGTGGGGAATCTCTAGGGACGCTTCTCCTTGTTCGTTTCACCTTGGCGGTGACAGTGTTAGTTGTGCTAATGTTATTGTTAGTGCTTGCATTGATTTTGTGTGTTTGCTGCTTCGCCATGGAAAGAAATAAGATATGAAAGCAGAGATACTAATTTTAAGGAGATATATGACTTAGTCCACCAATGAAGAGGGTTTTAAAGGGAGGGAATAGGGAACGAGTTGTGCTGGCAATTACACGGGATAGCCGGCTATGGATCGTTGTTTCTGGCCGTCTCCCAAACCGGCTCTCATGCTAAATTCTTTCTTCCTTGTCTTTACTTGAATTATCGTGTGGTGTGGCTATCAACCGGTTTGATGTATCTGCTATGCTCTCTTTATTATTTATATTTAATAAGTTTTTCCTTTGTTTTGTTCCCACATAAAGAATTATTCTTAGTTTACATTGTTTTCAGTTTATATATTTTTTAAGATAAGTTTATTACGAAATTTTTTAAAAATAATTTCATAAAATTTGAGAGAAAACACGAGGAAGCAAAGGGAGTCAAGGATGAGGAGATTGTGATGACAGCTTGGTTAGGATTAGTTTGTTTTTATTCCAAGGGTTTCTTTAGGTCATTTGAAAGAGTTATTAGAAGCATACTCTCATTTTCTCTTTTATCTCTACTAGTTTTTGACATGTACAGGAAAATAGGTTATTTATATAATTTTAGGGTGACTTTGTATTAAATAATATAGTTCTATAAAAAAATTATTGAACTTTTTTATTCAATTATTTATTTTGCATATATTGAGAAAATATTAAAAAAAATCAATTTAATAAAATTAAGATAACATGTGTTATTGTTAACAAAATAATTATTGTTCAAAATTTTGTAAATATATGTAAATTGTTAGAAAAGATATGTAATTCATCGTTTATTTTTCACATGCATGTCCCAAACACCTAAACAAAGAAAATAAAGATAACAATAACTCAATATTGTATTATAAATATATATGTAAAATGTAATAAATAATATTAACAATATATAACATAATGTATATAATTAATATATATGATTTTGTATACAGAAATTTTTTATGAACTATATTTTAAATTATAATATAATGAAAACTTCGGTTACAATATGTTTCTATTATAGTAAATATGTTTAAGTTTCAATCTTATGTTGCATCTCTTTGTCAATTTGAAACCACAAAAAGTTACACTAATTAAGAAATAAAAAATAAAATGGTAATAAATATTGAAATATTATATTAGATTAGATAAGAAATACAATATAGGGAATAATATGTAATAACAATACCTGATTTAGATTTTGAAAGACTTCTCTATAAACAATATTTAAAGTGACATTTGAATTATTTTCATCTTCATTATATATAAGAATCTTCAATGCTTCACGTGTTATAATCATTGATACATACAATTGTCTATGTGAAAAAAAGAAAACCTGTAATGGAAGACAAATTCCAACAAGTTTGAAAGAATACCCTTGATATTTGTTTATTTTTATTGCAAAGGAAACAACTATTGAAAATTGTTTATCCTGAAACTAAAATGAAATTCTAAGAGTAGATGAAATTAATGTTAATCTTGAGATGAAAACCTTTTTTCGATGTTATTGTCAGAAATGACTTTTGTTTTCAATGACTCAATTAATAAATGATTTTAGAATATTTATATATTGAGGTAGAAAATTGCATAATTAAAGTTATGATAAATAAATAAATTATTCTTATAAAAGAATGAAAAATCTATTTTTTACACAATAACATATTTTTTGTCATTACTTAATTTTTTTATTTAATAAAAAGAATTATGAAAAAATCAATATAAAAAAGATCATTCGCATATATAATAAATAATACTAATGTAAAAAAGAAAATTATTCTTATAAAAATTCAGAAATTGAATTATCATTTTATGTGATACTAAAGTCATTATCCCATTAAAAAAACGGTAATATAATTTTATATATAGTTACGCCGTCCGTGTTTTATATGTATTAATTTAAATAAATAGAAATTTTTTGTTACTAAAATCTTTATATATAGCTAATTAAATATAGCAGAAATGATGAAATTAAGCAGAGCTAAAAATATTACTCATTCAACAAGTCATGCACTCAAAATAATTAAATCATGACCCAAGTAGAGGTAAAAATATTACTCATTCGTTGCTTTTTAATATTCAAGTAATTTGCTAATCTTTTCAATTAAACATGTTTTGTTTGGAAGAGTGTGAATCTCATTCAAATCATCCTATATGAAATACATGTACAAATAATTAATTTGGAGGTTTTGTATATAAAAAAGTAATACATGATATATATTAAATAATTTAAAAATTAATCCATATACAACAACAGTATCCAAGACATTTTAATATTTGCTAACATTTTATTTCTTTCTTTATTTAACATTCAACATTAATTTGTGATTTTAAATTGAGAGAAAAATTCAATATAAAATTGAAACTTAAACATCATTGCTATGAGAAACATACTTCAAAATATATATTAAATAATTTAAACATTAATCAATATATGACAATATATTCTTTATTTGGGCACTTACATCACTAAGCTTTGAAAAGCTTTTTGGATTTTTTTCGGTCTTGCATTAGTCATTGGGTCTTTCACCCATTACTAAAGATACTTGAAGTAATTGAACCTTTCGCTGGAACATATCAAGAAGTAATTCTCTTTGTGCTTTTTGTCTAGCACGCTTCTCTCTTTATTTTTGTTTCTTTCGCAAGTCATTGTTGTACCGATACTTCTTCTTAATCTCAGGATCAAGAGGAACAAGGGTGTCTTCCAAAACTCTACCTCACATACATGAACAAAAGCACACTAGAAGCAAAGGTTAGCACGGGGAGAAAAGAATAAACTATAGAATTTTATAAAAGAAACAAGTAATGAAAATATATTGAGACGCAAGTCCCTGACAACAGGACCAGATAGAAACTTGTTCAATATTTTGACAATCATACCAATTACACATGTATTGAAGTATCTTGAGAATATAATTTCCCAAAGGAGTTGCACAATATCAGACTAATTGATACACGATTTTGTTAACTAAGTACAAAGAATCATTAAATTTCATATAAGGAACTTTCTTTTTGTAAATTTATCAAACACTCAACATGCAAATAAACAAAAACTTAACAATGGATAGAGAGAGTGCCCAGGGTTGGAGTTCATTCAGCTTTACCTAATTATATCAATGACAACTAACCAAGAACCACATTTCATATAATGAATCCTCAACCATAAAAGTTACTAAATCCTAATTCCTTAACAATTTAATAATGATATTTGGATTAATCTCATGGTCACAAGAGGACTAAATCACTACTACAAAAATGCTCTTCTACGACATAGGATCAAAGACGATTCTAATAAAATCGACGTCTTAGAAAATGCGGTGGTATTTTTGTAAATAATCCCAAGTTTTCAAAGACAGTTTTCACAAAACCATCTTTGAAATGTCTATTCAAAGATGGTTTTATTAAAATCATCATCGTCATCAAAGCTTCTTCTTCTTCTTATTGTTTTCTCCCACCACCAAAATCCACACTTTTCAATCTCTTGTGGCTCTCCCACTCAAGAAAAGCCTCGCACACCTCACACACCCACTTGTCCTCCTCATGCCGTAGTACATCGGGTGGAATGTTCAATGACATCATGTTGGATGAGCTCAAATCTAGGGTTGCCAAAATGGTGCATCATGTTCTCTTTTCTTCCCATGAAGAAATTGTCCACCACAATCATGTTGTCCCCTATCGCAATCAACTCATCCACCAGGTGTGACCCCATGAACCCCATGTCCCCCGTCACCTTGACCTAGAGGCCCTTCCTCTTAATCCCCAACGACACCTTCCCCACGGAATGCACTACCGCAACCACGTGATGGTGGTAGGATGGAATCTTTCACTTGCGCTCAAAGTACGAGATCGGGAAAGACTCGTACAAAATGCTTGAGGATGAAGCAGAAGGGGAAGATAAGGATGAAGGGACGAGTGTGAAGAAGAGGTTTGTTGTGATGACACTGACGAGGATGAAAATGAGTCGCTATTCATAGAGCATGTAGTGAATCGGGTGAGTCATGACACTATTAGAAAACATGTTTTTTACATCGGTTATTTACGACTTTCTACATCGGTTGTTAATCGATGTTGAAAGTATTATGGTTAACATCGGTTTTGAAAAACCGATGTTAACATAAAACTGACAACGTCGGTTATCTCAATAACCGATGTTATCTAATAAGAATTACACCAAAAAAAGTGTATAAATGCTGACCGTTGACATCATTTTTTATAGAAAACCGATGTTAACGCATACATTAACATCGGTTTTATAGAAAAACCGATGTTAACTTATACGTTAACATCGATTCTGTATAAAAAATGATGTTAATATACAAAACGTTAACATTGGTTTTGTATAAAAATCGATGTTAATGTATGTGTTAACATTGGTTTTCAGTAAGAACCGATGTTAATGTTTTGTATATTAACATCGGTTTTATTCGAAAATTGATGTTAATTTACACAAACAACATCGATTTTTTGAATAATCGATGTTAAGTTGTATGTTAACATCGGTTTTTTAAAAAACCGATGTTGTTTGTGTATATTAACATCAGCTTTTGTAAATAATCGATGCTGTTTTTAGGTTTTTTTTTTATATGCACTTTCTATTTTTATAAAAAAAAAACCCAAAATTTAACCTGTAAAATGCAATTTCAGACCACAAATCACAACAAATATCATTTGCATTATGCTTTCAAGCAGTTTTTAGCAGAGAGCTACAGTCAACTATGAATTGATAACTATGAATAAACGATTTATTAATAACTATCAATAAAGAACATTGAATGTTCAAATGACATAGCAATTGGCAAAAATGTAAACCAAGGTAGTAAACTAATTAAGTAACCTAAAATCAATTCCCTAACATCCTAAGTTCCCTAACATCCTAACTTTGATCTCTAACTTTGAGATAATACTGTGCCCACTGGATGCCAAGCGCCTTAAATCTCTCTGCTTCCAAGGGTCTAACATCGTTAAAATACTACTTGATCAAATAAAAGATAAATTAATAATGTAATACCAATTATAAGAAAATCAACTTTGTTTGAAATAAACAATTTCCGCTTTCCAATTATACCTAAAAGTTGCTAAGATTATCATGGACATCCAATGCATGACATAATAGCCGCACTCAGTGGTTCCTTTTTGTCTATTACACTAAATACATAATGAAATTTGGATATTAATTAAACATTAATTACAATTAGAGTACACACATAAGCAATATATATAAGCAGAATTTTTATTTAAATCACGTACATTAACAACAATCCACCTAGCAACAGCCTTGGATTTAGGCTGTGGAGTATCATTAAGTCCTTTCAATGCACTGTTGAATACGAGGAACATTAAAATATTATGTTGTTGAGTTATGCTAATGCAAATGTATTGAAAACAACACTGGCCTGTTATGCAAGGAACAAAACCAGACAACAAGGTTTTCCTTGGGCAGAATGACGACCATTTGCCAGTGTCTGCTGTAGTAGAGACGAATATGGGTTATTGTAGCAGTATACATTATTTAAATTCAGTTGTTTTGTTTGACTTACCCATTCAGGTAGGCTCCAAGGTAGACATCACGTTTTGAACTCTGCATCCAACTCTTGATGTAACTTTCCGAATCAAATTGCGATTGCCCAGATCTCTGAATGGACTGTGGCTCGAGGAATCCATACACATTGGAATTCCCTGTCGCATACTTGTTTCAGTTAGATGCTTGTTGTTGTTAAGACAAAGTTAATTATGTATGAATTTAAAATAATAACTTAGGTAATTAACAGTAATCTAAATTGACTTATAAAATCCATAATTATATAACAGATATGTTGAGACATTGACCACCGTGTGCAATTTTAGAGAGATCTTCGTGCTTTATGTACAACGGGAAGTCTTGATTGAACACCCCGAACACGGTAGCATCCCACATAACCTGCAAAGGCTTCAAAAATAGCTCTGGGATGGTCAATGTCATCAGATACAACGGATCATCGACCTCAGGATTTGACCTTTCTGGAGGTTTTGCTGGAGACACAGCTACCTGTTGATCAAAAATAGTTAAATAACATAATTTAATTATGCTGAACAAATGAATTGAAAAAAAGAAGCATATAATCAGAGTAAAATACCTGTTCTGATAACTTCACGAGATGTGCCAGCCAAGCAAGGAAGGTGTTAAGTGCCTGCCCCACTAAGGTAACCTCATCAGTGGGTACAGGAACGAGAGCCTCTACATCTTTAACATCCTCAACACCAACCTTCACTTGGCCATGCGACAAAGGGATGTTGTGAACCACTGTGGATCCCTCATAAACTCTTCCTAAGGCAATCGGGTGGGAAGGATTTGCTTCAATGTATAGCCCACATATGTCTGAGTCACCCGTCTTTGGATCGTTCCCTAAGGGATCAACATAACTCTCCTTTGTGCTGACACGAGGACCTGAGGGACCAACCTCATGCTTCGGAGGCAGTGCAAGTCTCTGTGATTGCATCTATGATTGATACTGGGACTGCATCTGGCTAAACGATGCCAACAGCTGCCGAGTCACTTTTTTTGTGATCGACTCCTCTAGCTGGTCCCTGATTTGCTGGGTCAGTTGTTGTAGGTCTTCAGGAGGCAGGGAGGAAGAACTGCAGGAGGTTCATGGAGTCGATCCAAAGTATTGCTTTATGGTGATACCGACTCCAGCAGCACGGACACGGCCAGGGTGCTCTGCTCGCCTAATGGCAGCAATCAAGACATCCTGACGTCCATGGGGGACGAATGATCCCTTGATGCCTGCTCCTCCAAAGAATCCTGTACAGAACAGATATATTTGTCCAAGGCATTCACAAAATAAACAAAGATAGTTGCAATTCTTAATTGAAAATGACTTACGATCTTCTCAATGATTTCCTTTACTGCCTCAGACGTCATCTGCCCAGTTTTCTTCGTGTGGGCCATCTTCCACTTCACGTGGCGTCTGATGGGAGATGGAGGGTCAATCATGCCCTCAGTGCTTCCAGACTGGGTAGTTCGTCCAATTTCTTTTTTGCTTGTCAGCCATGAGATTTTGTTCTAAATATTCATAACCCCCACGAGACAACACGTGGGGGGGGGGCAGTGTTTTGCTTCTGGATGGCCTGTGCCTTTTTCCGCACATCCTACAAAAATCAAACATTAATGAAATTGATTGCTACAATGAATTATAACAAGTTAATCTTTTGTGGAAAACAACTAAAATGACAAAGTACATACCTACCAAGAAGGGTCTCTGCGTGTCTAACAAAACTGGGCCTATTTCTCCTTGCTAATGCTGTATTTTTCACAAATAGTGTGATCCACACCGTCTTGGTCGGCTGCAAGGGCCCATTTCCTGGTCAAGCCTGATTTAAACTGCCTCCACCTCTCACCCACGGTCTAAAGAATTTTCTTCTTTGTCCTATTGTCAGAAGCTTCAGGGATTTCAATTTGCGCCTGAAAAATATAAAATTAGGTTTTATTATAAGTAAACTATAAATATGATTGCTATTAAAGAAAATCGAAGAATAAAACTAAGATACCTTAATATCCTCCCATATCAAATCCTTCTAAGCAGTAGGGACTTCCTTCTAGGTCTCGTATGTCACGTTGACCTTATCACGCGCGACAATCCCCAAATATGTTCTTAATTTCTTGTTTTGGGGACCGTCGGCCTTGCCGATAGCAGGATAAACGTTGACCACTAGTCTCTCTACACCAGGTGGTCTAGTGGCCAATGATCGTAGCCGTGTCGCTTTGCGTGTCCGCTTCATGGTAGACGGAGATGCTGATGCGTCTGAAGGAGGAGGAGGAGGAGGAGGAGAAGGAGGAGGAGACGAGACAGGTGGAGTAGCCATGGTCCTTTAAACAGAAAAAATTGAGTTAGTTAACATAATTAGAAAATCACTGTATGAGTTATGTAAATCAATTTACCGAAATCAAATACATAATTAGAAAATTACATTAGACGATGTTAATTAATTCTCCTTCATCATGATCATTATGATTAACATGAACGTCGTCAGGTTCTTCTTCTCCAACGATGTTAGGAGGATTTGTGTGGACAAAGGACTAACATAAGTGTCCATGTATGAATCATCATCTTCTACATTAACACCAATTGTTTTCCTGTGTAGAACTACGCACCACCTTTCATCACAAGGGTCTTGCACATAAAATACTTGTTTAGCTTGTTCTGCCATGATGAAAGGGTCATTCTGGTGAGCTAGTTTCTTTAGGTCTACCAACGTAAATCCTACATCATCAGTCCATACACCGGTGTTGCTGTCAACCCATTTACATTTGAAAACACACACAGTAAATTTGACATAGTTAAACTCCCAAATTTCATCAATGAACCCAAAGTAAGGGATGGAAGCTACACAAGGATTGTCATCATGCACACTTGCGAAGTGTTGAGATTCAACCCTTAGGGTGACCCCGCTGTTTTGCATTGTACTTTTGTCATCTTGTGCTTTTGTGTAAAAGGAATACTTGTTTATGTCGTATCCTTGCCAAGTTATAACATTTCTTTTAGGCCCATCTTCTAGCTTTCTTAATGTTTCTGAAACATTTTCATCAGCAAAGATTGTATCTTTAAACCAATCAGAGAAAGTCTTGTTATGCTTTTTCAAGACCCAGTTCTTTGACATTTTTGGATTATTTTGTTTGACTAAAGCCTCATGCTGAAGTATGTATGGCAAAACTTCATTACTATTGTTCAACATATACAAGTGAGCTTGTAACAAATCTTCTACACTTGGAGTGATAACATGCAGTCCTCTTGAACCCTTACCGCCTACTCTGTCGTTGCTGGATTTCCCCTGCAGTTGCTTTTTGGTGCACTTTTTCTTAATACTAATATGTTCAAGGGAAATCTGGTTTACCGGAAAGCACACCAGATAGTCAAGTATTTAAAATTAAAACGGATGAATCCAAGTATCGAACTCAGGGAACTAGTATTAGACAAGGTTAAATTAAAAAATAAGGCATTGTTGAAAGAAACATTGATAATTGATGGTTTAGATCAAAATTAAACTAAGTAAAGGCTAAAAACAGTAAAGAATACAAGAAAGTAAGGTTGACAACAGTAGGTAAAAATGTTGGGTCTTTCTAACAAACAAGCTGATGTATATAAAGATGTTTCTCTAATCGATCATGCTTTTGTGTTCTATGTTGTAGCCTAAATTACTAAACCTTGATCCCTAGTTATGCTGAATCAATCCAAGCTTCGTCCTCAGATCCCTCTTGTTGGACTAGGCTTAATTTAAACAGCCTTTATAGGTTTAGACTGACTTAAACTAAGTTTCGTCCTCAGATCCCTCTTGTTGGACTAGACTTAGATCAAACAACATTATTGTAACAACATATTTGAAACCAAAACTTAATCTGTAGATCCCTCATTTAAGACTAAGTTTCAATCCTGCTTCAATCAAGTTCTAAGGCAACAGTACATTTCCCAATGCTAAAGTCACCTAACTATGCACACAAATGGATGATCAGACCAAGAGCATACAAAATTTAAGTACTGAAAGAAGCATTGAACACAATAAACACAACCAATTAGATATTAAAGGAATTACATCAGTTGTTCTTTAGAAATCCCCAACAAGGATGTTTAGCCAGCCATTACAGAAAAACCCTAACAATAATGAGATTAAGAGTAAAGAATAACTGCTTCTTACACATGAAGGGGGATCCGTCCTTCTCTTCTCATCATCTCACAATCACTCTGCAACACACTAATCTCTTTATAATTACAAAACCTAGGTCTCTTTGCAAAAGCTACCCCTCTTGCTGCCTCTAGAGCTCTTTTCCCGAAACAGGCACTGTGGTGTGCTCTGGAATTCTCTACAAATCATCTATATACCCTAATTCTGCACAAGATAGGCTTTAAATAGGCTCTAAATCCATGATGTTGCACTTAGCACCACCTTCGCGCTTAGTGCAAATGAGTGGATTTGAGCTTAGCGCCAATCATGTGTTGAGCCTGGCTGAAGAGAACTGCTGTGCTTAGCACACTGATCTCGCGCTTAGCGCGCGACCTTAATATTGATGCTCTGACATATTCTTCTATTGCGCAAAGCGCACTGAAGCTGTGCTTAGCAATAGATGCGCGCTTAGCCCCACTGATGAGCTGAGCTCAACTGTCACTTTTAGCACTTCATGACTTAGCCTCTTTTTAACCTGAAATTGTGTAGATTTCATCATTAAATCCAATGGAAATATTCTAGAGGCAGCTTTAACAATAAAACAAGATTTATTTACAAACTACTACGAAATAACCATAAATTGGTGAACTATACAAGTTTTGGAAAATGTTTTCTATACAAAAGTTAGTCGTATAAGACGACTAACAGTCATCACGGCGAGACTCAGGAAGGCCAACAGGTTTAGCCTTTTCAATGTAGTATGAACAAATTTCAATGGCTTCTTCTGCAATGTACCTTTCAACAATAGATGCTTCCGGACGATGTAGATTCTTGGTATACCCTTTTAAGATCTTCATGTATCACTCAACCAGGTACATCCACCGCAAATAAACAGGACCACAACATTTGATTTCTTTGACCAGATGAACAATTAAGTGAATCATGATGTCAAAGAAAGCAGGAGGAAAATACATCTCCAACTGGCATAGTATAATTGCGGCCTCATTTTCCAGGTCATCAAACTTGACAGAAGCAAGGAGTTTGCTACATATGGCATTGAAGAAAAAGCACAGGCGAGTTATGGCTAACCTAACTTTGTTAGGCAAAATGTCTCATATGGCCACGACTAACAATTGTTGCATCAACACATGACAATCGTGAGACTTTAACCCTACCAGCTTAAGCTCCTTTAACAGACAAAAACTTATCTTCTCATTTCTGGACAAAGTATGACAAACTGGAGGCAAGTATATTTTTTTCCCATCAGACCTTGGATACAACAGCGATCGTATACCCATGTCAGCTAGATCTTGATGGGTATTCAGACCATCTTTCGTCTTGCCTTGAATGTTAAGGAGCGTCCCCATGACACTGTCACATACATTTTTCTCCACATGCATAACATCAATACAATGTCTAACATCTAGATCAGACTAGTATGGAAGATCAAAGAAAATAGACCTCTTCTTCCATATGCAAGTCTTACTTTTATCTTTCTTTTGGGTTTTTCCAAATACAGTATTCAGGTGTTCAACCCGCTGGAAAACCTGCTCACCAGTCAACGGTATCGGCGCAGTTTCGTGCTCTTGACTTTCATTAAAAGTCTTTTTCAATCGTCTATAAGGGTGAGGAGGTTATAGAAAACAACGATGCCTAGTTTACACTGTTTATCTACCATGTTTCACTTGTATGTAGCTTGTGTATTCTTCATAGATGGGGCATGCATGATGACCCTTAACACTGTAACTGCTCAGATTCCCATATGCTGGAAAGTCATTAATGGTACAAAAAAGCATTGCACGTATTTCAAAAGTCTCCTTGCGAAACCCATCAAACACTAAAACCCCCTTGTCCCACAACTTTCTCAGGTCTTCAATCAATGGACTTAGATAAACATCAATGTCATTTCGTGGTTATCATGATAGACAACATCATGTATTTTCGCTTCATGCACAACCAAGGAGGCAAATTGTAAATGACTAGTAGAATTGGCCATGAACTGTGTTGAGTGCTTAAATTGCCATATGGATTCATTTGATCACTGGCTAGTGCAAGCCTAAGATTTCTTGCCTCTTTGTCAAAATCTGGATACAAACCATCAATCTTCTTCCACTGCGAGCAATCAGCCGGATGACAGACCATTCCATCGGAGTTTCTCCCATTTGCATGCCAGGTAAGATCTTTTGCGTCGTCTCCATCAGCAAAAAGACGCTTAAACCTTGGAATGATGGGAAGATACCACAACACCTTCACTGGAGGGCCCTTCTTTGAGTTTTGATCAGAACTGCAGTCCTTATCATCCTTCACTTAGTACCGTGACGCCCCACACCTAGGGCATTTGGACATTTCTTCGAATTCATGCTTGTACAGTATGCAATCATTAGGGCAAGCATGAATCTTCTAATACTCCATACTCATTAGACGCAGTATCTTCTTGGCCTGATAGTAGCTTTTAGGCTAGGTGTTTTCCTCTGGAAGCAGATCATGCACTACTTGAAGCAGTGAAGTAAAGCTTTTGTCACTCCACCCATATTTGGCCTTGACATTAACCAGACTTAACACCACCGACAACAATGTCAAGGAATTCTTGCACCCCAGATACAAAGGCTTCTTTGAGTCACTCAGCAATCCTTCATACACAGGGGCATGTGCTTGCTGAAAAGACTCTTGTCCAAGGTCACGAATCATATCCTCTAAGCGATCTCCCATTTCTACATCAAACGGTTCGGATTGGGGCCCACTTTGCATGTCTGTCATTTCACCATGCCATATCCACGTCGTATAATTTCTCTTAATTCCATCACACAACAGATGCTCCCGTATGTCGTCCAGTATTTGTCGTCTTCCATTCAAACAATTGATGCAAGGACAATAATATTTTCCATCTTCATCTGGTTGACCTTTTTCTGAAGCAAATTGTAAGAACTGCTCAACGCCTTCATTCATTCCCACCCCAATACTTGCCTTTATTTAGGCACTCAACTTCATTTCATTACTTTGCAACATACACACTTATTAATTTCATTTGTATTTACAATTTTTTTAACACATATATACAGAAGCATTATGTGTATATATAGAAATAGTGTGTGTATGCTATTTACTTTGACCATTTCAATTCTTACCCAGTGTCTCCCCCAAATTTGGAACAAATTTACCTTGATAATTACTCCCCCAAATTTGGGACAAATTTGCTTTGAACCACGCTTCCTGTGGATGATCTCTCCTACAACCTAAGACAAGGTAGCAGGAGATAACACTGTATAGGCTTAGGGTTCAATCAGTCAATAATTCATTCAGCTCAAACTGGGTGCAAGGGATAATTCATTTAAGCACGTGGTCAGCTTTTTGGCTAAGTGGCTATCACAATCAAACATGGCCTTCATCATCCTTAATTTCATGCATTCAGTCCATACTTCAGAGATTCATGCAAAAATCAATACTAAATGATAGTTGTTTCTCTCAAAATTTAAAGATTACACACTCACCAGGATACGATCAATGCATTCCTTCACAATCAATCTGACAAACTGACTAACATTTTCAGTCATACTTCCAATCACATGATCATTCTCTTCTAATGGCTGCAAGCTTGATCAAAACAATTATCTAATCATTCCAATCCACTCAAATCATACAGTTGCTCATTCAAATCATTTGCAAACACTCATTTCATACAAAACAATCCACTACATATCATTTTCAATCAGTTCACTGTTCAAACAAGCTTTTTGTACAAGCAATCAACTCAAAGTATTGAAATGTTTAAAGTCTGGAATTAAAACAACTGAAACACAAAGCAAATTAAAAAGCAACTAAATACTTGGTAAACTAAAATATGCATGCTTTGCAGAAATTAAACTAAACACAATTTAAACAACTGAACAGAATTTAAACATCATGCTCATCATGTGGCTGATCTTCATTAAGATCCAGTGCTGGAGCTGCTGATGAATCCTAAATTGGTTGCTCTGGCTCCATGATTGGTGCAGATGGCTGGGTCTCCTCAGGAACTGGTGCAGGAGATGGCTCTGGTATCTGGTCTGTGGAAGTCTCCTCCTCCTGAGCCATGTGTACACCTGCATCAAAATAAAAGGGCCCAGGAGGAGTGAGCTCACCCTCCCCCTCTACTGCTGATGCTGGCTCCTCTGGCTCAGGCTCCTGGGCTGCGAAGACCCCACCCCCTCCAGAAGGAGAAGGTTGGGCTTCTGGCCAGGCCACCTGCATGTCAAACTCATCCATTCTCATGATGGATGGCAGGCCCAAGCCCTGAAGGCTCTGCATGATAATGGTCTGCCCCCTGTGTAAGCTCTGGAGCATAGAGTGCATCATCTGTGGTGTAAAGAAAAAATCTGAGGGTCCAAAAGATAAAGGAGCTGGAAGTGGTATATGAGTAGATGGAACAAGAATGACTGGGGTTTGTGCTAGAGTTGAAATGGGAGGTGCTGGAGCTGTGGAAGAAGAAGGAGTTGTTGTCTCTGGTGCTGCTAAAGTAGTCGGGACCTCTGATCTCTTACCCCTGGCCTTCCTTGGCCCTCTAAATGTCACTGTTGGATCATCTAGATTCCAACAGTTCTTCTTAATGTATGCCAAGTTAATGGTAGGGCTCAGGCTTTCCAGAGATCTAGAATCTGATTGGACTCCTCGGGCCTTGCATAGAGCTGTGATCAAGGCAGGGAATCCAAGTCAGGATGAACCATGTTGTGCAGTAATAAAGATTTGGTGGGAGATGAGGTACCCCACATTCATATCCATCTTCATAATGATGCCATAGATTAACTTGTCTCTGTCTAATGTGACATCAGATGTGTGGGAGGTAGGAATCAAGTTAGAGAAGGAAAGAACACTCCATGTCTGAGCTAAAGTGGTCATGTTCTTCCTTAATATCTTCAAGGGCTGACCATCAGTGTTTAGCTCGAATCCCCTCCCTGGGATACAAAGCTTAGCAACTAACTCCTGAGGATCAGGCCTCAGGAATGCAAATCTAGAATAAGCACAGAGATTCTCCCCCTCTTCCAGAATCACTGGGGTCTTCAGAAAGGTATTTAGAGTATCTTCATCAAATTTCACCAAATGACCCCTCACCCTCACCTGCTTAGGTGATTTATCCTCGAGGTCATAGAGGTTCGCGTAAAATTCCTTCACAATGGCAACATCTATGCTGCCGTCAGCAAAATCAGTCAACTCCTCATCCCAGTGTCTTCTCTCGAGTTCCTTCTTGAACTCATCAAACTCGGTGTAATATACTACTACATTTCTCTCTGGTAGTAGTTTCCTAGGCACAATTATATCAGTATATCTCTCCTAGGCTTCTTAAGATATGAACCTAGACCAATCATATCTAACTTGGGAAGGTGTAGAAGGAGCCTTTCTTTTCTTAGATGCCATCTGCAAAATATAAGATAAAACACAAGAGATTAGCATAAGTTATTTTCAACAAAAATAGAAAAATAACACTAAAATTTGGACTGGGTGCTTAGCGCAGAAGGCTGAGCTTAGCGCGCCATATAAAATTTCACTTAGGGGCTAAGCACAGTAGACCCACACTTAGCCTAAAGACATAGAAAATATTTTTCTGCAGATTAGGCTTAGTGCAACAAGTTGAGCTTAGCCTAAGTCTACAATTTTCAAAACAGAAAAGAGTTTGAAAGTGCATGTCGTGCTTAGGTCAGCCTCATCAGAATGACACTCAGGCTTAGAGCACAGGGTGTGCTTAGCCTAACTACAAAAACTTAAAAGACAGTGAGAGAGTTGAGCTTAGCGCAGCAGGGCGCTTAGCTCAACCTACTCAACACACAACAAGGGCTTAACGCAGCAACAATGCTTAGCCTTATTCAAAGGACTGACTACAAAAGAAAAGTGGCGCTTAGCCTGATAGGTCAGGCTTAGCGCTAAACAAAAATTTCAAAAATCTTAATGTCTGAACACTAGGCTCGCTTCGCGCACAAACACACTTAGCGGGTGATGTAAGCTCCATTGGAGCTTGTAGGCCTAGGATCTTCTGCATCAATGGATTCCTTTGCTTCTTGGAAGATGAAAGGCAGCGGAATGGAGAAGAAGAAGAGTTGAGAGGAGACGCCACTTCAAGGAGAAGATGAGTCTAGAAGAAGCTCACCACCACAAGAAGCCATGGATAAGAGCTTGGAGGAAAAAGGAGATGAATGAAGGGAGAGGGAGAGAAGAGCACGAAATTTTATGCTCTAAGAGAGCTCTGAAATCTGAAGTTTAATTTTCAAATGACCAAAGTTCCAAAAAAATGCACAAACATGACCTCTATTTATAGCCTAAGTGTCACACAAAATTGGAGGGAAATTTGAATTTCTATTCAAATTTCACTTGGATTTGAAATTGAATTTGTGGAGCCAAATTTTGGAACCAAAATTTCACTAATTATGATTAGTGAATTTTAGTTATGGTTCAGCCCACTAATCCAAGATCAAGTCCAAGATTCTCCACTAAGTGTGCTTAGGTGTCATGAGGCATGTAAAGCATGAAGGACATGCACAATGTGTGACTATATGATGTGGCAATGGGGTGTAGCATGCAAATGCTCACCCCCCCCTCTAAAATTTAATTGGGTTGGGCTTCTCCCAATTCAATTAAATTTATTTTCCAACACACACATCAAATATTCACTTAATGCATGTGAAATTACAAAACTACCCCTAATACAAAAACTAGTCTAGGTGTCCTAAAATACAAGGGCTGAAAAATCCTACATTTCTAGGGTACCCTACCTACAATATGGAGCCCTAAATACAAGGCCCAAAAATAATGAAACCTTAATCTAATATGTACAAAGATAAATGGGCTCATACTTAGCCCATGGGCCCAAAATCTACCCTAAGGCTCATGAGAACCCTAGAGCCTTCTCTTGCATCTCTAGCCCAATCTACTTGGAGTCTTCTATCCAATGCCCTTGCGGGGTAGGATTGCATCATTCCCTCCCCCTTGAAAAGGATTTGACCTCAAATCTTGAGGTTCTTGAAACTCTGGGCTTTTTTCCTCAACACCTGTAAAAAGAAAAAAAAACATACATATTAGTGGTGTTTGGGAAGTTGAAGTAAGGGTAAGGTCTGAAAACCCATTTCCTAGGCATCTTCCCATGAAGGAACATGGTTCCTCACCAACTCAATGAGTGGTGCTACAAGTATAGAAAAATATGGGACAAACCTTTTGTAAAAGTTTGTTAAGTCATGGAAGCCCTAAATTTTCCTTATACTTGGTGGAGTGGGCCACTCAGGAATAACCTTTATTCTCTTAAAGTTCATGGGAACCCCTTGATCATTATTTAAAAAATTAAGAAAAGTATGCAATAAAACATACATTTTTCTGTATTTTCATGTTGATTATTCCTACCAAAAAGTATGACAAACCTAAGGTGTATTGAAACTAAAAATAAGAACAAACCTACCTAATGAGTCCCTATGTACAAAAATCATGAAGATGTTGGGTGCACGAGTGATTTTACAAAAGAGGGTTGCACCACTCAAAACATTCATCATACCACCTATTTTTGGGATTTGGTGCCTAATAATACCTATTTTGGGCGCCAACAAAGCACATGGATTTAAGCTCTTACGAACCAAACCCTCATCCAACAACTCCTTTACTTGAGGAATAAACTCAAGCCCAAGAGGTGTGGCAATTGCTAACAAGTGTCTTTTTACAAAGGAGAAAATGTGGAGGTTGTCTAAGAGGGGAAATTTATTTAATATTTGTCTTTCTTTCAAAATGTCTTTCCTTCTTAGCTAACCTCTTGGAGGAGACACTTACCTCCTTACATTCCTCCTTAACCATTAAAGGTTGTCCTTCTTCTTGGGGGTAGATTTCTTCACTAGATTCTTCCTCTTTTGCTTCTTCACTTTCACTAGAGGAAGGTGAAGTAGTAGCCTCATCTTGGCTACTATAAATGTCTTGGCCCCTCATAATCATGGTTTTCTTGGTGGGGCATTGAGAAGTAATGTGTCCTCTTCCAATACATTTAAAGCACTTCATGGAGCTAGTCTTCTCCTGCATACTAGCCTTAAGGGGTTGCTTTTCTATTGTCTTCCCCTTATCATCTTTGGGCTTAGAAGAAGTCACCCCTAAGATGCCTTGACCTTGGTCTTTCTTTGGATAAGAATGAGATCCATAAGATTTTAATGTAGACTTTCTTTTAAGTTTTTGCTCTATCCTTATTTCCCAATCTAAGTAAGCCTCTACATTGTCCTTCCCATGGAAGTATGGGAGGTTAATGTTAGCCTCTTGAGGCTTTCTTTCATTTTCTCTCCTATGGGAGTGAGGTTTAAGATGTGACTTATTTCTTCCTTCATAATAGTCACGAAGTTCTTCACTTAGGCTCTTGCAAGAGTTATGACTACTATAGGAGTCATGTTTTTCTCTTTTCATTTCTTTCATTATTTTTCTTCTTTCTTCCTCTCTTATTTTCTCTCTTTCATCTTGACTTATTTCTTCCACTCTTTTTTTTACCTTTTTCTTTTCTCTCTTGTTTTTCTTTCCACAACTTAAGGGATCTAAACTCATCTAATATCTTATGCAAGGGGTCCTTAGGAGTAGAACCCTCACCATTAACATTAGATGAGGAATGAAGACTCATGTTGGTTCCTAAGTTATGGTTCTTTCTTGTTGGGGGTTTGAAAACAAAAGGTAAAAGAAACTATGGTTGAAACTAGCCAAAATAAACACTAAAAGAGGTGTGAAAGATAAGGTAAAAACTAATTGGTAAAAGGCAAGCTATCTAGGCGGTTTGACAATGGTGGGTAAAGGAAATAAGCTATGAAAGTAAGCAAGAAATTAAAGTGCAAGAAATTCAAACTAGGCAGATCTTAAGAGTGTTTGGATGACCTCATTTAAGGTTCCCAACAAAACACTTACTATCCTAAAGGAAAATTGCCTAAAATTATTACACACAAATGGAAGTAAGGTGACCTATTGTAGGCTCCCAACTTACTTCCAATGAAAGGCCTTTTTGTTACAAAATTTGAAAGCAAAGCAAATTGCCAATTACAAGATTACAAAAAAAATGTCCTCAATTGTGGTGGCTATTCTCTCTTTGGTGTTTCACTCAATTTGGAGTATTTCTTAGTCTTAAGGTGGTTGGCCCCTTGCTTCTTGACTCAAATTCTTCAAGGTATGGCAACAATCCTCCTTTCCAATTCACTATATGGCAACTCACAAGCAAGGAAACAAAGAGACAAGCAATAACCAAAGACCAAAAAATGAGATGAAACCTAAACCAATAGAATTTTAACAAGACAAATTTTCAAGGGATATTCAACAATTAAAGCAATGAAAAGCACACAAAAGCAAGCTAGGACTCAAAGAGAAACCTAGAATGGCTCTAGAGTAGAGTTAGAAAAACTAAAAAAAAAAGACTCAAGAAACCTCTAGTTTTGGAACTTGTTTTCACAATAATTTTCAATTGAAATTTCAGAAATAGGATTGGTATAAAATAGGCACCAATTATAGAACAAATTTTGAGCCAAAACAACAAGCACACTTCCCTTTCATTTTTTTTCCTGGACACTGATTTTTCTGCCAACTTGTGTGATTTTTATTATTTTTTCCTTTAATCCAAATCGCTTGGTTCTTTTTTCATAATTTTGGTCCAAATGTCTAGAAAATTATGTAACAATTTCAGCTCAAAAATCGTAGTGATCAATTCCCAGTAATTTATACAAGTTCATATGTTCAAGCTGCCAGCACCAGTGATTTCAACCAAGAAATCAAGAGTAGTATTAATGTTGCTTAAGGCTTGGATAGTTACAATTTGTGTTTTCTTATACTCAATTATCTTGAATGACACAATTCAAGAGAGCTTAAGACTTATTTTGATTCACAAATCCAGTCACAACTCAGCACCACAACTCAACTTCATCATAGGCATCATGTAAGAAACTTAGAAAACAAAAAAAAAAGAGTTCAACAACAAGACTACTTCTAGGAATTGATTTAGAACATGTTATGAACTAAATAATATGCATGAATTAGACTCAAAATTCGAAAGATAGGCTAAGAATGACAAGAATACATGAACAAATGTATCTAGAATTCAATCAACAAAATAAAAATTCAACACAAACATAGAACATAATGTGACAATTACTATGACTAAACATGACTCTAAGACAACATGTATTAAGTGATTTACACTTAGATTTTTGTTTTTTTTTCTAATCAATATTTTGGAAGAAATTTTAGGTCTAAGGTTCAGCACAAGAATTTTATGAATGAAAAATGATAGAACCTAAAATCAACACAAAAAACATGATTCAAGAGTAGATCTACAAAATTTGAACCATAGAAATGCAAGAACAAGTGTAGATCTAAGATTTAATCAGTTTATTTTTTTGAAATTACTCTAAAAAGCACCAAACCACAAGACAATGGAGGATATACATGGAGAATAAGATGAAGAACAAGGAATTAAAGAGAATTCACCGAACAAAAAGATAGAGGAAGCAAAAGAGCATCACCTAGATGAAGATGCTATAATACCAAAAGCAAAGTGGCACTTAGCCTGATAGGTCAGGCTTAGCGTTGAACAAAAATTTCAAAAATCTTAATGTCTGAACACTAGGCCCGCTTAGCGCACAGACACACTTAGCGGGTGATGTAAGCTCCATTGGAGCTTGTAGGCCTAGGATCTTCTTCATCAATGGATTCCTTTGCTTCTTGGAAAATGAATGGCAGCGGAATGGAGAAGGAAGAGAGAGAGAGAAGACGCCACTTCAAGGAGAAGATGAGTCTAGAAGAAGCTCACAGCCATAGGAGGCCATGGATAAGAGCTTGGAGGAAGAAGGAGATGAATGAAGGGAGAGGGAGAGAAGAGCACAAAATTTTGTGCTCTAAGAGAGCTCTGAAATCTGAAGTTTAATTTTCAAATGATCAAAGTTCCAAAAAAATGCACACACATGACCTCTATTTATAGCCTAAGTGTCACACAAAATTGGAGGGAAATTTGAATTCTATTCAAATTTCACTTGGATTTGAAATTGAATTTGTGGAGTCAAATTTTGGAGCCAAAATTTCACTAATTATGATTAGTGAATTTTAGTTATGGTTCAGCTCACTAATCCAAGATCAAGTCCAAGATTCTCCACTAAGTGTGCTTAGGTGTCATGAGGCATGTAAAGCATGAAGGACATGGACAAAGTGTGACTATATGATGTGGCAATGGGGTGTAGCAAGCAAATGCTCACCCCTCCTCTAAAATTTAATTAGATTGGGCTTCTCCCAATTCAATTAAATTTGTTTTCCAACACACACATCAAATATTCACTTAATGCATGTGAAATTACAAAACTACCCCTAATACAAAAACTAGTCTAGGTGTCCTAAAATACAAGGACTGAAAAATCCTACATTTCTAGGGTACCCTACCTACATTATGGAACCCTAAATACAAGGCCCAAAAATAATGAAACCTTAATCTAATATGTACAAAGATAAGTGAGCTCATACTTAGCCCATGGGCCCAAAATCTACCCTAAGGCTCATGAGAACCCTAGGGCCTTCTCTTGCATCTCTAGCCCAATCTACTTGGAGTCTTCTATCCAATGCCCTTGCGGGGTAGGATTGCATCAACGGGTTCATCACTTTCATTCATCAGCATTGATGAACGCGCTTAGCGCGACATGGTTTTCTTAGCGCGATCATCTTGAAATCCAAAATTTTAACAGTTGCGATGAACAGGCTAGGCGCAGCAGGTTGCTTAGCGAGTTCATCACAATTTCCAAAAAAATCAAGGACCTTCTTCTCAGGTCTCCTTTCCTCCATCGCATGCACTTTCAGACAGACATTTTGGCTAGGTGGATCTTTGTTCTCATGGAACAAATCAAAGCTGATCTTCTGATCTTCTATGCCCATCTGCAGCATCTTCTTTCCCAAGTTTATCACGTAGCTTGCAGTAGACATGAATGGGCGGCCAAGAATGAGAGGAATGTCAACATCCTCTTCTATATCCATTACAAAGAAATCAACTGGAAATATAAGGTGTTTAACCTTCACCAAAACATCTTCAATGACTTCATATGGCCTTGTGATGGAGTGGTCAGCTAACTGGAGGGTCATGAGTGTTGGCATTATCTCTATCTCTCTAAGTCGCCGGCACATGGAGAGAGGCATTAAATTGATGCTGGCTCCCAAGTCTATGAGAGCTTTGCCTACAACAACCTCGTCGATAGAACACGGTATCGTGACAACTCCTGGATCTTTGTGCTTGGGTGGAAGAATGCATTGAATAACAACACTACAGTTACCTTTCCCAACAATTTTGTCACTATGAATGTACCGATTCTTCTTGGTTAGCATATCCTTCAAAAATTTGGCATAAAGGGGCATTTGCTGAAGTGCTTCTCCAAAAGGCAAGGTAATTTCCAGTTTTTGAAGATACCAATGGCCAAATGTCGTCTTTATCTTTCCAGGAGTGTACCAACGGATAAGGTACCTCCTTGCATTCAATAGGAGTAGCCTCTTTCTTCTTTTCTATGTTGGCCTCACTCTTGCCTTTCTTCTTCTCAATCTCAACAATTTTCTCTTTTTGTTTTTCATTTTTCAACTTTTTTTCTTTTTCTTTTTCTTCTTTTATTTCTTTTTCTTTTTCTTCTTTCTTTATTTTCTCTTGACAGCCTTTTATTGGTGTCTCTTCTTCTTCATCACCTTCTGCTTCCTCAACAATTTCTTCAAGTTCAAGTAAATCATCAATTGGTTCCAGTGTCGATTCATCAGCCAGTTGTTGTTTAAATCCCTCCACCTTCTGATCAGCTCTATTTTCCTCCACTTGAATCGCCATTCTACTTCTAGTCATCACAGCTTTGCACTCTTCTTTAGGATTTTTCTCTATGTTTGCTATAAAGTTGTTGGATGGTCTTTCAACTAACTACTTTGCAAGCTGGCCCACCTGGACTTCCAGATTCTTAATTGCAAGCTCGGAACTCTTTTGGTTAGACATTGACACTTGCATGAATTGAGCTAGAGACTTGGCATCTGCTGTTGTGGCCTTGTAGATGAACCACCCAGGTCTCTGTTGAATTGGTTACCAGGGTGATTTTGCCATTGTCTCTACTGTTGATACTGCTGGTTGTTTTGAAATCCTGGAAATCCACTTGTATTGAAATTGCCTCTGGGCTGATTCCCCATATAATTAACTTCATATGAAATTTGCTCTTCATTAGGGATACAACATCCAGATTCATGAGCTCCACCATAAATTGTACATCCTGCAACCTGCAAAATAGAAGAATGTGAAGTTTGTGCAGAATGAAGCTGAGTGGGCAACTTACTGAGTGTTTCTGTTAATGCCTCTAGTTGCTTGGATAGCAACTTGTTTTGTGCCAATAGAGCATCCTGTGAGGTTAGCTCTTATAAGCTCTTCTTGGTAGGAATGTGGGCTCGGTCTCTCAGAATGGCAATGTCACTCACAACCATGCTTTCAATTAAGTCCATTGCTTCCTCGGGGGTCTTCATTTTGATCTTAACCCTAGCTGAAGCATCCAAAAGCTGCTTAGATTGTGGTCTCAATCCATCTATAAATATGTTGAGCTGTATTGGTTCTGAAAAACCGTGAGTAGGATTCTTCCACAATAAACCTCTGAATCTTTCAGGTGCCTCACTCAATGATTCATCTGGAAACTGGTGGAAGGAAGAGATGGCAGCTTTGCCTTCTGCAGTCTTCGATTCAGGGAAGTACTTCTTCAAAAAAATCTCTACTACTTCATCCCATGACTTCAGATTGTTTCCTTTAAAGGACTGAAGCCATCTCTTAGCTTCTCCAGCTAAAGAAAATGAGAATAGACTCAACCTGATTGCATCCGCAGGCACACCCGCCAGCCTAATAGTATTGCATATCTCTATATAGGTGGCCAAGTGAGCATAAGGATCTTCGTTGGGTAGACCATGAAATAGATTATTTTGAATCAGTTGTATCAAAGAAGGAGGATATGTAATTTTCTGAGCTTGAACTTCTGGCTGTGCAATACTGGTGAAAAATTGTGGCATAGTAGAACTTGAATAATCCTCCAGGGTTACTCTTCTTGTCTCTTCAGCCATTATTAGGTCGTCAACAGGTTCTATATGAGAATGCCCTGCAATAGGAAAACTAGAAGATGCCTCGGAAGATCGAGGTTCTTCTTCTGGAATTGCTGCTGCTTCTAAATCTTGCAAAAAATTTCTGATTCTCTCTGAATTACGCCGTCTACAAGTGGCGTTAATCTCCAAATCAATGGGAATCAAATCACCTGTAGTAGATCTTCTTTGCATACAAGAAAATAGAAGAACAGTTATCCAGTTCAAAAGAACAATGAATGTACGGTTACTAAAATATGAACAAAAAGAATCAATGAATCAAAGAGAAAAATATAAAGCAATGTCGTAAAACTGAACTAAACTCTTCTTGAATCTAGCTCCTCGGCAACGGCGCCATAAATACTTTGCTGGATTTCCCCTGCAGTTGCTTTTTGGTCCAATTTTTCTTTATACAAATATGTTCAAGGGAAATCCGGTTTGCCAAAAAACTGAACTAAACCCTTCTTTGACATTTTTGGATTATTTTGTTTGACTAAAGCCTCATGCTGACGTATGTATGGCAAAACTTCATTACTGTTGTTCAACACATACAAGTGAGCTTGTAACAAATCTTCTACACTTGGAGTGATAACATGCAGTCTTCTTGAACCCTTACCGCCCACTTTGTCGTTGCTGGATTTCCCCTGCAGTTGCTTTTTGGTCCACTTTTCTTTGTACTAATATGTTCAAGGGAAATCTGGTTTGCCGAAAAGCGCACCAGATCATCAAGTATTTTAAATTAAAATGGATGAATCCGAGTATCGAACTCAGGGAACTAGTATTAAACAGGGTTAAATTCATAAATAAGGCATTGTTGAAAGAAACATTAATAATTGATGGTTTAGAACAAAATTAAACTAAGTCTAGGCTAAAAACAGTAAAGAATACAAGTAAGTAAGGTTGACAACAATAGGTAAAAATGTTGGGTCTTTCTAACAAACAAGCTAATGTATATAAAGATGTTTCTCTAATCGATCATGCTTTTGTGTTCTATGTTGTAGCCTAAATTACTAAACCTCGATCCCTAGTTATGCTGAAGCAATCCAAGCTTCGTCCTCAGATCCCTCTTGTTGGACTAGGCTCAACTTAAATAGCTTATGAAAGTTTAGACTAATTTAACCTAAGCTTTGTCCTCAGATCCCTCTTGTTGGACTAGACTTAGATCAAACAACATTATTGTAACAACATATTTGAAACCAAAACTTAATCCGCAGATCCCTCATTTAAGACTAAGTTTCAATTCTGCTTCAATCAAGTTCTAAGGCAACAATACATTTCCCAATGCTAAAGTCACCTAACTATGCACACAAATGGATGATCAGACCAAGAGCATACAGAATTTAAGCACTGAAAGAAGCATTGAACACAATAAAGACAACCAATTAGATATTAAAGGAATTACATCAGTTGTTCTTTAGAAATCCCCAACAAGGGTGATTAGCCAACCATTACAGAAAAACCCTAACAATAATGAGATTATGAGTAGAGAATAATTGCTCCTTACACAAGAAGGGGGATCCCTCCTTCTTTTCTCAGCATCTCACAATCACTCTGCAACTCACTAATCTCTTTCTAATTACAAAACCTAGGTCTCTCTGCAAAAGCTACCCCTCTTGCTGCCTCCAGAGCTCTTTTCCTGAAATAGGCACTGTGGTGTGCTCTGGAATTCTCTACAAATAATCTATATACCCTAATTCTGCACAAGAAAGGCTTTAAATAGGCTCTGCATCCGCGACATTGCGCTTAGCGCCACCCTCGCGCTTATCGTGAGTAAGTGGATTTGAGCTTTACTGTCACTTTTAGCACTTCATGACTTAGCCTCTTTTTAACCTGAAATGGCACAGATTTCATCATTAAATCCAATGGAAATATTCTAGAGGCAGCTTTAACAATAAAACAAGATTTATTTACAAACTACTACGAAATAACCATAAATTGGGGAACTATACAAGTTTTGGAAAATGTTTTCTATACAAAAGTTAGTCGTATAAGACAACTAGCAGTCGTCATGGCAAGACTCAAGAAGGCCAACAGGTTTAGCCTTTTCAATGTAGTCTGAACAAAATTCAATGACTTCTTCTGTATTGTACCTTTCAACAATAGATACTTCCAGACGATGTAGATTCTTGGTATACCCTTTTAAGATCTTCATGTATCGCTCAACCGGGTACATCCACCGCAAATAAACAAGACCACAACATTTGATTTCTCTGACCAGATGAACAATTAAGTGAATCATGATATCAAAAAAAGCAAGAGGAAAATACATCTCCAACTGGCACAGCATAATTGCAGCCTCATTTTCTAGGTCATCAAACTTGACAGGATCAAGGTGTGGAAGCAATGCCTTCCAATATTATTTTGATGATGCAAATAATCAAGAGCCAAACAAGTTTCAAGAATCAAGATCAAGATTCAAGATTCAAGTAAACAATCAAGACTCAAGATTCAAGAATCAAGAGAAGACTTAATCAAGATAAGTATTAAAAGAGTTTTTCAAAACATTGAATAGCACAACAATTTTTCAAAAAGAAAAATCTTTTACCAAAGAGTTTTACTCTTTGGTAATCGATTACCAGTAGCCAGCATTCTTTTCAAAATTGATTTACAAAGCTATAATCAATTACCATAATCATGAAATCGATTACCAATGTTTTAAAACATTAGATTTCAAATTTCAGGAGTCACAACTTGTGATAAAACTTTTTCAAATCATTTCAAACTTGTGTAATTGATTACACAATACTTGTAATCGATTACCAGTGTTTCTAAACATTTTGATTTTCAAATTTAAACATGAATAGTCATATCTGTTGATGTGTAATCAATTACACTATGATGGTAATCGATTACCAGTGACTGATTTCAAAAAATAAATTACCAAAAGTCACAATTCTTAAAGTGACTTGTTTCTGAAGAGTTTTTAAAAAGTCACAACCTTTAAGTAACTAGTTTTCAAAAGAGTCACAACTTTTAAAGTGACTAGTTTTCAAAAGAGTCACAACTTTTAAAAAGTGACTAATTTAAAGAAATTTCCAAGAGTCATAAACTTTAACTTGAGTCATCAAATGATTATAAATATGTGAACATGGCACGAATTTCAAAAGACTGATGTTTACTTGTAAAGGATTTTACAAGGTTATTGGAAATCTCAAGAACCGGTGGTTGCTTGGGGACTGGATGTAGGCACGGGTTGTGGCCGAACCAGTATAAATATTGTGTTTGTCTTCTTCTTCCCTACACTCTTTAATTTGTGCACTTTTTATTTCCGTTTACTTTTGTCTAAGTTATTGTTTATGTTCTTTACTTTCTCATAACTTAGTAGTAAAGCTTAATTGAATCTAGTAATATTAAGAAAGATAAGTTTTTTAATTATTCAAGACACGTTCATAATTAATTCAACCCCCATTTCTTAATTATTCTGAGGCCACTTGATCCAACACAAGGACTTTGCTACATATGGCATTGAAGAAAAAGCACAAGCGAGTTATGGCTAACCTAACTTTGTTAGTCAAAATCTCTCATATGGCCACGGCTAACAATTGTTGCATCAACACATGACAATCGTGAGACTTTAACCCTACCAGCTTAAGCTTCTTCAACTGCACAAGGCTCTTAATATTTGAAGAGTATCCTTGTTGGACTTTGACCCAGCGCAGACACTGACAAAAACTTATCTTCTCATTTCTGGACAAAGTATGACAAGCTGGAGGCAACTATATTTTTTTCCCATCAGACCTTGGATACAACTGTGATCGTATACCCATGTCAGCTAGATCTTCACGGGTATTCAGACCATCTTTCGTCTTGCCTTGAATGTTAAGGAGCGTCCAATGACACTGTCACATACATTTTTCTCCTCATGCATAACATCAATACAATGTCTAACATCTAGATCAGACCAGTATGGAAGATCAAAGAAAATGGACCTCTTCTTCCATATGCAAGTCTTACTTTTATCTTTCTTTTGGGTCTTTCCAAATACAATATTCAGGTGTTCAACCCGCTGGAAGACCTGCTCACCAGTCAACGGTATCAGTGCAGTTTCGTGCTCTTGACTTCCATTAAAAGCTTTTTTCAATCGTCTGTAAGGGTGATGAGGTTTTAGAAAACGGCGATGCCTAGTGTACACTATTTTTCTACCATGTTTCACTTATATGTAGCTTGTGTCTTCTTCATAGATCGGGCATGCATGATGACCCTTAACACTGTAACCGCTCAGATTCCCCTATGCTGGAAAGTCATTAATGGTACAAAAAAGCATTTCACGCATTTCAAAAGTCTCCTTGCGAAACCCATCAAACACTAAAACCCCCTCGTCCCATAACTTTCTCAGGTCTTCAATCAACGGACTTAGATAAACATCAATGTCATTTCGTGGCTGTCATGATAGACAACATCATTTATTTTTGCTTCATGCACAACCAAGGAGGCAAATTGTAAATGACTAGTAGAACTGGCCATGAACTGTGTTGAGTGCTTAAATTGCCATATGGATTCATTCGATCACTAGCTATTCCAAGCCTAAGATTTCTTGCCTCTTTGCCGAAATCCGGATACAAACCATCAATCTTCTTCCACTGCGAGCAATCAGCCGGATAATGGACCATTCCATCGGAGTTTCTCCCATTTGCATGCCAGGTAAGATCTTTTGCGTCGTCTCCATTAGCAAAAAGACGCTTAAACCTTGGAATGATGGGAAGATTCCACAACACCTTCGCTGGAGGGCCCTTCTTTGAGTTTTCATCAGAACTACAATCATCATCATCCTTCACTATGTACCGTGACGCCCCACACCTAGGGCATTTGGACATTTCTTCGAATTCATGCCTGTACAGTATGCAATCATTAGGGCAAGCATGAATCTTTTGATACTCCATACCCATTAGACACAATATCTTTTTGGTCTGATAGTAGCTTTTAGGCAAGGTGTTTTCCTCTGGAAGCAGATCGTGCACTACTTGAAGGAGTGAAGTAAAGCTTTTGTAACTCCACCCATATCTGGCCTTGACATTAACCAGACTTAACACCATCGACAACAGTGTCAAGGAATTCTTGCACCCTGGATACAAAGGCTTCTTTGAGTCACTCTGTAATCCTTCATACACAGGGGCATGTGCTTGCTGAAAAGACTCTTGTCCAAGGTCACAAATCATATCCTCCAAGCGGTCTCCCATTTCTACATCAAACGGTTCGGATTGGGGCCCACTCTGCATGCCTGTCATTTCACCATGCCATATCCACGTCGTATAATTCCTCTTAATTCCATCACACAACAGATGCTCCCATATGTCGTCCAGTGTTTGTCATCTTCCGTTCGAACAATTGATGCAAGGACAATAATATTTTCCATCTTCATCCGGTTGACCTCTTTCTGAAGCAAATTGTAAGAACTGCTCGATGCCTTCCTTATATTCTGGGCTGATGCGACTTTCATTCATCCAGCTTCGATCCATCTAAGTAATAACTCCGTGATACTCACAAAGTTATTCGATGCATGAAAATCTCACTCTTTTATTATAGGTGTGGCCCTATCCCATTTAGGAAAACCGTCTTTTATGGTAGCTTCATACGTCAGGGTTAATTCTATTTTGTTAAATTTGAAAAAATTTCAGCAACATTTCGCATTGGTCTCCAAGTACATGACATGAAATCGGTGAAATTAATTTCCCGATAATCAAGTATGCACCCCGAGAACAACTAGAAATGCATTGGACCGAAATTTAATCAAATTCAACAAAATAATGTTAACCTTAACGCATGAATCTACCATAAAAATATCAGTCTCCCCAAAGTGTCCAAACGGACAATTCAAGATTGAATACAATGATTAATGCAAACTATCTGCAAGAATCATTGCATTCAGTCTCAAACGAGAATCTAAGGTTCACTCATCATGAACACAATTTGTATACCATATATCAATTGCCATTAATGGTAGTGAAAAAGTAATAAAAATATTAATATGAAAGCAAGAATCCAATAAAATAGCTCCTTAATCATGAACAATGGTGACCTAGTTCTCTTCAACTTTTTTTCTTTTTTCCCCCTCTTCTTTCAGGAGGAATGAGAAGTGGGGTTTTTGTTATTTATTTATTTATTTATTTATTGGGTTTAGGATAGGTGGGTAGGGTAAAGGCAGAGGGTGGGAAATTTAATTGTGGGTAACCTATACAGGGTGATGGTGATGGTGGTGTGGGTGGGTTATGAAAGGTGTATATGCATAGTTTCCTTTTCTAAAACCTATAATCACTGGATATGAGATGGAGGTTAAGTAAAAATCATCATTGTCTTCCCATTCTTCTTTATTTGGCTTTATTAGCTTTTGCAACTTCCTTGTGCCGTGTTGTTTTATTTGATTCCACTGGATGAGTTGCCTTTTTTGTACTATTCTCCCTCACGATCTCTTTTTTCTCATTTATTTTTCTTATTTTCTTGATGATTATTAATTCAGTCCCCCATATTTAAGTGCTTCCTGAACTTTTAATGTCCAAATTTTTGGCTACACTAGTCGATCTAAACATGTTCATATATCTAGGTTGGGTTGCAACAAACCAAAGTAGTAATAGATTCATAGAAGATGTTTCCTAACCAAACTAGAAATGAAAAAGAGACCAAGCTTACCTCGAACCCAAACAGTGACAATGGCAGTGAGATCTAAAACAATGGCGCGAAGACTTGAAGCTTTCCTCGTACCTCGATCAGGTCACCACGAAATGTACCTAGGGTTAACCGAAACAACACAGACCTAGATTGCCAATGATGATGAAATGAACTATAGAAAACAAAGTATAAAATACAAAAGAATTAAGGGCAGAACTCATAAGCTTTTAGCCATGCTGGTTGGAATTTAATCAATGAATTAATCATGTCACTAAAATTTGGAAAGCAAAAAAGAGGGTCCACTACCTATGATGTTAAGTAACATAAATGAACTTCTCCCTTGCTATCATTCTTTTTCTCTGTTTTTTCTCTCTAGCTACCTTGTTATGTTATATATCTATCTGCATATACAAATGATACTCTCTTTTTACTTCATGGTGAATAATTAACCTACCTAGGTCTAGAATGAGGGACTGCAAGCTCCAAGAGAAGAGTCTGAATCCAGAGAATACCAGTTGTGGCAGCAACTAAACTTCTATATTCTACTGCAAGGGCCACTTCTATATCAGTTGTGGCTTTGTATCTATTGATACTACCATCAGAATTAATAATAATCAAGCAAAAAAGAAAAAAAATATTATTTCATATGCATTGACCTAAAGATTTATTTTGATAGAGCTTAAGACTTATTTTGATTCACAAATTCATCCACAACTCAGTACCACAACTCAATTTCATCATAGGCATCATATAGGAAACTTAGAAAACAAAACAAAGTTCAACAACAAGACTACTTCTAGGAATTGATTTAGAACATGTTATGAACTAATTAACATGCATGAATTAGACTCAAAATTCAAAAGATGTGTTAAGAATGAGAAGAATACATGAACAAATGTATCTAGAATTCAATCAACAAAATCAAAATTCAACACAAACTTATAACATAATGTGATAATTATTATGACTAAACATGACTCTAAGACACCATGGATTAAGTGATTTACACTTATATCTTGTGTTTTTTTTCTAATCAATATTTTTGAAGAAAATTTAGATCTAAAGGTTCAGCACAAGAAGATTATGACTGAAAAATGACAGAACCTAAAATCAACACAAAAACATGATTCAAGAGTAGATCTATAAAATTTGAACCATAGAAATGCAAGAACAAGTGTAGATCTCAGATTTAATCGGTTTATTTTTTTGAATCTATTCTAAAAAACACCAAATCACAAGACAATGGAGGATATACATGGAGTATAAGGTGAAGAACAAGGAATTAAAGTGAATTGACCGAACAAAAAGATAGAGGAAGCAAAAGAACATCACCAAGATGAAGATGCTCTTGATACCACATGATGTAGCTCCATTTGAATCTTGTAGGCCTTGGATCTTATTCATCAATTTAGTCCTTTGCTTCTTGAAGATGAGTGACAGCGGAATGAAGATGGAAGAAAGATGATTGGAGACGCCACTTCAAGTAGAAGATGAGTTAAGAACAAACTCACCACCATAGGAAGCCATGGATAAGAGCTTGAAGCTCTCCCAACACACACATCAAATAGTGCACTTAATGCATGCGAAATTACAAAACTACCCCTAATACAAAAGCTAGTCTAGGTGCCCTAAAATACAAGGGCTAAAAAATCCTACATTACTAGGGTACCCTCCCTATACTATGGAGTCCCAAATACAAGGCCCAAAAATAATGAAACCTTAATCTAATATGTACATAGATAAGTGGGTTCATACTTAGCCAATGGGCCCAAAATCTACCTTAAGGCTCATGAGAACCCTAGGGCCTTCTCTTGCATCTTTGGCCTAATCTTCTTGGAGTCTTCTATCCAATGCCCTTGGGGGGTAGGATTGCATCAACCCCTCACTCTCAGTCTTACTCTCGCTTTTGCTTTTGCTCTCCCTCTCCCTCATCAACAAAAGTTTCTTCCATTTTATGTCACCAGACCTTATAGCATTTGGCCTTTTTCCTCCAATTCCCTCTCTATGGCAACCTCTATTTTTCGATTCGCAACTTAGGTAAGTCACTTGAACTCGGTTAATATATATATATATATATATATATATATATATATATGACAAATTTGACCAAAACTTGCTTTAGTTGTATAGTTGTTTCGTAGTACATCAAGGTCGACTCCATGGTGGACAGGTAACGTCCATCTGTGTTGAACGAGCATCATCGACATCTTTTTTCTCGTATGGAGAGTTATGGAAGTGTTGGAGGAGTGATGTTTTATTCAAGGCAATTGAGCATAATCAAACACAAATTGTAATTATCCAAGCCTTAAGCAACATAAATACTACTCTTGATTTTTAGGTTGAAATCGTTTGAGCTGAAATTTTTACTGAATTTTCTAGACATCTTGAAAAAAATTAGGGAAAAAGAATCAAGTAATTTGGATAAAATGAAAAAATACGAAAAATCACACAATTTGGCAGGAAAATCAGTGTCTAGGAAAAAAAGTGAAAGGGAAGTGTGCTTGTTGTTTTGGCTTGAAATTTGTTCTATAATTGATGCCTATTTATACCAATCTTATTCTGAAATTTCAACTGAAAATTAGTGTGAAAACAAGTGTCAAAACTAGAGGTTTCTTGAGTCCTTTTTTTTAAGTGTTTTCTTACTCTACTCTAGACCCATTCTAGGTTTCTCTTTGAGTCCTAGCTTGCTTTTGTGTGCTTTTCATTGCTTTAATTGTTGAATAATCCTTGAAAATTTGTCTTGTTAAAAACCTATTGGCAGGAAAATCATTGTCCAGAAAAAAAAAAGTGAAAGGGAAGTGTGCTTGTTGTTTTGGCTCGAAATTTGTTCTATAATTGGTGCTTATTTTATATCAATCTTAGTTCTGAAATTTCAATTGAAAACTAGTGTGAAAACAAGTGCCAGAGGTTTCTTGAGTCCTTTTTTTTAGTGTTTTCTTACTCTACTCTAGACCTATTCTAGGTTTCTCTTTGAGTCCTAGCTTGCTTTTGTGTGCTTTTAATTGCTTTAATTGTTGAATAATCCTTGAAAATTTGTTTTGTTGAAACTCTATTGGTTTAGCTTTCATTTTATTTTTTCGGTCTTTGGTTATTGCTTGTCTCTTTGCTTCCTTGTTTGTGAGTTGCCATATAGGAAATTGGAAAGGAGGATTGGTGCCATCCCTTGAAGAATTTCAGTCAAGAAGCAAGGGGCCAACCACCTTAAGAGCTATTGGACTAAGAAGCACTCCAAATTGAGTGAATCACCAAAGAGAGAACAACCACCAAAATTAAGGACCCTTTTGTAATTGGCAAATTACTTACCTTCATTGCTTTAAGTTTTGTAACAAAAAGGTCTTTCATTGGAAGTGTGTTGGGAGCCTCCAATAGGTTACCAAACTTCTGTTGGATCAAGTGGCCTCGAAATAATTAAGAAGGGGGGGTTGAATTAATTATTAATGACCTTTACTAATTAAAATTTACCCTTCTTAGGATTTTACTATATTGTTAAGAAAGTAAAGAACAGAAATATAATGGAAATTAAAAGAGTAGGGAAGAAGAAGACAAACACACAAGATTTTTATACTGGTTCGGCAACAACCCGTGCCTACATCCAGTCCCCAAGCGACCTTCGGTCCTTGAAATTTCTTTTCAACCTTGTAAAAATCCTTTTACAAGCAAAGATCCACAAGGGATGTACCCTCCCTTGTTCTCTTTGAACAACCTGGTGGATGTACCCTCCACTAGAACTGATCCACAAGAGATGTACCCTCTCTTGTTCTTAGTCAATAACCCAAGTAGATGTACCCTCTACTTGTACCACAAAGGATGTACCCTCCAATGTGTTAAGACAAATTTCTCAGGCGGTTAGTCCTTCGAAACTTTGTGAAAGGGGAAACAAAAGAATTCTCAGGCGGTTAGTCCTTTGAAAACTTTTGTTTATGGGAAAGGGAAGAATCAAAAGAATTCTCAGACTATGTCGTTTTGAATTCTTTGACAAGGGAGAAAGGAGTCACAAAAGAATTCAGGCGGTTAGTCCTTCGTTCTTTTGGAAAAGGGAGAAGAGAGACACAAAAAGAATCCAGGCGGTTAGTCCTTGGCGAATTCTTTTTGGCAAAGGGAGAAGGGAATGAAAAAGATGAATAGCACAAGTTTTTGAACAAAGAATTTTTCTTGGAAGAAAAAGTTTTGAACAAACACTTTTAGAAAGATGAAGAGAAGATGAAACCAGAAAGTTCTCAAAGAAATGAAAGAAGATATTGAAAGATAGATTGAAAGATAGAATGGTTGAAAGACATGATAGATATGAATGTGATTATTTTATTTGTTTCATGCCAAGGTCACATATTTATAGTTTCTTGATGACTCAAGTCAAAACTTGTAACTCTTGGCAATTCCTTTAAAACTAATCACTTAAAAAGATATGACTTTTGAAAGAATCTTCAGAAACAAGTCACTTGAAGAAATGTGACTTTTGGAAATGAATTTTTTGAAATCAGTCACTGGAAATCGATTACCATAAAGGTGTAATCGATTACACATCAACAGATGTGACTCTTCATTTTGAATTTTGAAAATCTTAACATTTTAAAACCACTGGTAATCGATTACTATAATCTGGTAATCGATTACCAGAGAGTAAAACTCTTTGGTAATGATTTTGTGAAAACTTCTTGTGCTACTCAATGTTTTGAAAAACTTTTTAATACTTATCTTGATTAAGTCTTCTCTTGATTCTTGAATCTTTGAGTCTTGAATCTTGATCTTGATTATTCTTGAATCTTGATTCTTGAAATCAAATTTCCTCTTGATCTTTGAAGTGTTCTTGACTCAATCTTGAACTCATTCTTGAATGTCATCATCTTTGTTATCATGAAGTGATCTTGACTTTTGAACTTTTTGTCATCATCTTTGTTATCATCAAAACTCCTTGAATCAATTTTGATTCATCATGAAGCTTGCTTCTACAACTTCCATTTGTGTGTAATAATTTTAGGCAATTTTCCCTTAGGATAGTGAGTGTTTTGTTGGGAACCTTAAATGTGGTCATCCATACACTCCTAGGATCTGCCTAGTTTTCATTTCTTGCACTTTAATTTCTTGCTTACTTTCATAGGCTTTTTTTTCTTTACTAGTCACACCTAGTTTATCTTGTAATTACGTAATACTTTCTTCTTGCTTATCACACTTATCTTGAGTTCTTTTGAACCCTAGCTTTTACCTTTTACAAACCCCCAACAAGAAAGAACACAACTTAGGAACCAGCATGAATCATCATTTATCTAGTGTTAACGGTGAGGGTACTAGTCATAAGGATCCTCTATCTAGAATCTTAGATGAGTTGAGTTCCCTCAAGTTATGCAAAGAAAAACTAGAAAGAAAAGAAAAAGGAAAAGAGGGTAGAAATAAATCAAGATGAGAGAAAACAAATAAGAGAGGAAGAAAGAAGAAAAATAATGAAAGAAATGACAAGAGAAAAACATGCCTCCTATAGTAATCATGACTCTTGCAAGAGTTTAAGTGAAGAACTTAGCGATTATTATAGAGGACCCCATATTTCACATACTAAACATCATTCCCATAGAAGAGAAAAGGATAGAAAGCCTCGAGAGGTTAGCATTAGCCTCTCATATTTCCATGGAAAAGATAATGTTGAGGCCTGCTTAGATTGGGAACTGAAGGTTGAACAAATCTTTGCTTGCCATCATATTAGCGAAGAGAGAAAAGTTTCATTGGTTACCCTTAGCTTTCAAGGGTATGCCCTCTATTGGTGGACTTCCCTTGTTGGGGAACGAAGGATTCATGGGGATCCTCTAGTAGAGTATTGGAATGATCTTAAGAGTGTCCTTAGGAAGAGGCACATTCCCTCCTACTATGAAAGGGAACTTATGGACAAGCTCCAAAGGCTTAGACAAGGGAGAATGAGTGTTGAAGAATATAGACAACAAATGGAACTACTCCTTTTAAGAGCTGGACTTAGGGAGGAAGAAAGAACAAGCATAACTAGGTTCCTTAGTGGGCTTAATATGGAAGTGAGGGACAAGGTTGAACTCCTTCCATATAGGGACCTTGATGTGCTAGTCCAACTTTGTATAAGAGTGGAGCAACAACTTAAAAGAAAGTCTTCTTCAAAATCTTATGGCCTTCACTCTTATCCAAGGAAGGACCAATCCCAAGGCATCTTAGGGGTTGCACCTTCTAAGCCCAAAGATGATAAGGGGAGACAATAGAAAAGCAACCCCCTAAGGCTAGAATGCAAGAGAAGACTAACTCTATAAAGTACTTTAAATGTCTTGGAAGAGGACACATTGATTCTCAATGCCCCACCAAGAAAACTGTGATTATGAGAGGCCAAGATATTTATAGTAGCCAAGATGAGGTTACTACTTCCCCTTCCTCTAGGGAAAGTGAAGAAGCAAAAGGGGAAGAATCTAGTGAAGAAATCTACCCCCAAGAAAAGGGGATCTTTTAATGGTCAGAAGGTTTCTAGGAAGCCAATCTTGTGACTTGACCCAATCTCAAAGAAAGAATATTTTTCACACAAGGTGTAAATTTTTTTATAACACATGCTCTCTCATTATAGATAGTGGTTCATGTTGCAAGTTTTGAAGCACAATATTAGTCTCTAAGTTGAGCCTTGCTATCACTCCCCATCCAAAGCCTTACAAACTTCAATGGCTCAATGAGCAAGGAGAGATGATAGTCAATCAACAAGTGAAAGTGCCCTTCTCCATTGGAACATATAAGGATGAAGTGATTTGTGATGTAGTTCCTATGGAGGCAGACCACCTTCTCTTAGGTAGGCCACGACAATATGATAGGAAAATCATCTATAATGGCCTAACTAATGAGATAACCCTCACCCACCTAGGAACAAAGTTTGTGTTGCATCCTCAAACAACGTCACGGGTGGCCAAAGATCAACTAACTATGAAAGATAAGAGGGTTGAAGAAGAAAAACTAGAAAAAGAAAAGAAAAAAAAGGATAGTAAGGCCTTGTCTTCAAAGGCCAAGGGGAAGGAAAAAGAGGAAAAGGATTCCACCAATAAGATTGTTAAGAAGGAAAATCATTTTGCAACAAAAGGTGATATCAAAAGAGCACTCCTTCTTAAACAATCTTTCTACCTTCTCCTATCAAGGGAAACATCCCTTAGCACTGCCACACCTCTTGAGCTTGAGGTTATTCCTTAAGTAAAGGAGTTATTGGATGAGGGTTTGGTTCGTAAGAGCGTAACTCCTTGTGCTTTGTTGGTGCCCAAAATAGGTATTATGAGGCACCGAATCCCTATGATAGGTGGTATGATGAATCTGAAGTGTACCGGATCGCACAAGTATAAACGGTAAGAATCGAGTATCGAACACTCGGGGAACATATGTTATTTGGTAAGCTATTTCAGCAATTAGGTGTTTGGTGTGTGTAAATGTAAGTGTGAATATGAACAGGTGTATAGACTATCTATGCAAAAAGAAAGAAAATCATGCGAGAGAAATGATGTGTAAAAACAAGTAGAGAACACGTTGGTCTTCCTAATAGGTGCCTGATGCTAAAAAGATATTCTCTATCTAACAATGCTCATGTGTTCTTATGGTGTCTCCTAAGATACTAAACCCCGATTCCTCATGATAGTTTAGCCTAATCCTGATCAAGCATCGTCCGCAGATTCCTCTTGTAATACTAAACTCAACCAGGGCCGCATTAAGACACACATACTCAACTAAATTATCACACCCCGATTCCTCGTGAAAGCACGACAACTCAGAGAGTAAAAACAATATGGTAATCGATTGTTTTTTGATTCACTTGAGTTGTTCTTTGATCTTTTAAGCTTTTTTTTGTTCATCACCTTTGTCATCATCTTTTTTTGTCATCATTGTTATCATCAAAACACCTTTGAATAGCACATGAGTTTTTGACAAAACCTTTACCAAAGAGTTTTTACTCTTTGGTAATCGATTACCATATTGTTGTAATCGATTACCAGTAGCAAAATGAGTTTGAAAAAGTTTTCAAACTGAATTTACAACGTTCCAAATATTTTCAAAAGGCTGTAATCGATTACAATGTTTTGGTAATCGATTACCAGTGTCCTTGAACGTTGAAATTCAAATTTAAATGTGAAAAGTCACATTGTTTCACTCAAAAGCTTTGTGTAATCGATTACACTTATTTGGTAATCGATTACCAGTGTTTGTTTCTTAAAAATCTAAAGATGTAACTCTTCAAAAAGGTTTTGACTCTTTCAAATGGTTTTTAAGTTTTTCTAAAAGTTATAACTCTTCTGAATGGCCTTCTTGACCAGACATGAAGAGTCTATAAAAGCAAGGCTTTGTTTTGCATTCTTAATCAATCTTTCAAACAACAATCTTGAATACTTTTGCTTTTCCAATCAATCCTTTACAAGCCTTGAAATTTTTTTGAAGTTCTTCTTCTTTTTCTTCTGTACCCAAAAGCTTTCTGAAGTTTTCTGGTTTTCTAAACCTTGAAAACTTGTGCTATTCATCTTTTCATTCTCTTCTCCCTTTGCCAAAAAGAATTCGCCAAGGACTAACCGCCTGAATTCTTTTTGTGTCTCTCTTCTCTCTTTTCCAAAAGAACAAGGGACTAACCGCCTGAATTCTTTTGTGTCTCCCTTCTCCCTTGTCAAAGAATTCAAAACGACACAGTCTGAGAATTCTTTTAATTCTTCCCATTCCCTAATACAAAAGCGTTCAAAGATTTAACCGCCTGAGAATTCTTTTGTATCCCCATTCACAAAGTATCAAAGGTGTAACAGCCTGAGATCTTTGTCTTAACACATTGGAGGGTACATCCTTTGTGGTACAAGTAGAGGGTACATCTACTTAGGTTTGACTGAGAACAAGAGAGGGTACATCTCTTGTGGATCAGTTCTAGTGGAGGGTACATCCACTAGGGTTTCAAAGAGAACAAGGGAGGGTACATCCTTTGTGGATCTTTGCTTGTAAAAGGATTTTTACAAGGTTGAAAGAAATCTCAAGGACCGCAGGTCGCTTGGGGACTAGAGGTAGGCAAAGGTTGTTGCCGAACCAGTATAAAAACTCTTGTGTGTTTATTTCCTTCTTCCCTACTCTTTTACTTTCCGTTGTGCATTTAATTTCCGCTTTTACTTTCTGTTAAGTTTCTCTTCTACTCCTCATTCTCTTAACAATTTAGTAAAAGTCATAAAAGAGTAATTTTTTAATTAGTAAAGGTTTACGAATAATTAATTCAACCCCCCCCTTCTTAATTATTCTGAGGCCACTCGATCCAACACTTTAGAGTCAGACCAATTTCCACTGTTGAATGACCCTAACAAAGCATGCATCTACGTGATCAAGGTAAAGGCATACTGTAATGAAAAGTAAATAGTACAGAGAACACACAAAACATCATTAAATAGATATAAAAATATTTACATCAGGTATCTGCAGGGAAGATCCAACAGAGGATTTAGCTTTCCATACCAGGAAGCCTTCTTAACAACAAAGAGAAGAACAAGATGAAAGATTGCAAAAATACAAGTGGTAAGGATGTCTCTTTCACCTCTAGGATCTCACAATCACTCACAAACTCATCTCAAGCTCTCAAACCGGCTCTTGCTTCAAGCTCTGGTCTCTGCAGATCTTCACATAGCAAAATCTCTCAAAACTCTCTGAAACTTGGACCTTTCTCTCTCTAGAAACCCTAGACATGCAAAGCTCTGAATCCCAGTCTAAACTCTCCTCACAAAATCTGATTTTAGGCTTAAATAGGTGGCCTTGTTCGTGCTCGTGCGCTTAGCGCACTTATGGACCGCTTAGTGCACGTTAGTGATTTTTGGCTTAGCGCGCATTTCTCGCTTAGCGGATGAACTGAAGCGGTGCGCTTAGTGAGATGAAGCAGTGCGCTTAGTGAGATGAAGCGGTGCGCTTAGCAAACCTGTACAACTCATCTTCTTCTGGATTCATCCTCGCGGTTAGCCCAGGAGTGTTGCGCTTAGCGGACGCTCGCTAAGCCAGTAGATTGGCTTAGCGAGAAGGTGAAAACAGCACTTTCCAAAACTTGCCTAATTAACCTGAAATTGAGAGAAAATGATTATTAAACACACAAAATGAAAATACTAAGTATTTATTAACTATACTTAACAGAAAATACTTATAACACTACACAATAACCACAAATTGGGAGAGTTTGATACAATTTATACAAGTTTTATACACAAAAGTTAGTTGTTTTCACCGACTAACAGTGGTGCAAACCTCTTTTGTAAAATCACCCATGCATCCAACATCTTCATGATTCACATACATAGGGACTCATTAGGTAGGTCTGTTCTTATTTTTAGTTTTAATACAAACTTAGGTGCTCACATGGGACACCTTAGGTTTGTTGTACTTTTTGGTAGGAATAATCAACATGAAAATACAGAAAAATGTATGTTTTATTGCATTACTTTCCTTAATTTTTTAAATAGTGATCAAGGGGTTCCCACGAATCCTAAGAGAATAAAGGTCGTTCCTGAGTGGCCCACTCTACCAAGTATAAGAAAAATTTGGGGCTTCCATGACTTAACAAACTTTTACAAAAGGTTTGTCCCATATTTTTCTATACTTGTAGCACCACTCATTGAGTTGGTGAGGAACCATGTTCCTTCATGGGAAGATGCTCAGGAAAGGGGTTTTCAAATCTTACCCTACTCCAACATACCAAACATCACTAATATATATGTTTTTATTCTTTTTATAGGTGTGTAGGGAAGAAGCCCAGAGCTTCAAGAACCTCTGGATTTGAGGTCAAATCCTTTTCGAGGGGGAGGGAATGATGCAATCCTACTCCCCAAGGGCATTGGATAGAAGAATCCAAGAAGATTGGATCAGAGATGCAAGAGAAGACCCTAAGGTTCTCATAAACCTTAGGGTAAATTTTGGGCCTATGGGCTAAGTTTGAGCCCACCTATCTTTGTACATATTAGATTAGGATTTCATTATTTTTGGGCCTTATATTTAGGGCTCCATAATGTAGGTAGGGTACCCTAGAAATGTATGATTTTTCAGCCCTTGTATTTTAGGGCACCTAGACTAGTTTTTGTATTAGGGCTAATTTTGTAATTTCACATGCATTAAGTGAATATTTGATGTGTGTGTTGAGAAATAAATTTAATTGAATTGGGAGAAGTCCAATCCAATTAAATTTTAGAGGGAGAGGTGAGCATTTGCTTGCTACACCCCATTGCTACACCACATATATTTGATCTATTCATGTTTCTTGCTTCATGATTGGTTTATATTCTTCAATGAATGTCTTGTGAATGATTAATAGTACATGAATGTTTTATACATGTTACGCACTTTGGATTTTTGTTGATGCCAAAGGGGGAGAGAAATAGGAATTAAATCAAGAACTCACATAAGTAATTAACTTAATTTCAAGTGAAGCATAAATTCAAAAATAAAGGGGGATAATGGAAAATTAAGTGAGTGATCGACTAGGAAAAAGTGTGTGTATGTGTTTCTTGATTTCAGGGTTGTCATCATCAAAAAGAGGGAGATTGTAGAAGCAAGCTTCATTGCTTCATGATGATGAATCAAGATTGATTCATGATGATGAATCAAGATTGATTCAAGGTGTTTTGATGATAACAAAGATGATGACAAAAAGCCCATGAGAATGATTTCAAGATTGAGTCAAGAACAATTCAAGAATCAAGAGAAAGATTCAACAGAAGTTTCAAGTTTCAAGTTTTCAAGAATTAAGAATCAAGAATAATCAAGAACAAGATTCAAGACTCAAGAATCAAGAAAAGACTCAATCAAGATAAGTACTAAAAAGTTTTTCAAAACATTGAGTAGCACATGAATTTTTCACAAAACCTTTTACCAAAGAGTTTTTACTCTCTGGTAATCGATTACCAGTTTATTGTAATCGATTACCAGTGGCAAGTTTTGTTTTCAAAAAGCTTTTAACTGAATTTACAACGTTCCAATCAATTTCAAAATGGTGTAATCAATTACAATATATTGGTAATCGATTACCAATGTGTTAGAACGCTGAAATTCAAATTCAAATGTGAAGAGTCACATCCTTTCACTAAAATGCTTTGTGTAATTGATTACAATGATTTGGTAATCGATTACCAGTGATAAGTTTTGAACAAAAATCAAAAGATGCAACTCTTCCAATGGTTTTCAAGTTTTTTCTAAAGGTTATAACTCTTCTAGTGACTTTCTTGACTAGACATGAAGAGTTTATACAAGCAAGTTCTTAACTTGCATTTTTAAGACATTAATTACAATCTTTTACATCCTTTGAATCTCTTTGAACATCCTCTTGAATTTCTTCTTCTTCTTCCTTTGCCAAAAGCTTTCTAAAGTTTTCTGGTTTTCCAAACCTTGAAAACAAAACTTGTGCTATTCATCTTTTTCATTCCCTTCTCCCTTTGCCAAAAAGAATTCGCCAAGGACTAACCGCCTGAATTCTTTTTGTGTCTCTCTTCTCCCTTTTCAAAAAGAACAAAGGACTAACCACCTGAATTCTTTTGTGTCTCCCTTCTCCTTTGTCAAAGAATTCAAAATGACACAGTCTGAGAATTCTTTTGATTCTTCCCTTTCCCATAAACAAAAGATTTCAAAGGACTAACCGCCTGAGAATTCTTTTGTTTCCCCATTCACAAAGTTTCAAAGAACTAACCGCCTGAGAACTTTGTCTTAACACATTGGAGGGTACATCCTTTGTGGTACAAGTAGAGGGTACATCTACTTGGGTTGTTGTGACTGAGAACAAGAGAGGGTACATCTCTTGTGGATCAATTCTAGTGGAGGGTACATCCACTAAGTTGTTCAAAGAGAACAAGGGAGGGTACATCCCTTGTGGATCTTTGCTTGTAAAGGATTTTACAAGGTTGAAAAGAAATCTCAAGGACCGCAGGTCGCTTGGGGACTGGATGTAGGCACGGGTTGTTGCCGAACCAGTATAAAACTCTTGTGTTTGTCTTCTTCTTCCCTACACTCTTTATTTTCCGCTGTGCACTTTAATTATCGCTTTTACTTTTGGTTAAGTTTCTATCTCTATTCTTTATTTTCTTAACATTATAGTAAAAGCCTAAGAAGGGTAATTTTTAATTAGTAAAGGTCTAGTAATAATTAATTCAACCCCCCCCCCTTCTTAATTATTCCGAGGCCACTTGATCCAACAAGTGGTATCAGAGCAGGTATCTTGTAGAAAGTTTAACAACTTCAAGATTCATGGCCTCTTCAAATTCTTAGTTTCCTGAAGGAAATTCCATCCATAGACCACCTCTCTTCAATGGTGAGGGTTACCACTATTGGAAAACCCGTATGCATATTTTCATTGAAGCCATAGATTTAAACATTTGGGAAGCAATAGAAATAGGACCATACATACCCACTGTAGTGGATGTAAGCACAAGCACCATAACACAAAAACCTAGAGATAAGTGGACAGAAGAAGATAGAAGAAGAATCCAGTATGATCTTAAAGTCAAAAACATTATTACTTCAGCCCTAGGAATAGATGAGTATTTTAGAGTGTCAAACTGCACAAATGTCAAGGAGATGTGGGATACTCTCCAACTTACACATGAAGGCACCACTGATGTAAAAAGATCTAGAGTAAATACCCTTACACATGAATATGAATTGTTTAGGATGAACCCTAATGAAAACATTCATAGCATGCAGAAAAGATTTACACATATAGTTAACCATCTTGACTCTTTAGGAAAAATCTTCCCTAATGAAGATTTAATTAATAAATTTTTAAGATGCTTAAGTAGGGAATGGCAGCCCAAGGTAACTACTATTTCTGAAAGTAAAGATCTCTCTTCGATGTCTTTTGCTACTTCGTTTGGAAAATTGCAGGAACATGAAATGGAACTCCAACGTCTTAATCAAAATGAAGAAACCGACAAAAAGAAGAGAAGTATAGCACTTAAAGCCTCATCATCAATACAAGAAGAAAATTAAGAAGAAGATTCAGATAATGAAGAAGACTTCTCACTCTTTGTGAAGAAGTTCCAGAAATTTGTCAAGAGAAGAAGAATAGAGAGGCGTCAGAACTTTAACAATGAAAGAAGATCACAAGAAGACTCTCACGTTCTTAGATGTTACAAATACAACCAACTTGGTCACATCAAAGCTAATTGTTCTTCAAATGAAGAATGGCCTGAGAAAAGTGATAAGAAAAGGTATGATGAAAGAAGAACCAAGAAGGCCTACATTGCATGGGACGACAATGATTCATCCGATGGTTCAGAAAAGGAGATCAATCTTCTAACCAAGGATTATGAGAGTGATGAGAACATCTCTCAAGAAGTTTAAACAAAAAGCAAAAGTATGACTTTCATTTTCAACGATCTAGACACCTTTAATCATGAAAAAGGTAACATCAAAACCATTCTATTTTGAAATTTTATTTTGGTTGATATTTCTCTTTCAATTAATTTGATTATGATGACTAACAAATTTTTATTTGTTTGTCTTGATTGATTGAAATTGTGAGTATATGGTTAAATGTTCTTGATTGAGTTTTTTTTTTTAAAGCATAAAGTCTACTTTTAAGTATTTTGATAATGTCTATGATTATTATTCTTCAATACTTGTGTTGATTATTTTGATATAATTTCATGTCTACATGATTTTTTTTAATTATGCATGATTTTGAATGTGAATTACTTGATTAAGATTCATTCATAAAGTATTTTTAGTATATATATTTTCTTTAAGAAAGTATTTTGATATTCATTCAAACCCTTTTCTTTCTTAAAAGTCAGACAACTTTTAGTTTTGGCTAAAATGCTCTCTGGTAATCGATTACCATATTAGTGTAATCGATTACAGGCAGTTATTTCTGGCTATATTACTCTCTGGTAATCGATTACCATATCAGTGTAATCGGTTACAACGCGTCCCTGCTCCTATATATTCAAATTTCAAAATCTAAAAGTTGCAACCCCTCATTTTCTCGAAAACCCTCGTCCCCAAAACTTCCTTCTGCCATATCTCACTCATTTCTTGTCCAAATCACTCCCCCACAAAGCCCAAACTTCATCTTTTTTCATTCTCTTTCATTGAACCGATTGAAATTTCAAAAAATCTCTTCAAATGGCGGAACCATCAAAGAAGCGAAAGGGTTCTTCAAGTCGGAGTCAACGGCATTTCGAGACTCCGGAAACGCCGATTTCTTCCTCTATTCCCTCTGCCTCATTGTTTTCATCCGAAGAACAGCGGATACGGTACACAAATCTCTTTTCTTCTCGTTCTATTATTGATCCAAAATTCATTGATATGGATTTCTTTTCAAATGAGAGTTTTGAATGCATTCGGGCATTTGAAAACTCCAATCTTATTCCTTTCATGTCTTTAAAATTGCATGTTTACTCTTATTTAGTCAAAGCCTTCTATTCAAACCTTGAAATCCAAGAAGGCACTTTAATTTCTAAAGTTTATGGGATTAAAATGGTCATTGACCAATCCCTATTCTATGATTTAACCCAATTATCCAGTGAAGGTGTACCATTTGAAGGTACACTGATTGATGATTGGAAATATGAATTCTCTGTGCATGATGCCCGCCGATTGGTTTGCACCAACCAAGCGGATATGACCAGAAGGCTTCTTGCCGATTCATTGGCTTTTGAGAGCCGCATCCTTCATTATCTCATTGTGCGTATCTTGCTTCCAAGATCTTCAAACCTTGCACAGGTTTCTGAAGAAGATCTTATTGTTGTGTGGGCTTTTCATAAAGGCCGACAAATTGATTGGGCACACTTAGTCCGATATCGCATGCATAAGGCATTGCGATTAAATGCTCCATTGTCATACCCACACCTAGTCACCCGCTTCCTTCAACACTTTAACATCCCTCTTGATTCTGAACCTTATGTTCCAATCAAGAGATCCTTTCTAATAGGCGCGACTGTCATTGCATCCTTTGGTTATCAAAAAGAGCATGATGGCTCTTGGGTGAAAAAGGGTGCTCGACCTGTTGATGAAGAAGGACATGGTGGAGAAGATTCCTTTCTTCTTCAAAAGATTTTGGATAGGTTCGATGGTCTTCAAACCTTTGTCGGTGAAAGGTTTGATACTTTGGAGTTACAAGTGGACATGCGCTTCAATGAGATGGAGTCAAGAATCACCAAGGTCGAAGAAGATGTTTCTTATATTCGTACAAGCTTTGATCTACCACCACCGCCACCACCATCATCTTAGTTTTCTATTATTTTTAATATTACTAGTACTTTGTTTTCTAGTCGTGTATTTGGCTATCTTATGACATTTGAACAATTTAGTATTTCTTTATTTGCATGGTATGATTGAACAATTATGATTTATGTTATATGACTATGTGGTTTTTATATATTTGATCTATTCATGTTTCTTGCTTCATGATTGGTTTATATTCTTCAATGAATGTCTTGTGAATGATTAATAGTACATGAATGTTTTATACATGCTACGCACTTTGGATTTTTGTTGATGCCAAAGGGGGAGAGAAATAGGAATTAAATCAAGAACTCACATAAGTAATTAACTTAATTTCAAGTGAAGCATAAATTCAAAAATAAAGGGGGATAATGGAAAATTAAGTGAGTGATCGACTAGGAAAAAGTGTGTGTATGTGTTTCTTGATTTCAGGGTTGTCATCATCAAAAAGGGGGAGATTGTAGAAGCAAGCTTCATTGCTTCATGATGATGAATCAAGATTGATTCAAGGTGTTTTGATGATAACAAAGATGATGACAAAAAGCCCATGAGAATGATTTCAAGATTGAGTCAAGAACAATTCAAGAATCAAGAGAAAAATTCAACAGAAGTTTCAAGTTTCAAGTTTTCAAGAATTAAGAATCAAGAATAATCAAGAACAAGATTCAAGACTCAAGATTCAAGAAAAGACTCAATCAAGATAAGTACTAAAATGTTTTTCAAAACATTGAGTAGCACATGAATTTTTCACAAAACCTTTTACCAAAGAGTTTTTACTCTCTGGTAATCGATTACCAGTTTATTGTAATCGATTACCAGTGGCAAGTTTTGTTTTCAAAAAGCTTTTAACTGAATTTACAACGTTCCAATCAATTTCAAAATGGTGTAATCAATTACAATATATTGGTAATCGATTACCAGTGTGTTTGAACGTTGAAATTCAAATTCAAATGTGAAGAGTCACATCCTTTCACAAAAATGCTTTGTGTAATCGATTACAATGATTTGGTAATCGATTACCAGTGATAAGTTTTGAACAAAAATCAAAAGATGTAACTCTTCCAATGGTTTTCAAGTTTTTTCTAAAGGTTATAACTCTTCTAATGGTTTTCTTGACCAGACATGAAGAGTCTATAAAAGCAAGTCCTTAACTTGCATTTTTAAGACATTAATTACAATATTTTACTTCCTTTGAATCTCTTTGAACATCCTCTTGAATTTCTTCTTCTTCTTCCTTTGCCAAAAGCTTTCGAAATTTTTCTGGTTTTCCAAACCTTGAAAACAAAACTTATGCTATTCATCTTTTTCATTCCCTTCTCACTTTGCCAAAAAGAATTCGCCAAGGACTAACCGCCTAAATTCTTTCTGTGTCTCTCTTCTCCCTTTTCCAAAAGATTAAAGGACTAACTGCCTGAATTCTTTTGTGTCTCCCTTCTGCCTTGTCAAAGAATTCAAAACGACACAGTCTGAGAATTCTTATGATTCTTCCTTTTCCCATAAACAAAAGATTTCAAAGGACTAACCGCCTGAGAATTCTTTTGTTTCCCCATTCACAAAGTTTCAAAGGACTAACCGCCTGAGAACTTTGTCTTAACACATTGGAGGGTACATCCTTTGTGGTACAAGTAGAGGGTACATCTACTTAGGTTGTTGTGACTGAGAACAAGAGAGAATACATTTCTTGTGGTTCAGTTCTAGTGGAGGGTACATCCACTAGGTTGTTCAAAGAGAACAAGGGAGGGTACATCCCTTGTGGATCTTTGCTTGTAAAGGATTTTACAAGGTTGAAAAGAAATCTCAAGGACCGCAGGTTGCTTAGGGACTGGATGTAGGCACGGGTTGTTGCCGAACCAGTATAAAACTCTTGTGTTTGTCTTCTTCTTCCCTACACTCTTTATTTTCCGTTGTGCACTTTAATTATCACTTTTATTTTTGGTTAAGTTTCTATCTCTGTTCTTTATTTTCTTAACATTATAGTAAAAGCCTAAGAAGGGTAATTTTTAATTAGTAAAGGTCTAGTAATAATTAATTCAACCCCCCTCTTCTTAATTATTCCGAGACCACTTGATCCAACAACTCCTTCTCTCCCTCTCCCTCCACTCATCTTCTCCTACCTTCAAGCTCTTATTCATGGCTTCCTATGTTAGTGAGCTTCTTTTTGACTCATCTTCTTCTTGAAGTGGCGTTTCCAATCATCTTTCTTCCTTCTCCATTTTGTTGTCATTCATCTTCAAGAAGCAAATGACTCTAGTGATGAAGAAGATCGAAAGCCTACAAGCTCCACATGGAGCTACATCAGGGGTGGGGTTCTATTGGCTCAGGGTGTTTCAAGGGGGTATGGGAATGGGTGGGGATAGGAAGGTATTTTCCTAGATTGGGAGGTCTAAATAACAGTTGAAGGGGCTGTCAATAGTATGTTCATAAGCTTTATCGGTTATTATGCAACTAAAGGTGAATCATCACTTATATCCCTTGTTAGTAATTAATAAATAATCTAAAAGTATTGATTAATTTTGTATTAATTGCTATATACATGTGCTTGAATAAGCGAGGTACCTAGGATGTGTTGACGAGTGACTATTCATCATGTATATTTAATATATTTGGTTAATTTAATGCACGGCTTTCTTTCTTTTTTTTTTTCAAAATTATTGATGCTTAAGGTTAGTATTAACATTAATTACTTTGTTTTTAAATATAAGACTCTTTTATGTTATCTTTTGTATTAATTTTTTTTACTAAAATATCCTTAATTGCTTTATAATAAATGTGTTTTCTCTTATAAGGATTGGAAAAAAAGATTAACACTCGTTAATTAATTAGAAAGAGATAATAATTCCCAATAACTTTAAGGGTAATTTTGATAAAATAATATAAATTACCAACAAATTTAATGTTATTAATTAGTTAACTTTTTTAAAGGGTGTGAATTAGTTAAAAATATTTATATTTAGGGATATTAAGGAATATTTAATAAATGTAAAATATTATTATATTCAGTGTAAATTATTTAATAAGAAGTTAATGTAGTGTATTGTTTTGAAGTACTTTTTATAAGTTTAAAATACTTTTAATTAATTTATGAATACAATATTCCTTGTACAAATAAAATCTAATCATTTTAAATAAGGGTATATGTGAAAATTTAATTAATTGGACTTGAAATTTATAAAACATCAATAGCTTTAAAATAATGATAAAAAAGCTAAAGCATAGTCAAATTTTTAATAGAGGTAGTATATTATTTTATCTTCTTATTTTTATGTTCTTTGTTGGATGTGGTCATACCATTGATAATTAGGATTTTCAATGTCTTCATTAACTTCATATATGTTATTCTTTCAGTTGTTATAAAATATTTCCTGTCTTGAAAATTTTATATGTTTCTTCACAATTTTAATTATTATATATGTGAAAAGATGAAGATAATAAACTAATTATTTTTTAAATAAGAATTTATACAAAAAAATTATAAAATTATTTGATATACAATTACTCTTACTCATATTTAATCTATCCATCGTATAGGTTCATGATCTAAATAATATTAAATATTACTCTTCATTAACCACAATAACTATTCTTAAGATATTAATTAGTTTTTTAAATGTCAGGGTGAAAAAATGTTATGGTTCTCGGGACATCTATGCAATATTATTCAGTTCACTTGCAATAAGCCAGTTTGTATAATATATAACCTCAGCCATGCTGAGAAACTTCTGCTATAAAATTACAAAGCTGTTGATAAATATGATAATAGCAAAACTTAAATTTGGAAGATATTTGCTCATTGCTTTTCTTTTTCTTTTTCTTTGCCTGATACAAAATTACAAGTGGAAACCTACAGCTCTAGTATTGGGGGAATAAGATGAAGAAAAAAACAAGGGTAATAAAACAATATCAATTCCAGCATATTTAACCGGAAAAAAAAAACTATTTGAAAATTTACAAAGGTAAAGAACCTGAAAGATATTAGATACTGATGGATACTAAGGCTGAAGCCGCAAGAGATAAGTTATTACTTGTTAGCTTGGCGGCAGGTGTGGTTCGTGCTTGTTTAAATTTTCGAAATTGATTACTTGCTCATCCCCAAAGCTTGCATGATTTGCATAAGATGCGTCCGAAGGCTACTTTCCTCAACCTGGTTTTGGCATAATTAATCAGAAATTAACATCACAGGGTGATGATGATGATGTAGCAATGCATTCTATTCTATTTATGCAAGTGCGTGATCAAAGGGATGCCCTGCCATTATAAAACATTACAATATCTCCAAACAGAAATGAAAATGAAATATCCGGCTTTCCCTAAGTACCCTCTCAAGAACTGATCATATGTCAAATTGGAACATTATCAGCTACCTCACAGTATATGTTCCTGAAATGAAAAGGTCTTTGTCCTAAATTTTATCAGACAAGTAGATGGAATGCAGCTCAGTGGAACAAAGGGGAAAACGAGTAGAACATCATGTGGTCATGATGTAAGGAACAAGGGAGTGCGAAGTAAAGATAATCAATAAAGGCATACAGACTGTAGTTGTACTTAGATATTGAGCTGGCCTGAATACAGCCAGGGTAAGCTGGAAAAAGTTAAAAGCTTAATTACACTTTAAGTCCCTCATGTTTGGACAATGTGAAATTTTGGTCTTCCAAGTTAATTTTCACTAATTAAATCCTCTATTTTAAAACTTATGCGAACTTGGTCTCCTTGTAGATTTTCTTCCACTTAAAATTCTCAAATTATTATTCTTTTATCCAAATATTTAGGGGTTTATGATAGATTTGGAATATGAAATAATTGTACAAGTTTAGAAGTAAAAAAATTAGTCAAAATTTGATAAAATTTTATAAGATGTAGAGTATGGCATGTAGATTATGGTTTGAAAGAAGGGAAATTTTGAGATTTTTTTGGGTAGAATTGGATGTTTTAGTTGGTTAGTTTTGGGCAAAAGACAGTTCAATCGATTCAATTTGTTAAGAATTTTGCTTAAATTTAAAAACAGGAATTTAATTGGCTTGAAAAAAAACTTGAGGACTTACAATCCAAACTATAGGGACCAAAAATGTAATTAAACTAGGAGCAAACTTGTTAAAACTCTTCATAATTTTTTTTATGTGGAAACTCTACAATTTAAGAAACAAAGACAAACAATATGAGTCCCATTGATAGAAAATAACGTGAGGGAAAGGAGAGATAGACTCCAGCCAGCCACCAAATCCCTAAACAGCTAAACCCTTTCAAAAGGCATCTTCATCAAACCCCCATGCTAATATACAGATTATCAATATTTTGAGGCATGTCTACTTTTTGTAAAGAATGAGGTATGTAGTGTAGGTCAAGAGCAAGAAAACTCCATAATCTGAATTTTCACTGTCCTTAAAATATGCTTCTGACTTGATCAAAGAAAGACAGGCCCGAAAGAAAGATACTAATATATCAAAAAATTAGCACAGTAAGGAAATCAGAAATGATACTGGTTTACAATTAAACTAGGATCTTGATGATCTAGACCTACAGTAAATTTTTTGATTCTTTAATCCATTATGATGAAATGATTTAATGCACACTGTATAACTGATACATAAAAATGAAATTTGCTTCCTACTAATTTATCGCTATATGCAATATAAGCTTGAGATATTTGCAGTATGTAATTCATGTTCAAGAAAACATATATCATGACTCTCACCTGCATAGCTGCTACTGAAGCCAGTAGCATTTCACATTCATCAAGCATGGTCTTTTCTTGCACTGCTATGGCAGCAACTTCAGAAATTAAATTGTTCATGCCCTCAACCTAGCACAGACAAAAATGACATGGTGTGAGAACCAAGGATAGATCACGTGATCTGATGATAATTTTGGGCCCTTTACCAATGAATTCAAACTTTTAATTTTACAAATTAGGAGATCAAAGGAAGAAAAAGTTGAATATGCAACCAGTGAAAATAACAGAGGTTTAGATGTAAAAAATACATTGGCTTGCAAAATAGTTGGATAGACACATCCAAGGCAATGATGCAAATTATTGAAAAACTTAATTTTCTATATTTATACCCATCACTGTTAATATATATTATATAAATCCTGTAGAAAACAATCAATTCACCTGCGAGAGCAAAGAGCAGATTGCAGATGCCATTGCTTGCATAACATCAACAGCTTGACAGATAGCAACCTTCAAATGCTCAATATCTGACTGTAAAAGTGTAAAACATAGCAATGAAGTCATTGTCTCTTCAGTTATAAAAAAAAAATAGTATCCTACCGGCAACACATACCATTGCTCCTCCAGTTACAGGAAGACGAAGAGTGCTGGCCTCCAAGTCTTCCACAGCCTTAGATACAGCATCAATATGATCTCTTTCAAGTACAGCCCAATCATCAAGGTAAGTCATCTGCTTCAGTCATTGTAAAAGGTCCACATTTAAAAATGCATCGCTAAGTCTTGAAATTGGAAACAATTAAAGGAGGAGAAAATAGCACCACACACTCATTTACTTCGTACCCCATTGCCCAGAGGCTCTTCGCTATGCGAAGGTATGGGGGAGGGATGTTGTACGCAGCCTTACCCTTGCATATGCAAAGAGGCTGTTTCCGGATTCGAACCCATGACCACCAAGTCACCAAGGCACAACTTTACCGCTGCACCAGGGCTCGCCCTCCACCACACACTCATAGCAAGGGAAATTTGAACCTCAACATTGTACAATATTTCAGTATCTCACACAATACACAAAGCTAACCCCTCCAAAACTATTTCAGATATTATATCCATACTCCTTCCAATACTCCAAGTTAAACAAACAAAATCAAAAGCTAGAAAGTATAAGAAAAATAACTTTTAAATATAATGGCGTATGTTTGCATCACTTATGTTTTCATTAATAATATCTCACTTTTTTTTTATCAGCAAATGTTAGTTTTGTTAGAAATGTTAGTTGAGGGATCCGAACCCACGACCTCTCCCCCCTCCCTTCTCCCTTCACCCTTCCCTAACCATTGGGCCGGCCTTATATCTCCTAATAACTATCTCAAGTTAAATTATCCTTTAAGGGAAAAGGGGAAAGAAAGCTACAGTGTACAATCAACAATAAAAGCGGGAATATAATTAATATATTTCAGAAAAAAGAGAAACATTACTTGATCATTCATAACAGAGTTCAGCTTAAGTTCGAGCTTCAGCTGCTGAAGATTGATCCTCTTCCTAATAACAGACTCCCACAGGGACAAAGTAGTAATCCATACATTATATAGAGTTTTCTGCACCATTGAATAAGGATTTTGTAAATACAATTTAACCAAATTATTTGATATATGTCATCATATGTGAAGCAGAAGAACTACTTTAAAAAGAGTACACAGGTCATCAAAGATAGTCAGCAATACCTCCACAATTGCATTTTGGATATAAAGTACAGCCTCAGCTCTTGCATTGACAAACCTCCATTGCAAGTATCTGTTGTAGAGAAGACGTAATTGGTGAGCATCTTCTATGTAGGCTGCACCCTTTTTCCCTTTTTTAAAATCAGCAATAAAGCTGAGCACTGAAATTGAATTGTTTGATTGAATGGATGAATTGGTTGGTCTAATTCGAGATGGACTAACCCCCCTAGAAGGAGGAGTTGATGGTCTTGACCTAGATGGACTGACACCTCTTGAACTAGAAGAGGATAGCACTGAGGTCCTACTAGGTGAGGGCAGTCGTGATCCAGGAGCAAACAAGGACTGAGATCTGACTCCAGCAAATGCAAGTCCTGCTTTATCGGTTGGAGTTGCAGCAAAAGATTTGTGAGGTCTTAGTTCTTGTGGCAAACAGTCATCAACTGATTTCACCTCACTTCCTATTCTGCCACTTCCAACAAGCGACAATAGCCTTACAGCGTCATTAGAAGCCCTTTGGAAGGGTTTACTGGATTCACCTGATATAGACAATGACAATCTTCTCAGTGAAGAAACACCAGTTCCCGGAACTGAAGTGTTCAACGTTCTGATATCAGCACAATCAACACTTCTGTTTAATGCATTAGAAGATACCTTCCCACCTATTCTATTTGGCCACCGATGCTGATCTATTAACCGAGAAGACAAGCTATCAAGTGGTTTTGAATTCTCAGACTGATCAGAAGCATTCTTCCCTTTAAGGGGACTTTTCTTTCTCTCTGGCGTAGGCTTTCTTATGGTTGGAGTTTCAGGCTGCTTGTGTGCCACATTTGAAGCCGGGCGCAGAGTGCGGTCTGAAGCACTAACAACGGGCTTCTCTTTCTTGCTAACAGGTATGGAAATGGTATCTGACTGGAAAGAAACACTCAGACTTCGCATAGTGGAAGGCCATAGACTGTCCGGCAAACGGGTACCCGATAGTCTTCTGGATGACAATTTCCCATCAACAGATACAGGCGTAGAAGGTCTTTGTGGCGTTGGGGAAGTCGGAGTTGAGGGCCTCTTCCTTTCTGTGGAGAGAGACCTCTTTGGAAACAAGTGAGAGGATGACGCAGGCGTTGTTCTTGTAAGGTTTGGTGAAGGGCATCTACGAGGAGCAGAAGGGCTAGCAGGAGTAGGGGATTTGTATCTAGAACTAATTTCCCTTGTTCTTGAGCGTCTGGTGGTCTTTTCTGCATTGTTCTTTTCTGCCAGAACCGAGGGTGGTCTTACTCTTGGGGTCTCTGGAGTTTTGTTCTTCCCTGATTCACATACATCCATTCACCCTAATTAACAGACGACATTGATTGGAAATTTCATCAAGCTAACAAGATTCAGCAGCCTTGCCAATCATGTGTCCCGCCTTCACCAAATTATCTAGAAAGGAGATCCTTTTCCGTGCTGTAAATCTGCTGCCACAAAAGGCAAAAGAGTTAAAACGCGTCAAAAAAGGGAATGTGAGATGAATAAATAAATGCAAAAAGCGCACATCTTTACAGAGACTCAGATCTGTTGGAGAAGGAATTTTGCAATCACACCCAAGTGGGTATGTTTTTCTCATCAAATAAAGCCCAAATCCAAGCAGATCAGGACGCGGCAGCAACATTTGGGGTAATGGGTGAGAGAAACTCGCTGAAACTGCCTCGACGTGCAGCATTTAACATTAGACGTTGGTTATCGTTTAACTGCACAATACAAATTGCAGCGGAAGGAAAAGGAAGGAGGGATCCCCTTGGAAATTGGGGATACTGGTGAGTGGACTAAGATAATGGATGGTGTAGGATAAGAGAGAGGAAGTGCGTAGGGTAAGTAAGGTACACGCCATAAAAAAAATTTCCCCTTTCGTTTCTCTCACGAGAGTGCCATGGTCGGGTCTTGTGTGTGTGCTGGCAAATGGGTTCACTCCACATAAAAACGCACTATCCTCTTCTCCACTTCAACAACCCCTTTTCATCAAATCTATTGCGTAACACATAACACTTGTTGACTCAAACCGATGTTGTAGGTTTCCCTAATGTGAACCACCCCGAATACTTGACATTATTTAGTAGTGGTAGTAATAATAATACTCCTATCTGTTTATTTATTAATGATTTTCCTCTAAATTACGTCTCTTGTTTTGTTTGTACGCTGTGCGCAATTATTATAATTTTCTTAATTTAATCCAAGGTTGTAGTCGCAGGTGGTAATGTTCTCGGGGAAATCGGTAAAGACATGCATGTCCACGTGCAGGGACGATCATTGTCCATCCCTATAAAACTAACTTGATTCCCAAATACTCTAGTAAAATTAAAATTTGCGTGGTTAAAAACAAGCAAACAATTCACACGCATCTTTTCCTGCAACTGCAAGGATAAATAAACCAATCAATAAAAAAAGTGTAAATTAATAAAAATAGTAATTTCGCTTTAGACCATCCACATATTTTACAGAATGAATATCGATGAAATACAAAACCATAAACTTTGGGGGTAGATTTAGAAAGAAACAAAGGGTTCTGAGAGGGATCCATGACAGATGTCTGGATGGACGGGTAGGTTCGTGTCTCTCTTACAGAAGACACGTTTAGTGTTTCATTGTTATTGTTAATGTGATGAATCTAGCACAAACGGTACAAAACAAACGCTACTTCATTGAATCATATTCACCACAGAAAATTGAAAACTTACCGATTGAATAAAACAAGAGATTAACCTTAATCAGAGCCAGAAGCCAAAGTAATTCCCGCATAATGTGACGGTAAGCGACGCGATCTAGATCGAAAGAATCAAATAGAGCAAAATCGGAAAACGGAAATTAACCGCAACAAAAATAATTTCTCAATTACGAGAAATTCCGTGCATCTAGGCGACTCGAAACACAAAACTTAAATGAACGAGTCATTAAATTAATTAACCAGAGCCTTACGATTCTGCCGAAATCAAAGGAGGAAAACCGGTCGCCGGAGATGGAGGGAGGGAGAACGGCCAGTCGTCAGAGAATAGTTTTCCGGCGAGGGTGTTTTTGTTATTTTGATGAAGAGAGGGGACGGCGATGAAAGAGGGAAAGAGTCTCGGACTGCATAAAAGAGTTTTCTTAAGAAAAAACCAATTAAAATGAGAAAATAATAATAAATTAAACGGAGATATGAGAAAACGGTTTCAGTTTGGAATGGAGCGAGCAGTAGGGCCAGTTGTTTTCGCGCCACCTACTTTTAATTAGTCTTAGTCTTTAATTATCAGTCCTAGTATTAATTACTTTAGTTTAGCTAACTTTTCATTTCTATTAACTTAAAGTAACTATCTTATGGAAAGATTAACAATTATATATATATATATATATATATATATATATATATATATATGATGGCAGATTTGGTCATACTAATTAAATTTCGATATTGCTTCCATTAAAACTAAAACCTTAAATACTTTTTTATTGAAATATTTCCCTAATATGTAATTAATTTCTTTCAACTACTATCAAAAGCATGACATCAAGTAGATCTTTTTTACTTTTGGGTATAGTACAAATATCATGTTTTTTTAGAGGAACACATATCATGTTATACCTATTACTTCTTGTTAAAAAAATATAAAAATACCCACTACTTGTTTTTAGCTTTTCCTAGATGTGCATTAAAAAAAAGCTTTTACTAGATGGAAATGCGATGATATTAAATAAAATTATGAAAATAATTTACTAATACATAATAGATACATGTTTTGATACGTTATGCCTTTTAGGTATATTTAATGATTTAACTCTTTATTTATACCAATATTTAAAGAGGATATAACTTTGTGTAAGTATTTTTTTGTCTCCGCAATTTTTAGATAATTTTATCCTTATTCTTAATAATATTAAAGTAATAACAATAATCAATCATCTCTAATTATATAAATTAAAACTAATTTATTAACCAAAATTAGGTAACAATCATCTAATTACTCTTCACTCTCACTTGACAATTTTACGTTTAAACCATTTTTAAAATTTTAAAATTTTCTTTTAACTTAAGTTAGCTTTCAAATGCTTTTATATTATTAGTTTTTTTTTAAAAATTATTAACTGTATTTAACTTCTATTTTTTTATTATTTAAAAAATTTATAGAAGCAGCCTCTCTTCCCCTAGTTTATTATAAAAACAGACACTACAGACAATTTGGTCGCTTCTAAGCAACACGCCGACACATGAGACAAATGATTAAAACTTACAAGTCTTCTCTTTTCTTTGTTACGGAGACTCACATTCCTTTTCATAAAGGGGAGTTGTTTTGGAAGGGTTTGGGTTATGATCAGAAATTTGTCCAAGAAGCTCGAGGGCATGCGGGAGGAATTTGGGTCCTTTCTAATAGATTGGACATCAATTTTACTCTTCTTCACCCTATGAACCATTGTATTACCTTTCCTTTGGAAAAAAAACTAATGCTAAAGGGTGTTGTTTGACGGTCCATGCCTCGCCTATACCAACAGCCAAGGAACTTCTTCGGGATCATTTGATTGATGTTAGTGCTAAGGTGGATGGTCCTGGTTAGTTACATTCTAATTTTAATGTTTATTTTAAAAGAATTTTTTTTAAGATTATTATATATTATTTATAATTCCGAATTTCTTTGTCTCACATTTTCTTTATATTGGTTTAATTTTCATTTGAGTTATTCAAATTATTGGTTAATGACGGTAATGCCTCAGGAAGTTCAACCGTGTTCGTGATTTTCAACTTCAGCAACAACAATTTAAAAGGTTTGTATCATGGTTGAAGCCGCAAAACCTGTCAACAATGCAAACGCTTCCAACCTCACACTACCAACTGCAACCTTTGCCAAGCCGCTACCTAACGTCTCAAAAATGGAGGTCTTCACTAGCCAAAACTTCCGTCAGTGACAAGAACGCGTTCATACCTTGTTGGACATGCATGGAGTTGTCTTCACTCTTTCCATTCCCAAACCTGATGCCATTGCTAAAGCCAATCAACTTCAACAATGGGTTCAGGCCAATAAGGTATGTCGTCACACTTTGTTAAGTGTCTTGTCTAATGATCTTTTCGATGTCTACTGCTCTTACAAGGAACCCAAAGAGATATGGGACTCTCTCATACTCAAATACATTGTCGAGGACGTGGTGAGACAGAGATTCATCATCTCCAATTACTAACGTTGGACCATGAACGAAGAAAAAGATATCAAGGTACAAATCAATGAATACCACAAGCTGCTAGAAGACTTAAAGACTGAAAACATCTCTCTGCATTACGAGTTCATTTTTTAACTCCTAATTAAGAAGCTATTAGAGTCCTGGACAGACTACAAACAACAATTAAAGCATAGGCACAAACAGATGTCACTACCAGACTTTATCACCCACATTATCATTGAAGAAACAAATAGGAAGGAAAGTGTTGGAGCAAGGACCAAATCAATGTTTGCCAAGGAAAACACGGTACAAGACAAACCGTTTCATAAGAGGCATGTCAACAAAACTTATCACAATAACAAGAATAAGTACAAATATAATAACCTATGTGTTGCTCCTTCTAATCCCATCCCATGTGCTCTTACTTCTAATCCTTCTTTTAAGAAAAAGGGAGCCTATTTTGTTTGTGGGAAGCCTGGATATTTTGCTCCTCAGTGCAGGTACGTAGTTGTGAGAAATGATGATCCTCCTAAGCCTATGGCTAACCTAGTTGAAGTATATGACATTATTGTTGTGGTCATTTCTCAAGTGAATGTTGTCACCAATGTGAACAAATGGGTGGTAGACTCTAGGGCTACACATATGTGCTAATAAGAGTATGTTTACCTCCTACACTGTTGTGGGGGATGGAGAAGAACAAGTTTATCTTGGTGATTTGAGAACTACTCCAGTTCAAGGAAAGGGAAAAGTTCTTCTCGAGCTCACGTCTGGGAAAACACTGGCTTTGAATGATGTGTTACATGTCCCCTCTATCAGAGTTAACCTTGTTTTTGTAGCATTGTTGGGAAAGCTTGGGGTAAAGATATCCTTTGAGTCTAATAAGATAGTTATGACTAAGAATAATGTATTTGTGGGGAAGGGTTATTGTGATCAGGCTCTTTTTGTACTCAATGTTTCTGAAGTGATTAATGAGAATGCATCTTCTTCTGCTTACTTGATTGATTCTTATGATATATGGCATGCTAGATTAGGACATGTTAATCTAACGTATGTTATGAAATTGCAACAACTAGGTTTAATTAATATTCATGATAAACAAAGTAAGAAATGTGAAATATGTGTTGAATCAAAATTAACTAAGAAATCATGTCCTTCTATACAATGTGAAACTGAACTGCTAGGCTTAATTCATTTTGATCTTGCTAATTTAAAACAAACTATGACAAGAGAAGGTAAAAGTTATTTTGTAACCTTTATAGATGATTACTTTGGATATACTAAAGTTTATCTAATTAGACACAAAGATGAAGCGTTTGATATGTTTTTTATCTTATAAAGTTGAAGTTGAAAATCAATTGAATGAAAAATAAAGAGGCTAAGATCTGATAGGGGTGGTGAGTACAATTTATTTAATGACTTTTGTGAAAAGGAAGGTATAATTCATGAAATAACCCCACCATATTGACCCGAGTCAAATGGAGTAGTTGAAAGGAAAAATAGAACCCTTAAGGAAATGATGAATGCTTTACTTGTTAGTTCATCTGCTCCTAACAACCTTTGGGGAGAAGCCCTTTTGACTACTTGTTTTTTACAAAATAGAATTGCACATAAGAAAACAGGTTTGAGCCCTTATGAGTTATCAAAAGGATATAAACCAAACCTAAAATATCTAAGAGTGTGGGGGTGCCTAGCCAAAGTGATGTTACCCGATACAAAGAAAAGGAAAATGGGATCTAAGACTTCTAATTGTTTGTTTATTGGTTATGCTGAACATAGTGCTGCCTATAGGTTTCTAGTTCTTAAGAGTGATATGATTAAGTGTGACACCATCATGGAGACTAAGAATGCCAAATTCTTTGAGGACATTTTCCCTTTGAGATCTAGTGCTAGTTCCAATACCATTTCTAATCTTGAACAACTAGTTGAAACCTATAGTGAATCTACAAGCAAGAATTTGAGGAGAAGTAAAAGACATAGGACACAGAAATCTTTTGGAGATGACTTTTATACATATCTTATTAAGGATGATCCCTTAAATTTTTCAAAAGCTATTAGTTCTTCAGATGCAAACCTTTGGGAGCAAGCCATTAGGATTGAAATTGATTCTATTAAAAAGAATAATACATGGACTTTAGTAGATCTACCCAAGGGTGAAAATCCTATTGGATGTAAATGGATCGTTAAGAGGAAGTATAACCCTAATGGATTTATAGATTAGTACAAGGCAAGTTTGGATGCTAAAGGGTTTACTCAGAAACATAACATTTTTTTTTATACCTTTGCACCTATTACAAGGATTTCCTCCATTAGGATTTTGGTAGCCTTAGCTACAATCCATAAGTTAGTGATTCATCATATGGATGTTAAGACAATTTTCTTAAATGGTGATTTAGAGGACGAGATATATATGACTCAACTTGAGGGGTGTGTGGTGGATGGTCAAGAGAACAAAGTGTGCAAACTTTTGAAATCCCTATACGGTTTAAAACAAGCACCTAAACAATGGCATGGAAAGTTTAATGAGGCTTTTCTTGTTGATGGTTTTTCTAGTAGTGATGTTGATAGATGTGTGTATACAAAGTCTTTGAATGATGATCATGTTATTATATACTTGTATGTGGATGACATGCTTATTTTTGGTACATGCAATGATATAGGTTTTAAAACTAAATCTTTCTTAGCGTCTAAATTTGATGTGAAAGACACGGGTGAAGCAAGTGTTATTTTGGGAGTTAAAATTATAAGGAAGGGAGATAGTATATTACTATCCCAAGAGCATTATGTTGAGAAACTTCTTAGGAAGTATAAATATCATGACTTTAAGTTAGTGAGTACCCCTTATGATGCTAAATCTCAATTAAAGAAAAATAGAGGATAACCAATTGCTCAAACTTAATATGCCCAAATCATTAGGATCTTATTGCATTTGATGAACTTTTCTAGACCTGATATTGCAAAAGAAATTTTGTTAAATTAGTGAGGTAAAATAAAATAAAATAAAGTAACATCATGCGATTAAAATAAAAACTCATCCCCAATGTCATATCCTATTAGAGCATTGTGTCCCAGTGTCCTCTAGCACGAGGTTCTTTAAAGTCATCCACCTAGTCATCTGCTCCCATGAACACAAAGTTCGAGATCATCACAGGATCCAAACACAACTAGCACACAGGGAGTGAATTATCATATTTAAAAAAATAAAACAAATAAACAAAGACGTAATCAAAATAAATAATGGAAGTAATTATAACATAGCTCAACTTAATACAATACATGTCACTTCACCACTTTATCATTTTAAATTCATTTCTCAAACACCAATCACATTACGTACGAATCACACACTCGGGTCTAGACGAAATCACACTCATCAATTTCATAATAAACAATTAGCAAGCATTATGCAACAATTATACTAAGACTCAAGCCTATATGCAATGTGGTATTATGTCAGTGAAAAACCACCCTGGGGTACTTAGGAGTACATAACAAGACATACCACATAATGGGTATATCAGGTCACTCTCACTAAGTAAAATCATAAGGTGACCAGTCAGGATCACTCTGTTTTGCGAGAATGCTCCAACAATATGGGATCAACATAGGCTTAAAGGAGAAGTCAAACCGAGTGTCTTTAGCCCCAAGGCCTAGACTCTGAAGAATCCGTTAGGGCCTCACCTTCCCGATTCAGGTCCAACCCCTAAAACATTTTTTGCACGCAGACACTGCTTATGAATTATACAATACCCACGACCTCACACTCGTGTTTCTAACATGTTCAACACATTGCGCTACAATTTAACACTGGTTCCTTACTAGAATCTTACACTTTCTCTTTAACACTGTGCATAAACACTTTTCTCAAGGTAAACACTGGTTGGGTTATTATATAATTCACAGCTTACAACACAAGTATTGTCACATTAAGTCCTAACCACATACTTATTCACAACCAAATCTCATGTCAACAAATTAACATCTCATAATGTCACAATCCACCATCACATGTTTACGTGTATCTGACAAATTAACACATTCAACTTTGCACTTATACTCAATCTCAATAACAATGTTATAATCTCAAAGCAACATGTTATTTCACAATTCATCACATATTCAATTTATTGACATTGCTCATGAATTATACAATATTCACGACCTCATACTCGTTTTCAAACACATTTAACACATTGCGCTACAATTTAACACTGGTTCCTAAATAGGAATCCTACATCTTTCCTTTAAGATTGTGCATAAACACTTTTCTCAAGGTAAATACTGGTCAGGTTATTGTATAATTCACAGCTCACAATACAATTATTGTCACATCAAGTGTTAACCACATACTTATTCACAACCAAATCTCATGTCCACAATTTAACATCTCGTAATGTTCTCAAGGTAAACACTGGTCGGGTTATTGTATAATTCACAGCTCACAACACAAGTATTGTCACATAATCCACCATCACATGTTTACGTGTATCTAACAAATTAATACATTCAACTTTGCACTTATACTCAATCTCAATATAATTATTTATCACGTTAGATCATATCCAAAATACAAACAAATCATACAAAAATGTTTCTCACAACACAAGGAGTAAAATCCCTCAAACAGTTCACATAATCATACAGTAATTACAATAATTTGTATAAAATAAATAATTAAAGAGAATATTATTTAGAGTAAAATTCATGTTAATTAACAAAAAAACTCAATTTTTAGGGTTCATGCTCGACACAAAAACACATCTATTTCACGGCAATTTCTCATTGGGACATCAATTGGTTTGTCAAACATGTATAATTCATAGTTATAATTGTAAAGATAAAATCAAAATTTGCAAAAACACCCCCAAAAACTCATTCCAATTGATACTCTAAGGATCCCTACACATGTTCTCACTACTCCCCAATTGTGAATAACTCATCCCTTACCTCTAAGCGAGTTCACGTGTGTATTCTGACAGCAATAGCGGCATCTCTAGCAATTTCCTGAGATTCCTCAAGCTTTTCCTTTGATTTGCTCTGATAGGGTTTCCAAGCGTTAAAGAGAATGAGAAGAGATTAAAGCCTTCATTTTGTATTGTCTTCGTGCAATTCACTTTTCTCCCTCCATGAATAATATTTTACAAATCCCAAAGGTGAAGGTGTACAGAATTGAATTGTGAACCAGGTGTCTAAATTTCACGATGATCCAACAGTTAATGAGTCCGGGATCGTAATTTTACTGGACAGGTTTTGAGTCTTTGCGGGAAAAGAGAAAGATACAATGCGAAGGGCATTTCTCTTTGCTCTAACATTTTTTCGCAATTTCCAATACTGAAAATGTTCAAAAATGAGTTCGGAACCTGGTGCTGAAATATCATAACGATCCAACGACTGACAAGTCCTAGATCGTTGTTTAACTAAAACAGGTTTGAGTGTATACAGAAAAAGAGAGGGTTTTGGGAAGGGAAAAGGGAAAACGAAGTTGAGAGGAATAGGAGACGTAGAGCCTATTATCAATCTGAAAATTGATATAACATGTCTCTATTTATATAGCTAGGGTACTCACAACCTATTATTTACTCTATTTATTTATTTTTATTATTTTATAAAAAGGAACTCTATTTTATTTCCTATTAAATGAATAAATCAAATATCTTTTTTTATTTTCCTTCAAATCATTATTTTAATACAGTTATTTCTCCTTATTTATTTTATTATAAAAACCTCATCATTTTATAAAACTATTTTTTTAAACTAAGAAAAAACCTTTTTAATTTGTTTACAAAAAATGGGATGTTACAAATGAAAATGACGTTTGATTAGAGAAAGAGTAACATAAACAACCCACAATAAAATAAAAATAAATTATCAAAGATAAAGTAATATGATTGAATGAGTACAAAAAGGTTTTAACCTAGATTTACCCAAACTAAATACATAAAGATGAAAACCCTATCACCCAGAGTAATGCTAACTATAGTCAACTTGTATGTACGCCAACTATACCCCACCCAACCTATCAAAATAGTCAAACTAGACTGAACTCCCTAGAAGATCATCGTCGAGAGTCTCCTCTATGTTCTCCTCCATCAGCTCGAGGTCCTCATTCGACTCATAAGCCCTAAACACTACTTCAGACTATGTCGCCTCTCCCACACCAATCTCTGGCATGGGAGGAGATTTAGTCCCTAACGGGAAAGTGTGAGTTGTAACATCTTGATAGAGCATTTTTAGTTTATTTGACCTTTCTTTGACTCTTAATTTCTCACATTAACTCAGTTTTGGTCTTAGAAAAATAATTGGGCTTAATTGATAATTGTTGCTTATTTTCGGACTTTGTGTTTACTTGACTTATCTTCCTTGTATAGGACCTATAGGACGCTACAAAACTCCAAATGGAGCATATGAATAGTCCCTGGAAAGCTAAGGAAAAGAACTACAATTTTGTCAGAGATGAGCTTGGGCCAATTGATTGAGCATTTGTAGTTTAATATTTTTTTGTTCTTCTTAGCTTAATTGACCTCTCTTCAACCTTTATTTTTTCACCTTAACTCAGTTTTGGTCTTATGCAAATGATTAGGCTTAATTGAGAATTATAGCTAATTTTTGGTTTTTTTGCTTACTTGACCTATCTGCCTTCTGCAGGGCCTAGAGGACACTACAAAACTCCTAAAGGAGCGTGTAAGTAGTCCCTAGAAAGCTAAGAAAAGTTTCTTCAATTTTTTCAGAAATAAGCGTTGGCCAATTCTGCAATTTCAAGGGTCAAATTGGGCTTGGAATTTAGAACCTCTGCACTTGAATAATTGGGTTGCGAGTTTGGACTTTGTTTTGTGTAATTAGTTTAGTTAGGTAGATTAGATGGGCCTAATCAAGGCCCATCCCTTCCTTCTGAGTATTCACTCTATATATTAGTGGAAGTTAGTTAGTTAGTTCATTTTTGTAAAAAATAGATTTAATTACTTGTTGTGCAAGCTTTAGGATCAAACTCTTTTCTCTATTTTTCTCTCAACTATTCTTCATTCTTCTTCCTCTTTTCACTTTTGTTCTTCCTTTCTCTTGCACAAAATTTGTGGCTTTTCCATTGGGAATGATCATGGAAAGCTAAAAACTTAATCAATCCAAGGATCCACTCCAAGCAAGGCTGAATTTGAGTTTTTCTTCCATCCTATTTTCAATTTTCATGATTATGATTATGCTTAGGAATGAAAATGGATTGGGTTATGGATTCATTTCCTAATTTCAAAATTTAATCATTGATTGTTTGGATGATTTTCCAACCTAATTTGTGATCTCAAACAATGTAGGAATTGATTTGATTGAACTATATCTAATGCATTTGACTGAACTTTCACATTCTGAACATCATTCATAGTAACTGTGATAATTCGATTTGCATTGGTTTGGTGAGTTGGATTGATGTTATTAAACTTGATTCATATTCTATTTTGTTCTGTTATGCTTATTCATCTTTGTTTTTGTGTTTTCACATTCCTTTACAGTCGCCTACAAACTATTTGATGAAATTCCCCCTTACTGTTTATAAGTGAATGAACGTAGGAACCAAATTGAATCATATCTTTGAGTCAACCTAGGTTAATCATGTACTGCAGAATTCCCTAGTTTTATTTGTTTTGAAGTGATTCGACAGTCGTTATCACCAATTCTATCATTAAGGGTCACTTGAGCTTGGAAGTTAGAGCCTTTGCACTTGGATTTTGGGCTGCAAATTTGGGGCCTTTGCATTGTACAATTAGCTTAATTACAGAGATTAGGTGGATCTAAAATGGGCCCATCCATTGCTTCTGATTAGTTAGAGTATATATTAGTTTACTTAATGTATTTTCAGAGTTAGTTAGTTAGTTAGAGTCATTTTGTACAAAACAGATTTTTAAACACTTCTAGCACAAGTTTTAGATCAAACTCTTCTTTCCCTTTTTCTCTCACTAGTTCTTCACATTTATTCATCTCTTCAACTCTGTTCTTCTCTTCTCATTTTCAATTTTCGTTGTTCTTCCATTGGTGATAACAATGGAAGGCTAAATAACTAATCAATCCAAGGATCTAGTTCAAGCAATGACGAATTTGAGTTCTAGTTAAGTATTTTGAATTTTGTTGTTAATGTTCATCCTCTTCTCCAATTTCATTTTCGTATTCATGATTCTGAACATGTTCAGGATTGGAAATGAATTAGGTAATTGATTAGTTTCCTAATTCAAATCCTAATTACAGATTAATTGGATGATACTTCAATCTAATTTGTGATTTCAATGTAATTAGGGATTAGTTCGATTGAATTACCTCTAATGAGATTGACTAAACCTTCATAATAGGATCATCATCTTTAGAAAACTGTGATAATTCGAATTGCTTGGATTTGGTGAATTGGATTGATGTTCCTTAAATTTGTTTCATAAACCTATTAACTTTTGTGATTTTGTTTCTAAATTTTGATTGTTAACAAATTGCTTGATGAAATCCCTTGCTCTGAATTATAAGTGAATTGAAGTTGGAACTTAATTGGATTGTGTCTTTGAGTCGACCTAGGTTATTTCTATACTGCATAATTGTTGGAATCCTAATTTGTTTTGAGACGATTCGGGATTGTTATCACATCCCAAAAATTTAATTATTTGAATTTATAAAATATTACTATTAGAGATAATAGTAATAATAGCTTGGTGAACGAGTAATTAAATTATTAGAGATAGAATATATTAGAATTAGAAGGAAAATGAGAAAAACGAGGAAGATAACTCATTTTTAGTGAAAATTATAGAAAATCAACAAAAGTCAACCATAGAGCAATAGAGTCAATGGAAAGGGATTGACTTTGGTAAACTCATTAATGACATATTGATAAATATGACCAAAACTCATTTAAAAAAAGGATTTCTTAAATAGAAAGACTTAGAATTAATAGTTAGATGTGAGCTAGGACTAGGATTAATTGTCATGAAGCTTAATTAGGATTCAATTAGGACACCTAACCTAATAGGCCTTAACCCAAATGGATTAAGACTCGTTATAAGAGGCAACACAACCCTAGAAGGCCTAGGGGTACGCATCGTTTAAAAGGAGAAGATCTATCATTTTCTTTCTTGCTTGGAGGCTTCGTTGTGTGCTTTGAAGGAGATTTTTGTGAAGATTAGAGGTAAATTCTTGAGGAAACCTTTAGATTTTGAGTTGTTCTTTCCATTTATAAGTTTAAATTCTCACTCTCTTGTCTCAATCATCTCTCACATGTGCCTAGACTCGTTGGTTGGAAGCAATAGTACTAGTGTCTTTTCTCTTTGCATTTTTTTTAAATCAACACCAAGGTACGAGGGATTTTATTCTCTTTCTCATGCTTTTTATGTGTTGATGGTGCTGGAATCCATCTTGGGAGTCATAAATATGGGTTTAAAGTCTTAGAAAATTGATTTATGTAGTGGTTGAGTGTACACAAGTTGTTTGATGTTTTGTTGCACTAACGTCCTTCACAAAAATGGATGCTACAAAGTTTAGGGTTCTCATAGGATGAAAATAAAATTATATTCTGAAATTAGACATTTGGGACTTATGTTTTCATGTATGAAACATAAATTTTGGATAAGAAGAGAATTTACTATAAATGGTTTGAAATGACCCTTCTGGTGAATGCTCTGCTATGACCTTTGTTCTTAATTGATAAACTAGGAGCAATACCGAAATTATCTGTGGATGTGGTGGACATTTATAAAAATTAGACATCATAAGATTTAAAATTTGGGGTTACTCATATTTTTATTCATTGATTAAGTTAGGAAACTAATTTAAGTAAAAGGAAGCTTATGTAGGGGACTCATATTTTTCTGCTGAAACAAATTTTGGTAAAACGGTTAGTTCTCTCTATGTGGTTATCATATGGCGATTTGTGAGCCCAATTTCAAAAATATACTTAAATACCTTTCTATGTTGATAAAATTCATGAGACTCTACTGAGAAATGAAGAAGCTATTGATTTTATAAAAGAAGGTACAAATTTTTTATAAAAGAAGGTACAAAATTGTGAGAAAACAGGATATATTATGTTATTGATTTAATTTTAATTTATTATAATTCTACTTGTGCATTGTGATGGTATTCTATGATTTAGATCCATAATACTTGGTGATTAAGGTAAAGGGACATCGAAATTATGAATAGAAATCATTATGGAATTTTGTGAAAGAGAATGATAAATTACGGATGATGATGAATGATTATTTATTACTTGATGTACTTGACTTTATAACTTATGACTTGTAGTAGAGATATAAATTAATAGATGGACCCTGTGGTCTAGAAATTGTGGAGACATAATGTGGTGCATGTTCTATGAATAATATGGTGATTAATCTTATGATTCCATTGAGTGGAAATATGACATATTGCATGTATGATTGGTGGAATATAGACAAATGCTTTTTTCTATAATTCTAAGGTATGGTGTATGAATCATATGAATATTATGATCCTAGTATTATGATGAGATGAATTCAGTGATTCTAATATGGATGTTGCATGACATTCCATGTTTGGGTTGGGAAGGCTAAGGCATTTATGCAAGACTATTATGTGTATTGTTATATTCAATATTGATTTTATATGGTATATGTTGTATGATGAAACTTGAGGGTTGTGACTAGAGCTGGGCAAACGAGTTCAAGCCTGTGAGCCACCCGTGAAACCTATAGCCCGGACGATATATGGGCCTCATTTTTTTGAGCCAGTTTAAAAAGCAGGCCTTTTAGCCCGCCCCACATAGATCCACTTCATCTTCATGACCACACGTCACATACATCTTAATCCTCAATCGGTCAGCATCTCACTTCAACATCACTTCATTATTGTCAGTTATGCTTGACCCCAAAATGAAAGGTTTCACTTTCCTCAATCCCTACAATTGAATAACAAGATAAAAACATAGATCACACATGTGCATCCAAGCACACATCCCGTCTGGAACCCACATTCGTGACTGCACTGTCTTATTACATTCAATGACATTTCTCACAACGGTTTATTACTTTCTGTAATGAATTTCTCGGTCAATAATTATTAATTTTAATAAATGACCTCCTTTGAAAGTCCATTTTCACTGATAGGTCTCAATTTCCCATCCCCAACAATCATTATTTGAGAATCAAACAATATCATGCACACAAAATTCAATGCCTAGATTTCACACTTTCTAGGTCTTAGTTCACAGGATAAACATGGCAGTTAAGCAATGCACATGGAAGTAAATCATAGTGAATTCATGATTACATATATATGGATTCACATCAAATAATAATTTATTTCTATTAAAAAAACATATTATGTCCTGTAACTTGAAATCACTATTTTAAAAATCCCAAAAATACTTAATTAGCTTAGAATTACAAAATATTGTCCACATAGCTTCATTAACATGTTAACTTCAACATATATTTGTTCAGAGACTCGTAACACATGGAAATTTTTTAAAAAACATTTATTTTCATCAACTATTAGGAAATCGGATCCACAACATTTAACTCATGGAAAATAGTTTTTGACTTCAATAAATTCTCAAAAAAAAATTACTATAAATTACTACATGTCCATAGTTCAATTCATTAAATGTCCAAGTCCAATTCATTGCAAAACCATTTTTGTCCAAATTAAATGTCTTCTTTGTCCAAGAGTCTAATTTCAACATATTGGATCATTACATTTACTTCCACTCATCTTCTAGCTTGGCCAATTTTTGTGGGAATTCCCCATGACTAGGGTGAGATTTGTACCTATTGGTTTCCCCAAATTCAACCCATAAAAACTATGAAAAATTAAAAAATCGAAACTGATAGATTTGGGAAAAAAGAAAGATAAATTGAAATAAATAGAAGGAGTGTTCAGAAAAATCTAAAAAAAAAATTGACAAGTTCCAAATACCTCTAAAATGTTCCAAAAAGAAATTAAAAATTGAAATAGGTCTCATTCAAAATAATAAAATAAAGCATTTTCACCCTTTTACAACATGAACTCAAACTAAAGGTCATTTCCATGTTTTAAGACACCCATAACAGCCCAAACACACCAAAACAAGCATGATTCACGAGGGTGATTGGAAAACTCCCCATATCTTTGAGTGATAGATAGAAGAGATGAAGAGAAATGACTCAAAAATCACCAAATAACACCTAAAATCCCTCCCTTTTGGCTTAGAACACAAAAAACTTCCCCCTCTCATAGTTAGGGGTTGGGGGCATTAGTTTGTGTTTTTATAGGGATTCCAATCCTAAGGATCCTCTTGCAAATATCCATTCTATGCCACTTCCTACCCATTATTAATTAATTACACTTTATTCCTTTTTTTAATTATTGACCTAAAATGAAAATATTAATTTTCTAAATGCCATATCATTATAAATTAATTAAATTAACCTTTTTCAAATTATTTCATTAATATCCCACTCTAGAATTAATTTCTAGCAATTATCTCACTTAAATAAGTAAATAAAACAATATAGGTATTAAGCACTTCATTTTATTTTTTACCACCATAATCACATATTTATAGTAATTAAATATAATTATCTAAAATTAAGTCACACAGATAAAACTAGAAACTAAGTTGCAAGATTTTTTGGGTGCTACATGCAGGAGGCTATATCCAAAAAAAAAAAAAATAGACAGATGTATGGCTAATATTGACTGGAGAATAACTTTCCCCAATGCTTTGGTGGAGGTCCTTATCCCTCACAATTCGGACCATAACCCTCTTATTCTCTATTTCCATAAGTTTGATGCTTTAAAGGCTCTCTCATTACACTTTCAGGCTGCATTGATATCTCATCCTGAATATGAAAACATTCTTTCTCAGGCTTAGGGCAATACTAATGGTGATTCTATTGCTACATTGAAGAAGGTCCTAGAGGAGTCCATTGTTTTTCAACAAGCATTTTTTGGAAATATTTTTAAATAAAAAAGAACTCTAGAAGGCCGCATTCAAGGTGTGCATAGATAGCTAGAGATTCACCTTTACAAAGCTCCGGGCTAACATGGTTTCCAACCTTTACAACAAGGATGCCAAGGATGTTCTTTTTGCTATGAACCTTTACAAAGCTCCTGGTTAACATGGTTTCCTACCAATTTTCTTTAGAACTTATTGGCCTCACATCAAGAATGACAAATAGAGTATGATATCTAATATCTTTTCTTGCTCTGTGTGAAAAAAATTAGCTCTTCTCATTGAAGAAAAGATGGTTGAAAGAAATTGGAATTCAATGACTATATCAAGAGGTGACTCAGATTTTTTTTTATTATAACTACTTGTTCACTAAAACAACTATTTCTCAAGTCAAATTGGTGCAAGAATGTTCAGAAATCTAAATTCTATGTTTCCAAGAATGTATCCCATAGCCAAATAAAAAAATTGTATCTATTTTGGATTTCTAGGACACTCATCTCCAAGCAAGTATTTGGGATTTTGGTTGGTAGAACGAAACAATCTGATTTTTCTTTCCTTCTTGAACGTGTTAAAAGTCATATAGCTGGTTGGAAGAGTAAGCTCGTTAATCGTGTTGGTATAGTTACTCTTGCTAACTCGGTTCTGTCGACCATCCCTTCTTATACACACTACTACAAATTGATTATTCAACATCGGCAAATCTACATCGGTTATTGGAAAACCGATGTAGTAAAACATGCAGTGACATTTTTGCAATTTAAACCAACTTTTTGAAGGCGTCAACCACGGTTTTTATAAAACCGCCTTTGATTTGAATGTTACGAAGGCAGTTTTATAAAACTGTCTTTATTTCTAACCATATTACTACGGGTCTTAGCTTGCACCGTCTTTGAAATCATCATATTCATATTTTAATTTCATTATTTTTTCATTTTCTAAGCTGACATAGGGTTTATCGAGGGCTTCCTTTTGTTCCATCCTCTCTGCTACAACAATGGCGAAACCTAGGCGAGGTCGTCGCTCTCCCTCCGGTTCCATTTCTGGCTCCTCCTCTCGCTCCTCTTCCCCTCCGACTCTCGTTCCTCCTCTTGCCCGCGCTCCCTTTCTTGGCCCCGTTCTCACTCGTGCTCCAAATCCTCTTCCCCTTCATCCTCCTCTTCCTCCCGAAGCCGCAGCCTTCCCCTGTAGAGGCGCCGAAGGTACCGCTAATTTATTCGATCAGAGCGCCGAAGGTACCTTTCTAGCTGCTGAATGTTTTCGCTTGTGGTATTGAATTTTGAGTGTGGCGTGATTGAGAGCTTGAAGGTCCCGCTAATTTCTGTGATCGGAGTGGGGAAAGCACTTTGCGTTCTGAAATTTGATTGTGTCTTTTTTTTTTTTTCAATTTGAAAGCCTATGTTGTTCTCTTAGATGTTGATTGATGTTGAATTTGGGAACTCTTGTTTTTAAGTTTTTGGATTTCATGTTGAAAGTTTTTTTCGATTCGTGTCTGTTTTCCAAATTTTAAAGCATGCAATGTTCTCTTAGCTGGGGATTGATGTTGAAGTAGAGATCTGTGTTTTTTTCTTTTTAATTCTTAGATGCTACGCTTGAAGGTTTTGAGTGCGGTGTGATTGGGAGACATGTGGAAATTGAATCTTATCATGCCTGCAACATTGATTGTTCATTTTGTGTCGTTTCTGAAGATGATTAATGGTCAAAGTTTTAAATTATGTCGTAGTTGTGGTTTTGCCACAATAAATGGACATAGGTGATGACAGTATCATGTTCCTTTAGTCCATATCATATCCTTCAAATTGTTGTAATAATTATAATTATAAATTTTAATTTTAATTCTGTATGTGATTAACAGTCTTTTTCCCTTTTGTGTTACTCGTACTTGTTGCTTATGTATTTATCTCCTGTGTTTGAACTTAGGAAACCTTCTCCCGTACACGAATCAGTTGTTCTTAATGTAGAAAAGTTTATTGTATGAGTGTATTCTTTGTAAGTTAACTCTACTAGTTAGAGTTAACCTCTAGTTAGTACAGCTATCAGTTAGTTACATAGTTAGAATCTCTGCTCTATAAATATCTATTAGTGCTAAGAGATTCATTTAAGCCAATTGTATTTTCTCTTATGAAATCAATATCAGTTTCTCAACATAGTGGAACATCTGCATCTCTTGGGGTGTCTTGTTCTTGAATTTTATATATATTCTGGTGAGTTTAATATTATTTAAAAGCTTTATGAGGTTTCCTTCTTATTATTGAGTATAGTATTCATATATTTACAGCGAGTATTTTCTTATTCATATATATACACAATTCTTATTGTGAAGGTCACTGGAAGAGCTCAAAATAAGAAATTTTTTTGAATTATCATTCTTATATCATGACTCGCATTAATTAGGCTCTATTTCCATTTGTTGGCCATAAAGAATTTTTGCTTATATATGAAAAAAATAGTACAGTACATCAAAAACTTAAAGATAGAATTTCTAGTTATTTCAATTTCGTGTTTTATTTATTTCTTAATTAATTTTGTTTTTGGTACAGTGGAGACGCAGATGGAAGAGTGTCGGTGATAGGAACACGATATTGCGTTGAGGCTCTGGGATTACCTTTAAAGTCTAGGTGGCGAACTTGGTACCATGATAATTAGGTTCATGCTGTTAATCTTCCTAATTTAAGAACCATTTTTTTAATAATTATAACATAATTTACTTTTGAAAGTTATAATCTTATTTTGTAAGTACGTTAATATATTTAATATCTCAGGGTATAATAATCTTTTATGTATTTTCTATTGAAAGAAAATTTAAGAACCATTTCTTGTTGTTGTTTGTGTGCATTTGTCATCCTGGCAATTTATCTGCCTTGGGCTGTTCAATATTTCTTCCACTTCAACAAACCAATCAATTATTTTCTGACAGTGTAGGAATAGAGAGTTTCAATCTAATTTTTGCATCTACGGCTTCTATGGTAACTTGTACAAGCTCTTACATGACCTAGGTAAAAGCTGTTGGTGAGATTTTGTAATCACAGGTGAAATTGGGCTAAACATGTGGTTATCTTTTATATAGTATTAAAAAATACATGCATAAACACAAGTTTGATATCTCTCTAAATGTTCTTCTTATCGTTGTGGAAAATTGTGATTTTGGTTGGTCTATCGAATCTGTGGATATTTTTGGCATAATTATAGATACTCTTTTCTCCTCTCTTTCACTATGATTGAATGTTCTGTATTACTACCTGAGTGGCTGGGACCACTATATAGTCATGTCAATTTTATAAATATTGTGAACATTACATTGGAATTTACTCTCTAATTCATACTGAACAACATTGTCAAGGACCACTTTTAGTGGCATCTGGGTATTGTCACTGTTATTATTGGCATACTTAGTGCATCTTGCATTGAGTTGTGTTTTCTTGTGCTGCCTAGTTGTGGTGGGATATATTATGAGAGATATCAAACTTGCTTTGGTGGACATTACTGCTTTGAATTTGTGCAGCCAAAGTGTTTGCTGAAAATATATTAGCTTACTATGCATTTTTTTATATTCCTACCATGCTATACTTACAATCTATACAACATGCAAGGGTCCTAGAAGAATGCATTGTGTCATGGATTCCATTCCTGCCACTGCAATTGAAACTGGAGGTGTAGCACCTACACAGACCGTTGGTTGGGAAATTCGTCTTATTCAAAATATTTTATTGAATTTCATTATATTTGTATTGTATTACATACAGCCTCTTGTATTTATTCATTATATTTGTATTGTATTACATATAAGCAACGTAGCTTCTTGTACTAATTCATTAACTAATTTGATAGCTGAAATTTGACCTGGGTTTATAAATTTCGCGAAAATAATAAAAAAAGCCTCATTCTACATCGGTTTACTGATAACCGATGTAGAAACTATACCCATTTCTCCCCATTCTACATCGGTTGACTGATAACCGATGTAGAAACAATACCCATTCAACATCGGTTTCACCCTCAGAACCGATTTAGAAAACTCACATTCCACATTGGGCTAAGACAGGTCTGGCACCATGTTCGTCTTCATACCGATGCCCTTCAAAGACGGTCCTTCAACCGATGTCGTTATTCAACGACAATGGGCTACCACCACGCGTCATATCCGATGTAGAAAGGCCATTAGAACCGATGTAGAAGGCCTTTTTTCTAGTAGTGACAATGCAGAACTTTTGGATTCTAGAAGGAAAATTCTAGGCTGAGATGTTTTATTTGGGGTGGCAACAATAATCATTGGGTGGACAGGGGCACTACTACTAAATCACGCCAGAAGGGTGGTTTAGGTGTTCAAAAATGTCGTAAGGTGAACATTGCGTTGTTAGGGAAACATGTGTTACACTTGGTTTTCGAGGCCCAAGTAACCTCCCTAGAGAGAATAGACGGGAGCGAGAGATAGAGAGAGAATAGAGGAAATGCTTCTTTTCTTTCTTCTTTATTCACAAAGGCTTTTCCTATATTTATAGTTGCTACTCCACAGGTATAACAGAAAGCTAACGGTCTAATAGAAAGCTAACAAATTCAATAATATCCTAATGATATTCCTTTATTAAACTTCTTCTAGAAGATACTATGCTAGTGTTGTGCCCCTTACGTACATGCATGCATGCATGATTTGCTATTCACTATGAATGGGAGTGTTGCTTTGCTTCTTGGGCTTTATTGTTTGCAGCTCCTTACCGCTATTAGTATCATTCCCGCAGGCTTCAAACACCACCTTGTCCTCAAGGTGACGAAGGAAAGGGTCGCAGTACCGCTTGCCTAACTTGAAATAAGTTGTGCCGGTGGCGATTCCGGCAAAAAATCCAGCATTGGTGACGGTGCATGCGGTCGAACTGACTCTAACGTGGAACCATTATCCTCTTTGATTAGTAGGAACAAGGACAACACACATTTGTGACCCCGAGAAAACTTCTCATCACACCAGAAGCACAATCCCCTTTCCCGACGAACTGCGAGCTCTTTTGGCATGAGTCATTTGAAGGGAATGGATGATGATGTGCGCACTAGTGTTGGCAAAAGAGGTGTTGTGGAGTTGGATGATGATGAGTGTGTGGTCATGGTTCCCGTAGTGGTCGATAGTAAGCGATCTGATGAAGGCCGGTGAGCATCCAAGATCTTCTCTTCCTGGAGACGAGCATACGAGACTGCCTAGGCTAGTGAAATTGCCTAGAGGACTTGCACCTCCCGGTGAATGGCTGGGCTCAACCCCGAAATGAAGCAACTCAGCACAAACGGTGCTGGAAGGCCCACTATACAATTCGCCAGAGACTCGAATTCGAACAAATAAGCGCTTACCGAAAAACGTTGCGAAAGCTTGCACAACAAACCTGTGGGATCCTCATATGTAGATGAAGCAAAACGAGAGTGCAATGCATGGAGAAACGCTGACCACGAGGAGAGTTGTGCATTGCGTTGCATCCATTGGAACCATGCAAGAGCTGGCCCTTCAATGTAGAACGAAGCTATTGTCAAGCATTCCTGATCCGGCGTGGAGTGATACTCGAAAAATTGCGTGATCTTGAAGGTCCAGCCAGTTGGATCAGAACCATCAAATCGAGGCACGTCGAGCTTCATACAATGCATTGGACTATACGACGGCGGTGGCTATCTTATCGACAAAGACAGCAGTGTTTGCGGCGGTTGTTGGTTCGCTTCGAGTTGCGACATACGATGAAGAAGATCATCAATCTTCGAATTCATGGCGAGCTGAGAAGCTGTGAGTTTCACAATTGCGTCTTCCAGGCGATCTAAAGACACCTTAGAGCGAGTCGCGTCCGCCATTGTTGTGCAATGAAAGCACCAATGTTACACTTGGTTTTTGAGGCCCAAGTAACCTCCCTAGAGAGAATAGACGAGAGCGAGAGATAGAGAGAGAGAGAATAGAGGACATACTTCTTTTCTTTCTTCTTTATTCACAGAGGCTTTTCCTACATTTATAGTTGCTACTCCACATGTATAACAAAAAGCTAACGGTCTAATAGAAAACTAACAGATTCAACAATATCCTAATGATATTCCTTTATTAAACTTCTTATAGAAGATACTATGCTAGTGTTGTGCCCCCTATGTACATGCATGCATGCATGATTTGCTATTCACTATGAATGGGAGTGTTGCTTTGCTTCTTGGGCCTTACTGTTTGCAGCTCCTTATCGCTATTCGTATCAACATGTGTGGGCTTTAATGCATGATCTGAGCAAGTTGTAGGTCAAAATGCTTTATGCCAAGTATGTTGGCCACTCGAATTTGTTGCATCTTGATCTCACAAAAGGGTGCTCCTATTCTTGGTGCTCTATTATAAAAGGTCTCGAATCGAGCTTTTCAATTTGTATTGGTGATGCGGAGTGCTTCTTTTGGTTTGATTTTTCGTTGTTAGGAGGAAACTTGTGCTAGAAGATTGAAGGGGTTCATAAGAGGGATTTACATCTTAGGGTGTGTGATGGCCAATGGCAATTTGATTTTTAAACCACAAATATCTCGGTGGAGATTCGTGAGACTCTCTTTCTCTTTTTCCTTAATTATGCTATGCCTAATACTATCACATAGAATCACTCATCCTCGGGGGACTATGATACTAAATCTACTTATGTGTGGTTGAACGGTGAGCTAGCTTTTCATTCTACGTGTGCAGAGTCTTGGTCCTAGGTGTGGAAAACAAAGCTTCTTGAAAATATTAAACACTTTAGTTGGCTCTTCAATAGAGGAAGCCTTCCTGCTAACTTCTTCTGCTTTATGCGGCATGTCTCTTTTGATCCTTCTTGTTGTAGGTCTGGAGCAGCTCATGAGACTTGGTTTCATACTCTTCGTGATTGTCTATTTTATCAACAAACTTGGTGAATGATGCATCTTGATTCTACCCAATCTTTGTACACCATGGATGCAACTTCTTGGTTACGTCATCACATTCAAGGTAAACATTAACTCATCTTTGGCTTTTCTTGTTGGATGATTTGGTAAGCACACAATGAAACTATTTTCAACAATATTTGGTCTTCTTGTTGCATTCATAATCAGATCATGAATATGTTGTTTACATCTTAGAACACTCAACTGGAATTGCAAAGGTAGCAACTCTTGTAAAATGGGAACCTCCAACAACCTCATGTCATTAAGATGGGTTTTTCTTTGTGCATCCAGCAAACTGTTGGTACACCCAGCACATGCGCAACTCCAATTTTGCCCTTTCATAAAATTGATACGGATTGTCAATCCGTAAGTGGTCCATACGATTTTTTTTATAAAATAATTCAAAAATATGTTTTGCAAATTAATGGCCCAAGCAAAAATCAAACATGTGACTTTTGCGTTATTAGCACGACGTTTTAACCAACTGAGCTAATAGACCAATTATGTTTTAAAATAATTAATATCGCTATATAGAACACTAAAATTTCTAATGTATATTTAATGCACATGTAAATTTACATAATAAATTATGTGACAATTAATTTTTATCTAATAATTAATTTGTTTACATATATAAAGTTTTATGAAACCTCTAATTTTTATTTAAAATTTATATATGTAAAGAAATACATTATTAGATCAAAATTAATTGTAATAAGGTAAAAAAAAATACATTAGTAGATTTATGTTAATAATGTATTTTTTACATATATAAATTTATATTAAACTTATGATTTTTATTTACAATTTATATATGTAAACAAATTAATTATTAAATCAAAATAAACTATCACAAAATTTATTATATAAATTTACATGTGCATTAAATATACATTGGAAATTTTAGTGTTATATTTAGCGACATTAATTATTTTATAAGATGATTGACCTATTAGCTTAGTTGGTTAGAGTGTCGTGCTAATAACGCGAAAGTCACAGGTTTGGTTCCTACCTGCGCCATTAATTTTAAATTAATTCGTCCGTATTGGACTTACGAATTCGCAATCCGTATCAATTTTATGAAAGGGAAAAATTGGAGTTGCACATGTTGGGTTCGCAAAGAAAAACCCCATTAAGATTAATAGTGACGGAAGTTCTTTTGGCAACCCTAGTCCATCTGGGTTTGGTGGTATGCTCTATGATAATTTGGGGGGTGATGCTAGGTGCACCCAACATCATTACTTGTGCACCCAACAAAAGTGAAGTGGAAAAATTGCTCTTAACTTAAATTTTAAAAACTTCATCTGCGTTCTTGGTGTGTTCTTTGCCGCGTCGCCATCCACAACTTCCATTGACACCGTTTAGCTTGTGTCCACCACTGTCATGTCGTTTCTGCCATCAAGGTAAGCGTTTGACGTTCTCATTGGTGTTTGGTGTGCGTTTGGAATCCGCATAACTCATACGGATTGGTTAATATCCGTATGAGTTATACAGATTAATTAGTCCGTATAACTCATACGAATTGGGTAATCCGTATGATTTATACTGATTGTTTAATTCATATAACTCATACAGATTACTCAATCCGTACGTTTTTTATTTAATTATAAATATATTATTTTTATTTTTGTTTTTAAATAGTTATTGTTTATTTTTTTATTTAATTATAAATATATTATTTTGATTTTGGTTTTAAAATAGTTATTGTTTGTTTTTTTATTTAATTATAAATATATTATTTTGATTTTTGTTTTTAAATAGTTATTGTTTTTATTATAAATATATTATATTGATTTTTGTTTTTAAATAGTTAATGCTTTTATTTTTTTTAATTATAAATATATTATTTTAATTTTTGTTTTTAAATAGTTAATGTTTTTATTTTTTTACTTAGAAATATATTATTTTGATTTTTTTGAATAGTTAATGTTTTCTTTTAATTATAAATATATTATTTTGATTTTTTTAAATAGTTATTTTTTTATTATAAATATATTATTTTGATTTTTGTCTTTAAATAGTTAATGTTTTTATTTTTTAATTATAAATATATTATTTTGATTTTTGTTTTTAAATATTTAATGTTTTTATTTTAATTATAAATATATAATTTTGATTTTTGTTTTTAAATAGTTAATGTTTTTTATTTATAAATATATTGTTTTGATTTTTGTTTTTAAACACTTATTTTTTTTAAATTATAAATATATTAATATATTTCTTATATATTATTTTTTTGTAAAAAAAATAAGCAAGGAGACATTCTTTTATTTTATTTAAGTATTTAAATAATTATAGTTTTTTTAAGTTGCTTTTTTAATGAAGAAGTTAATTTGGTTATATAAAAGTAATAAAAATATGTTTTTTAAAATATATATATATATATATATATATATATATATATATATATATATATATATATATATATATATATATAATTTCCTCTTTTATTTATGAATTATCAAATAGTCATTGATTGAAGTATTGTTGGAATTTTGACATAAATTGTTATGATTGTTTAAATGTGCAGATTATGGTTAGAACCAGAGGTTTGAGTCGGGCTTTAGGTAGGGTTATAGGTAGAGCCCCAGGGAGAGAAGTAAATTGTGGTTCAAATGAAACTCCCCAGCGGCAAAGGCCCACAGCATCTGCACGTAGGCAACAGGAAGTTGCCCCTGTTACTGAGGATGTTTAGCACGTGGACGACAAAGCTAACGAGGCCCACGAACAGCCTGAAGAAGCAGTTATTGATGATGAAGTTGTTGATATCAAGGGTTTTCCACCCAGGCCGCACGACACATCAGTTCCGACTGGTTATGTTGATCATGTTGCAGTCATTATTTGGAATGAAGAAGTATTTATATTTTTAAATAAATTATATTTTAATAAGTATTTTTTATTATTGTTAAAATGATTTAAATTTTTTTTAGGAATGTCCTGAGTTGAAGTTATCCTCCCATGGAAGGAAGGTTTAGAAATTCAACAAGCCTACTACAGAGATTGAAGGCTTAGTTACTGCCACAGGATTAAGTCCTTTGATCGCATGTTCCTTGGACACTGGTGATCGGGGACTTATATCAACTTTTGTAGAGAGGTTGCATAAGAAAACTAGCAATTTCCATCTTCTTGTAAGAGAGGTGACTATCACCCTCGATGATGTGGCATCTTTACTTCATCTGCCCATCACAAGCGCCTTCCATAGCTTCGAGGCTCTTCATGTTGACGAAGCGGTGTTGTTGTTAGTTGAATTACTTGAGGTGATTCCAGATGAAGCAAGAGCTGAGATAGTACAATGTCATAGGGCATATGTTCAACTATCATGGCTATGAGACATTTATCATAACAAATGTGATGCTGCACACTGGACTGTAGCAGCTCGAGCTTATCTGTTCATTTGCTAGGTTGCACTCTTTTTGCTAACAAGAGTGCAACACAAGTGCATGTGATGTTATTGAACGCCTTTCAAAACCTCACCTAGAGTGGAAGTTATGCATGGGGAGCTACCGCCCTAGTCCATATGTATGACAATTTGAATGATGCGTCTAAGAGCAGCACCAGACAACTATATATCACACTATTACAGATAATTATAATTGAATTTAATTCTTTTTTGTTGTTGATCTTTGATGTTGACTGTTGTGTTGATTTTATTTTATTTTTCTTTTGAAAATATGTGCAGTGTTGGATTTATGAGCATTTTCCTTCTGTTGCTGAGGCTATTGCTGCTGAAGATTATCATGAGAGGAAACCATGTGCCTACTGCTGGAACTCTAAGAAGACATTACCAGTGTCAACGTATCGAAAGCGTCTTGATAGATTGACATCTGATGATGTTTTCTGGATGCCTTACAGTGACCATCGTGCAATCAAAGACTTCGAGCTAATTTCTTTATTTTCCGAACATACTTAATGGGGTCCAGTTGTTGTCATACACCGACCAGAGAGGGTTGTGTGGCAGTTTGGGTATGTTCAGACCATTCCTCCACACTCTTTGGCGCCAAGATTATGCTTAGAAGATATTGACGGCAGATGGATACATTTTTCTGAGTACTTTGCACCGGTGGATCAGATTTGTGTTGTGCCTGGACAATGTGCAGCAAACTACATCGACTGGTTCTACATGATTTCTCATCCCTTCATGAGACCGGCACATCCCAAGGATTCAGCTAGACATCCACGTATCGTGCATGATGACACATATGTTGAATCAGATATTCCTCAGTATTTGGTGGCGGCAACAGCTATGGAGGAAGCACCTATAGTGGTAACATATATATTTAGTTTACTCTAATATTCATTTTATTTGAACATGAAATATGTATAACCCTTTTCCGTTGTTGTCAATTTCATAGGATGCTTGCCAGGCAATAGCTTTAAGGTTGGAACAGTTGTTGAACCTGAGGGTAGTGATAGAAGGTACAGAAGCATACAATGTGATGGAAGACTGTCTAAGGATCACCAGAGGTGTCACTACGGAATGCAATGTACATGTGCAGTCATGACGGATATGGAAGACGCATGGAGACATTTACAATTTTTTAGGAAATGTTTAGACAATGTTTATCATTTTATTTTATTTGACAAACTTTATTTGATATCTTTTTTATATTAGTATCAAACTCGTATATCTTAGGTCATGAATTAAACCATAAACCCTATACTAGGCACGTAACAAAAAAACCTAAGTTTTGAATTAACACTAAATCCTAACTTGTGACGTTACACTAAACCCTAGGTAGTAAAACCCCTCATTTGTGATGCACCACTCAACCCTAATTGGTGGCATACTACTAAACTCTCATTTACAGGTAACACTTAACCCTAATAACGCACATAAGACTAAACCATTGGTATTATAGTAACCCTAATTGGTGGCATACCATTAAACCCCCATTTTCAAGTAACAATTAACCCTAATAGCGCACGTAAGACTAAACCCTAGGTATTATAGTAACCTTAAATCGTTTGAAGGAAAAGTATAATAGATAATTATATGAATTTCCAATGAAACACTTGTATATACATGACAATTACATAAGTAACTAAATCTTCACTCTTCACTTAAATCAACATAGTTTGTTTGTGACATCAACAAATTTCTATATTGCTGCATTCTACTAATATATGGAGTTGGTCACTGCTTTGCCTGAGGATGACAATGTCTAGACCATAACAAAGCTAGAGTCGGTAAGGGACAATGATCTCTTAGAAATATCTGTTGCACATACACAAAGAATTTCAAATTATTATAACACAATTTATTTCATAAATTAAAAAATAGAATTATGATGCATTTACTTGAACAAAATAATTGTCACACACATGACCGATACATATTACGCGATGCATAGAACAATCTGTTGGTGGTTGATTTCTAAGAGGAAAAAACGTCATGCTTTGTTGGAGAGATAGAGAAGCAAGGATGACATTATACCTTGATGCAATGACATATCCCATGTCAGTTATATTCATCCACTTATTCATGCTAACCTGCATGTTATAGTTATAATTACATTTATGTAAACCAAATTTTAACTAAAAAAATAACAAAAATTACATACCGTTGATAATCCATCAACAAGTAGGGACCGCTTTAATTCCTTAAATCTATCTATGCCACCAAGCAGGTTGGTATGCTCATCAAACCATTTGGAAAGTTCTTTAAGCAAATGGTTGCGCACCAAAGACCATGAATCTTTACCCATACCTAATAAGGCAGCAATTGCACAATATCCACATTTATCGTCAGGTTTGACAACGACAATGTTTTCAATGAAATCATGAATGCACGGTGTCGCAACCTACCCTTCGGCGGGAGGGCGACGCGTGACTCGCGGGATGCGTGTTCCACGAAAGGAATACGCGCGGAGTCGCCACCAACGTTTATTTGAGGAAAACGTCGGAAAAACCGGAAAAGACGTGATCTACGAACTTTTAAGTGAAAGGTTCGGGAGTTGTATTTACGCGCGGGGAAGGTATTAGCACCCCACACGTCCGTCACAAGGGACGACAACCTTTAATCGAATGTGCAAACATGACTTTGATTTTTACGTTCCCTTTTATGTCCTTATATCCTTTATACCCTTTTTATATTTTTTCTCTTTTTGTGGTCGACAAGGGTGTTTCCCTTTGCTCCTACGTATTCCTCAATTGGGATGAGAAAATCAGACCTACGTAGTTCTTTCGGAACAAAGTGTTTGGTTTAAGTTTGTTTTTTGTCTTTTTTGCAAAATATGTTTTTTATTTGAACAAAAGGTCATTTAAGGTGTTGGACCATTTAAACGGTCTTTTGATTTTGAAAGGAGAGAAACGTTAAGGCATTGGACCATTAACGATCTCTTGTTTTTGAAAGGAGAGAAACGTTAAGGCATTTGGACCATTAACGATCTCTCGGGGTGGTCGACAAAAGCGGGGCTTTTGCTCCTACGTATCCTCAATTGCGATGAGGAAATCAGACCTACGTAGTTCTTGCAAAAGCGGTAAAGTCACATGTTGATTTTATGCTTTTGAACGGTCCATGTTAACCGATAAAAGCAAAGAGGACCGTTTAAGGTGTTGGACCTTAAAACGGTTTTTAGTGATTTTTCGGAAAAAAACTTGATTTGTGAGTTGATTTTAGTCTTAGTTTCACTTTGGTTATTAATCAATTCATTCAAGGAAACTTCCAAAGAAAAACGTCCGATTGATTTTTTTTATTATTTTATTCAAAGATATTTTGATTATTTTATTATTATTTTTCAAGATATTTTGATTATTTTATTATTATTTTACTTTTTTTGGTTTAACCGAGGTTATAGCGTGAACGATCGGTTAGATTTCGTTTTAACAGTGATTAAACGAGATTACAACACAAATGATCGGTTGAAATTCATTTTATCATTTATTAGACGAGAAAACGGCTTAAATAAATGGTTAAAGCACGTTAAAAACGGAAGAAAAGAAAACTGAAAGTAAACGAAATTAAAGTGAAAGTACACAAAACAAGAAATGAATTGAAAGTCTCGAATTCGAAAACTTACCCGTTGAAGAACGAAGAACGGATGAAGAACGGTGAAGAACGATGAAGAATTTCCACAGAATCGCTTACGGAAGCGTTACGGAAGTACTTCGACTTGATTTTTCTTCACGAAAACGTGTTTTTTCCCAAAATAGCCGAAATGCATAGCCAAAGGGGTCTTGAACATTTTGAAACAGCTCCCCCCTCCCCTATTTATAGAAAAAAAGGGAGGTGCTTGCCGCCCAAAGACTTAATGAAGAAGATTTCTAAGCGCACCCGAATTACTAAGTTCACCCCCTTTTCGTATTTTACGGAAAAGTTACGGAAGCCTTACGGAACTGTTTTCGAATTTGATTTTCATCTTTTTTCTCTTCCCTTTCACCAATGTTAAGTGGAATATGCTTACCCAAGGTTTTCGGAAATTTTACGGAAGTATTACGGAAGCCGCGGAAGCCCCGAAAACCATTTTTCAAAAACGTGGAGGAGCTTGCCGCCCAGTTGCTTCCTCCTTAAGCAACCCAACTTCCAAAATGTTCTGGAAGGGCCTAGATTTGAATTGCTGTTTACACCCCTATCTTGATAAGTTCACCCCCTTACCTTTTTTGGTGATTCTTTTTTCGTAAAATTACGGAAACTTACGAATCTCGTAACGATACTTGTTTTCTTTCCGTAATGTTACGGAACCTTGCGGATTACATAATCATCCCCTTTTTGACTTACGGAATCTCACTTAATTATGCAATGATGCTTCCATTTGATTTCCGGTGTGTCACGGAAACTTACGGATTGTGCATCAATATTTTTTTGGTTTTCCGGCATGTACTGGAATTTCACAAATTGCCTAATGATGGGTGCCAAGCACCTCACAAGGACCAAAGAAAGGTCGCATGTCATCAAGCAAAGGTCCCCGGACGAAATTAGGGTATGACAGTTGCCCCTCTTTACTTGTCTTTTATTGGAGATAAAAGGAAAGTAAAGACAAGACACTAATTTCGTTCCTCTCGATTTGACGAGAGTCGCGGGTGACCATAAAATCTCCACATGCAAATGACTTGTTGTTCCCGGAATTTCACAAATTGCCTAATGATGGGTGCCAAGCACCTCACAAGGACCAAAGAAAGGTCGCATGTCATCAAGCAAAGATCCCCGGACGAAATTAGGGTATGACACTAATTTCGTTCCTCTCGGTTGACGAGAGTCGCGGGTGACCATAATATTTCCGCATGTAAATGACTTGTTGTTCCCGGAATTTCACAAATTGCCTAATGATGGGTGCCAAGCACCTCACAAGGACCAAACAAAGGTCGCATGTCATCAAGCAAAGATCCCCAGACGAAATTAGGGTATGACACTAATTTCGTTCCTCTCGGTTGACGAGAGTCGCGGGTGACCGTAAAATTTCCGCATGTAAATGACTCGTTGCTCCCGGAGGAACAAAAGGTGCAGAAGACTATGTCAGTCTCTGCATGTCATCGGGCCCGCCGCCTCTGGATGACACAATGGTGCGGATAACCCTAAGGTATCTCCGCGTGTCATCGGGCCCGCCGCCTCTGGATGACACAAGGGTGCAGAATGACCAAATTTTGTCTCTGCGTGTCATCGGGCCCGCCGCCTCTGGATGACAAAAGGGTGCGGATAACCATAAGGTATCTCCGTGTGTCATCGGGTCCGCCGCCTCTGGATGACACAAGGGTGCAGAATGACCAAATTTTGTCTCTGCGTGTCATCGGGCCCGCCGCCTCTGGATGACACAAGGGTGCAGAATGACCAAATTTTGTCTCTGCGTGTCATCGGGTCCGCCGCCTCTGGATGACAAAAGGGTGCGGATAACCGTAAGGTATCTCCGCGTGTCATCGGGCCCGCCGCCTCTGGATGACAAAAGGGTGCGGATAACCGTAAGGTATCTCCGCGTGTCATCGGGCCCGCCGCCTCTGGATGACACAAGGGTGCATGTCACATGACCTCAGGGTCAGTATGACAAAGATTATGGGGCGGCCGACAAAAGCAAGGCTCTTGCTCCTACGTATCCTCCAATGAGGAACTCAGACCTACGTAGTTCTAGATAACTTGTGAGACTTGAAAAAGTCTCCACCAGAAGATGCCTACATCTCCGGAAAGGGTGCAGATGACCATATTGGCCTCCGCTTATCAATCACACTCGAGGTGCGGATAACCGTAAGGTGTCTCCGCAGGCTACCAGCTCTTGGGTCATGGTAACAGAAAGCAGTGTGGTCGACAAAAGCGAGGCTTTTGCTCCTACGTATCCTCCAATGAGGAACTCAGACCTACGTAGTTCTGGATAACTTGTGAGACTTGAAAAAGTCTCGGTGTTTTCTTCGCTAAAATGCAAACATGCTTTAGTAAAGAGATAAATATTCCAACTGATTAGAGCATCATACGCTTTTTTGAGTGAAAAACAATGCGTTTACCGGGGAAGGAGAGTCTGCTGATGAAATCCCCCATAACCTTAACTGAGATTTTGGATGTTAGCATTTCGTTTCTAAATGAACATTTAGAGGAAACACTGGGTTCGACAAAATAGAAGAAAATCACTCAAAGTGTATCAATCTCGCACAGGTAAGTGTTTCATCCTAATTCCGAACCATAGATATATCATGACTTGACTTTGCAAATTATTTCCTATCAAATCAAAAATTACATGTGTGATCATGGATCAATAGGACTTCCCTTGGGAATGGGTTCTTTTGGTGGGTTTTTCGGCTTTTGTGTGTTTTTGCCCCTTTTCCTTTTCTGTTTTGGTTTTGCGCGAGGCGAACAAGTCACCGACGCACAGGATTTTGGTTGGTAATCAAAGGGAGAAGACCACTTTAGGTCATGGTTTCCTTTTCTTTCTTTTGTTCATTTGGTGACAATTCTGTATTGTTCAGATATTGTCTGGTCAAAAGACCTTTCTGCACATTTCTTCTAGTTTCTTTGATCAAGAACTTTCTTTCCTTCCTTTTTTTACTTTCTCCCATTCTTTGGTTGGGAATTTTCTTTCTTTTCTTTTTGCTTTCTCCCACTCTTTGATTGGGAATTTCCTTTCTTTTCTTTTTGCTTTCTCCCACTCTTTGATTGGGAATTTCCTTTCTTTTCTTTTTGCTTTCTCTTTGATTGGAAATTTTCCTTCTTTCCTTTTTTGCTTCCGAGGGTAAGGATTATAGTGAGTCATGATTTTGGCTCAAGGTTTGTAGAATGACTAGACATGATACATGTCGGGGTTTGGTTTGGCTCAAGGATAAAAGGGGCGCCCCACATTATTTCCATGACACAAATGCAAAAATGATGATTTGGAAACTTTATGCAAAACTGGTCATGCATGCACCTATGCGGACACTCAAGTGTCAAATTTGTATGGTCATGTGATGCTAGGGCTCAGGATTCATTTCCTCTATTTTAGTCAACCCAATGTTTCCAAAATATGTTCTTTTATCCATTTGTGCATTCATCCAAGTCCATTTCGGGCGTCCGGGAAAATTTCACAGCATTCACCCTTCAGGTGTACACACATTTTTTTTCCAAAAACTAGCTATGATCAGCGAATTTTTCTTCAAAGAAAAGTTGGAAGTCATCTCTTTTCAAAAGCATGTTGGTTTTTCAGCTAGACAACTTATTTTTCTTTTTTCTCTCTTTTTTTTCTTCTTTTTTTTATTTGTTTATTTCTTTTTCTTGTTTGTTTTTTTTTCTTCTTTTTTTTTCATGAGGTATTTTGCTATATACATGCATATCCAAGGTATCTTGCTACCTAAACATACATATATATGTTTTGTAAGGTATTTTTGCTATATACATGCATATCCAAGGTATCTTTCTACCTAAACATACATATATATTTTGTGAAGTATTTTTTGTTTACATACATGCATATCTAAGGTATCTTTCTACCTAAACATACATATATATATTTTGTGAAGTGTTTTTTGTTTACATACATGCATATCTAAGGTATTTTTCTACCTAAACATACATATATATATTTTGTGAAGTGTTTTTTTGTTTACATACATGCATATCTAAGGTATTTTCACTACCTAAACATACATATATATGTTTTGTAAGGTATGACTACCTTCCGAGCTTGCGCTTGTTTTATTTAAATTCCCAGGATCATGAGCAACTAGGTGCGTCCTACTATAAAAAGTGATCAAATAGCAGGCAGAAATTTAAAAGGTACTAGGTTGCCTCCTAGTAGCGCTTCTTTAACGTCTTGAGCTGGACGCATGATGGCTTGTAGGTCACGGACCTAGTACTTTGCTTACCTTTGGCTTTGGACTTGGTCGCCTGCTGGTCGGCCATGTGTCGTAGGCAACGCTCTAACCTTTTTGCGGATGAGCTGAGGTGAACTCTAGAGGTGGTGGCGGTGTGTCTATTGCCCGCTACCGGCCATCCCAATGCTGCTGTGGTGTTTCGCCCTGCGCCTGCCTGGGGGCGCAGTACTTCTTGATGAAAGCTCGATTAGTAGGGGGCCTGATGCCCTTGCTGGAGGTGACAGGTACTCCGTAGAACTGACAGAGACCCGTAATTAGAGCTTGACAACTCCAAGACCCTGTTGGACTTCTTCGGGTCCACTGGGTGTCTTGCAGGCGCGATCCCTGCAAACAATAGATGAAATCAGAAATCAGTTGAGCGATGTGCATACTTACCTATGATGACGTGACCTTGCCGGGGGGGTACGGGCACCCTGTAGGACTGATAGAGGCCCGTAACCAGAGCTGGAAACCCCAGGGCCCTGTTTGACTTTTTCGGGTCCACTGGGTGTCTTTGTGGGTGCGATCCCTGCAAACAATAGATGGTATCAGAAATCAGTTGAACCATATGCATACTTACCCACGTCGGGACGACACAGACCAACTGATACTTTTGCAGGGGGAGATTGGCAATGCGGTCGCTGGGCAGAATGTTGCTAAGTAGCAATGTCATCTATATCTATGTAAGAGTGGTCATGTTGGTGCGCATGATCCGCACTCGTCTCTTTGCAGCGGCACGGGTGAAATCTTGCCCCGGTATGCATAGTAGCTGTGTGATAGCCTCCCTTTCTGGTTGTGCTCGCACAGTTGGCCGTCCTCCAATATCAGGGGGTGGCCCAGGAACCGTTAAAAGGAAACTACTGGTCCCTTAACCGGGAGTGCAAGTATTGGTTAAGCATTTAAGGATAGAGGACCTTAAATTCTCTTAAGGTGCGGATGTGGAGCACACTGAAAATGAGGACACGTAGCCCTCTAAAGGTGAGGGCGTGCAACCCTCTCAAGGCGAGGATGTATAGTCCTCTGGAGGTGAGGGCGTGTAGTCCTCTCAAGGTGAGGGCGTGCAGCCCTCTGTTGGCAAGGACGTGTAGTCCTCTAAAGGTGAAGGCGTGTAGCCCTCTGTTGGCGAGGACGTGTAGTCCTCTAAAGGTGAGGGTGTGTAGCCCTACGAAGGTGAGGACATGCAGTCCTCTGATGGCGAGGGCGTGTAGCCCTCTGAAGGTGAGGACGTGTGGTCCTCTAAAGGTGAGGGCGTGTAGCCCTACGAAGGTGAGGACATGTAGTCCTCTGAAGGTGAGGGTAACTAGTACCCAAGGCAAGGGCGAGTAGCCCTCTCAAGGCGAGGACGTGTAGTCCTCTGGAGGTGAGGGCATGCAGCCCTCTGATGGTGAGGACATGTAGTCCTCTCAAGGCGAGGACGTGTAGTCCTCTGGAGGTGAGGGCGTGCAGCCCTCTAATGGTGAGGACATGTAGTCCTCTCAAGGCGAGGACGTTTAGTCCTCTCAAGGTGAGGACGTGCAGTCCTCTGAAGGCGAGGATGTGTAGTCCTCTAAAGGTGAGGGCATGTAGCCCTACGAAGGTGAGGACATGTAGTCCTCTGAAGGTGAGGGTAACTAGTACCCAAGGCGAGGGTGGGTAGCCCTCTCAAGGCGAGGACGTGTAGTCCTCTGGAGGTGAGGGCGTGCAGCCCTCTGATGGTGAGGACATGTAGTCCTCTCAAGGCGAGGACGTGTAGTCCTCTCAAGGTGAGGACGTGTAGTCCTCTCAAGGTGAGGACGTGGAGTCCTCTGAAGGCGAGGATGTGTAGTCCTCTAAAGGTGAGGGCGTGCAGCCCTCTGTTGGCGAGGACGTGTAGTCCTCTAAAGGTGAGGGCGTGTAGCCCTACGTTGGCGAGGACGTGTAGTCCTCTCAAGGTGAGGGCGTGCAGCCCTCTGTTGGCGAGGACGTGTAGTCCTCTAAAGGTGAGGGCGTGTAGCCCTACGAAGGTGAGGACATGCAGTCCTCTGATGGCGAGGGCGTGTAACCATCTGAAGGTGAGGACATGCAGTCCTCTGATGGCGAGGGCGTGTAGCCCTCTGAAGGTGAGGACATGCAGTCCTCTGAAAGTGAGGACACACAGTCCTCTTAAGGTGAGGGCGTGCAGCCCTCTGTTGGCGAGGAGTGTAGTCCTCTGAAGACCAGGGTACTAGTACCCGAGGGTCCATCCTTATGAGAAAGCAAGAGATCGACTCATCGAGAGAGCCGGTCATCCCAAATTCAAAAGATTTGGACATTTAGATGTAGGGAATCTATGTAGTTAACATGATTTTGAGGGATGCAAATGCATGCAACCTTTGTTGTGAAATTTGGGTAAATGCGGACTTTATATGAAACAATGCAATGTAATGGAAAGTTGTACAATGTTCATGGCATTCTTTCCCTATTTTGTGATTTTGATTTTGATTTGATTTTTTTTTTTTTTGGAAAACACAGATTGACTGCCCTTTTGAAAAAGGTGATAATTCATGCAACCTCATCCTATCTTTTTGCAAATCTCTCCGGGAACTCCCTCAGAGTGTATGTTCTTTTTGATTTAGTCACTTGACCATTTTGGAGTGACGGCAATGGATTCGTTTGATGTTTAATCAATCCATTGAAATCCTAGGGTTTGTCCCCTTTTTTTTGTTAAAAACATCGATGGGTGAGAACTTTTGATCGGCCCCTATGTTCACTTGAGGCTCATGCACGGTGCCCCTCATTGCCCCAGTGTAAGGCTTTGAGGTACCAATCGTTGTCTTTCGTCATGACCTTGTAGCTGGGAACCTATTGAGTGAGAACTTCTAATCTGCCCCTAGGTTCGTTTGAGGTTTATGCATGGGGCCTTTCATTGCCCTAGTGTAGGGCTTAGAGGTACCAATTGTTGTCTTGTTTTCACAACCTCGTAGTGAGGAAGAATGAAAGACGCAATTGATTCTTGCAAAAAGAATTTTCCAAGGACGAGAAATAGTTGAAGGATTTTTCAGCTGATGGATTAAGTCAAATGACTCCTATGTAGAAGCAAGATGTTTTGATGTCTTGATGATGCTAAAGGATCAAGTGCTTCTAAGTTTTATTCAAGACAAGAATCCAAGAAAGTCAAGATATATGATCAAGTTGATTTCTAGAATCTTTTGGAAGAAGTTTCCAAATTGAAAAAACAAAAGGTTTGACCAAAGAATTCTATCATTTCAAATTGAGATTTGCTCTCCGGTAATCGATTACCAGCAGCTGAAAATGTTTATAACAGTCACTAGAAATTTGAATTCAAAATTTATAATGTGTAATCGATTACACATGGATGGTAATTGATTACCAGCAATTTATTCAAATTTTAAAGCCTGTGATCTATTACACAAGTCTTGTAATCGATTACCAGAGGAGATTTTCAGAAAATAATTTCCAAGAGTCACATCTATTCAAATGGTTTATGAATGGCCATCAAAGGTGACTTGGAAACACGAATTTAAAGAGAGTTTTCATTGCCCACAAAGTTTATCCTCTCAAAAGATTAAGAGTTTTTCTGAACTGAACTGTCTTATCCTCTCAAAAAGATTCCTTGGTCAACCACTTGCATATTCAATAAGGAATTTTGATTGGTCTTCATTGTACAATCTATCCCTTTTAAGAGAGATTTCTTCTTCTCTTCTTCTTACTTCTGAAAAGGGATTAAGAGACTGAGAGTCTCTTATTGTAGAGGATTCTTGAACACAAGGGAAGGGTTGTCCCTGTGTGGTTCAGACTTTGTAAAAGGAGTTTTACAAAGAGAGTGGAAAATCTCAAGTGGGTTTCTTGAGGACTGGACGTAGGCGCGGGAAGTGGCCGAACCAGTATAAATCAAGTTTGCATTCCTCTCTTCCTTTAAACTTCTTTTATTGCTATTTATCTTTTGCTTTAAAGAAGTTTATTTTGATTTGTCTTTTGAGTAATTCATGTTAAGGGTGCATTGTTAATCCAAAAAGAAAGAGTGATAGTTCAATTGGGGAATAGTCTTTGCATCTTAATTCAACCCCCCTTTTTCTTAAGGTAACTGAGGCCATTTGTCCAACATCCTATTCTTGACAACTCGCTTCTCTAAGAAGACAAACTTTCTGGAATGATAAAATGAAGTCACATGAACGTCTATATTTTTACTTGAAAACACAGTCAATCAAATGCCTTTTTATTTTTTTTTTATTTTGAAACTTATTTATTTATTTTGAAACTTATTTGTTTTGAACTTTACTCGTTGTTTTATGGCACCCCCACCAACGTGCAAGACGAGTAATCTCTGATTGAACAGTCTTGGAAGTCAACACTCAGGAGCGCAGGTCGCTTGAGCAAATAGACCAATGGCTTGCACCCACATTCCGGTGAAAGTTGAATAAGCAAACATGCGTTTGTGAGAGGATGAGGGACAAGGATGTCCATTTTATCCATATCATTTATGTTAGTGCTTAGCTCTACTGAGCTTTAAAAGATTGGCTAAGATTTTGTTAAAACATAAGCACTTAGACAATGAAGGAAAGCTGGAGTTGCTGCACGTGATGTCCAACGTTATGTCAAGGAATAAGATCGGGCTGCACAATGCACAAGGCAAGATAAAATGTCAAATGAAGAATTGAAGTTGCAGGATCCACGATGTCGGATACAATGTCCTGACATCCTGCCCGAGAATACTGGAGTTGCTGTACAATGCAAGATAAAAGTCAAGTGCAGAAGTGAAGCTGCAGGATCCACGATGTCGGATACAATGTCCTGACATCCTGCCCGAGAATACTGGAGTTGCTGTACAATGCAAGATAAAAGTCAAGTGCAGAAGTGAAGCTGCAGGATCCACGATGTCGGATACGATGTCCTGACATCTTGCCCGATAATACTGGACATATAAATCTGTTATATCTTTAACAGATTATTGTGCAGTTAGCAAGAGATTAGATGATCTATCTTCTGGAACGAATTAAAAGATAATTAAAGTTCGAATTTCAAAGAAGAAGAGTTCGTTCAGGGATTAAAGATTAAAGATTAAAGATTCAAACTAAAAGATCAAAAGTTATCTTTTAGTTCTTTAACTGCAGATTTTTTCAGAAGAAGATAGATCTCCTCCAGCACAAGCCGTTGCAGCCCAGAAACGCAAATTGCTATATAATCATGGAGGCTGCACGAGTTCTGAACCAAGTCCGGGATTGAAGAGTTATTTTGTGAGCTTTGGGACTTGAGTCTTTTGTGAGCCACCTTGATGGTACCCTAACATCAAGTGTTGGACCTATGTGTGTAGAGTTGATCTCTAGTGTGTAGAGTTGATCTCTAGTGTGTAGAGTTGATCTCTTTTGTTCAGAGTTGATCTCTGGTGTGTCTTTGACTTAATTGTAAACACGGGAGTGTGAGTGAGAGGGAGTGAGCAGAGGTTCTCATATCTAAGAGTGGCTCTTAGGTAGAGATCGCACGGGTAGTGGTTAGGTGAGAAGGTTGTAAACAGGGGCTGTTAGACCTTGAACTAACACTATTGAGAGTGGATTTCCTCCCTGGCTTGGTAGCCCCCAGATGTAGGTGAGGTTGCACCGAACTGGGTTAACAATCCTCTTGTGTTATTTACTTGTTTAATCTGTTCATACGGACGCATCTAATCTGCATGTTCTGAAGCGTAATGTCGTGACATCCGGTACGACATCTGTCCCCTGGTATCAGAATTTCAATTTAGCATTGTAACTGTGGTTTATAATAATGGCATAAACTTGAAAATCCTGATGAGTCATAACAACAGCTTCCAGAATTGTCCCATGTATGGTGTTGCTTGTCAATGTTATGATTCAACAAGCGATTCTCCTCAAATTTCAGCCAGCCCGTATCAATTAGACTTCACACTTTATGCTTCGGGGTCATACAATGCTCAATGGAATGCCCCAGGGCTCCTCCACGATAAGCACACGTTGCGTTCGAGTCGTATCCTCAGAAAAATGGAGGTTGAGGAACCTTGGTTGGGGTTATGGCTACCATTGAATTATTGAGTGGATATGGGATCAAGTTTAGCATATGACAACGGAATTTGGGGTGAACCCTACAGGCTTTTTGCTGCAAAATTCCTTTTTGTTGGTGTTTTTTTGGCTTGTGCTAAAGGTGGTCTTCGTCATTGGAAGTGCGGTAGACAGGCTTTGTGGTTGATTTAGGGATGGCCTTTGTGGATAACTGGGTGGTGGGTAAGGAGGAGGTTTGTTATTGACTGAGTAATGACATTGTTGGGTTTGGTGGGAAACTTGGCCGTATAGGAATGGCAGTCACAGCATGGGTTTCTCCCTCTTTCTCACCCTCTTCATTTGCCCCAGTTTTCTCAGTCGTCCTAGTAGGATGATCAAATTTGCCTCTTTTCGGACCCACATCGATCCTTTCACTGGCGAAGACCAAATCCGCAAAGCTTTGAGGGTGCGTAGCCCACCATCTTTTCATAGTAGAGTATCGATAATGTGTCTACCATCACGATCATCGTCTCCCTTTCCATCATTGGGGGTACCACCTGGGCCGCCAGATCCCTCCACCTTTTGGGCATGTTCTTTGAAAGATCCGTCCCCCTTTTTGCAAATGTTCTGTAGTTGCATCCTATCCGGAACCATATCAAAATTGTACTGATACTGCCTAACAAAGGCAACCATTAGGTCCTTCCAAGAATGGACTCGGGAAGATTCCAAGTTAGTGTACCAGGTAACAGCTACCCCAGTAAGACTTTCTTGGAAGGAATGTATTAGCAATTCCTCATCTTTTGCGTATTCCCCCATCTTCTGACAATACATCTTTAGATGGTTCTTGGGACAAGTAGTCCCCTTGTACTTGTCAAGGTCCAGCACCTTGAACTTGGGAGGGGTGATGATATTGGGTTCTAGGAACAACTCTTTTAGGTTAGCAAAGGCATAATCTTCACCTCCTTCAATGGCCCTGAGCCTTTCCTCTAGATGATCCAACTTTCCCATTTCTGCCATAGCATGAGAGTTTTTACTTGTCGTGGAATGCAAGAGGTGTAGTTGTGGGTGATACTGAGGGCCTTCCAAAGGGTTTTGTAGGGGTATACCACCAACTGCTTGCCCTTCCGTGGCATATCCGAGGCAAGGCTCGAAGTCGGCTAGATTGTGGTGGGGAATTTCATGTGTCCCCCCCACGGTTTAAGAGACATGTGCATGATCAGTTTGGGGTTGTTGGCTCTCAATGGGTATAGGAGTGGAGTTATTGACATTCTTATTGGGAGTGTACGCCACTTTGGGTGGCGTATAGTTGAGAGGCAAGCCATATGGCGGGAAGGCGTGCTCGTTTTGAATTTGTACATTATGGGGGCTGCCCGTACTTCCCAAATCTTTGCCTACCATATCTGAGGTTGGATGATTCATTTGGTTGATGCCGGATGGGGACATCAGGTTCACCTTAGCAACAACGCTGGTAGCGGCAATTGCAACCGCATTGGCTTCCATTATCTTCTTCACGCTCATCATGGCCTCCATCATTGTGGCCATTTTCTCTTTAATGGCCTCCATGTCGGCCTTCATCTTCTCTTGTATCTCCTCTACTTCACCCATTACTCTAGCTCTAGCACAAGTTCGGTGAGGACGCCGTAAAGCATGTTTTTTTTTTTTATAACAATGATTAAGTTCATTTTATTTTATTTTATTTTATTTTTCAAGGAAAGAATGCAATGAGCAATGCAACCAATGAAAAGCATGGATGTATGCGAATGATGTACAATTGAAGATTACGAATTTTTACGCAGGATATGGGGTTGAATCAATTTAGATTTTCAACATGGTCCATGACATCTTTGTCAAGGTGAAACTGGAAGTAACAAGGACATCAACAATCCTAAATATGTTTGGCAGTAGACGAAGCAGTGATGTGACTCGATTCATCTTTTGCCCCAATTTTGCAAGACGGTTACTTCCATATTTTGACTTGATGAACCCTTTTATAAAAGCATGAGCTTGGTTCAACCCTATAATCCAAGGAATGGCAATTCTGATCGCCAATACTTCAACAACATCTCATAGGGATGAATGACTCTGGCATACTTTAAGCTATGCATGGAAAATGTAATTATGAAATTGAGATGCCCGAAGAAACACCATTTCCTAGTTAACCATGCATTAGGTACCATGTTCAATTATTTTGTTTTGTTGTGGTGTGTTTTTTTTTTTTTTTTTTTAGAAATGGGTTTATGATCCCAACATGGTTGGCTCATGGTGCCTAACACATGCAACTAAGAATGTAGTGTGAAGTTTCACGCTTCCCCTTTTTTGTTTTTGTAGAGGAAAACACAAGGATGAGCAAACATGAAAACAAATGGTATGCAATTTTGCAGATCAAAAAGTTTGTTGAACGCATATGCATGATGATGCCATGACTCATGCAAAATGTGAGGCTGGAATATGATAACGGACAAATGCAGGAACGATATGTTCATTATGATGTTATGAAGAGATGCTTATGCGATGCATGATATGAATGCATTTTACGGACACGAGAGCCCGGAAAATTATCTCTTCTTACTTGCGCATTTGGGGGCGCAGTGCCCCATGTGTACAATTAAGAAGGTGATATGGACCTTTCGGCTTCCCGTGACAAAGGACGAGACCAACATACAATGCATGCTAGAGATAAAATGTGGGAGTGACTTGATTCGCACTGATTTTTGGAGTAAAAACGTGGGATAAACTCATTTTTTTCAAAAAGTTATAACTAGTCAAGATCTGAGCGACAATACAAACTTCCTAGCGGTTTCTAATCATATGGTCCATTAAGTCTATCATATGCTGACAATAGCTGAGAAGTCCGTGGATCTCCTCGGGGGCGGAGTAGGTGTCCGCCACTGCTTTGGCCTTGGCTAGCAATGGGGGAAGTTCTTGACTCCTGTTCAAAGTAAGAGCAAATCGGTCCGTCCACATTGTTGCCTCTTGGTGCAATGAATCAATTACCCTTTCCCTTGCTTCCCTTTCTGCTGATATCTTGGCGTACTCATCCTCTAGCCTTTGCTCGTGAGTCGCCGCTAGATTTAGCTTCTCTTTGCACTTATCGATGATGGCCCACATATTCCCTTCAGTCTCGCTTAACTGTTGGGACAAATTTCTTTTTGACCTAAGGCAAACCTTTAGCTCGTCCTTCAAGATCATGCCTTTGACCCGTGATGATTCCTTTCACCTCTTCGGAGCTTGAGCTCACTATTGCTGCCCTATAAAGCCCCTCAAAACTTTGCTTTGGTCGTGTTCTTCCTTTTGGGCCTTCTTGGTTTCTCATTCCAAGGCTTCATCGGTGGCCATATTGACATCCCTTAGTTCATCATACTCTTTTCAGACTTTGATGGCTATGGACTTGAACTTCTCTTCGACTACCCAGGCTCTTTCAAGCTCTGCCTTTAGGGCTTGTACCTCATCACTTTCTTCCGAAGCTTTAACCTCATCGTCTCTCACAGTCTTTAGATTTGGGAGCCAATCCAGTCCTTGTGTTCGGACTCTCAGCCACTTATGATAGCCGTCGATGATCCCATTACTGCTTCCCCTAAGCTCTCTGTCCTTTCTTCACGCCGCATCCCATGCCTTGCGAACTCCTTGGAGTACCCTCGCGTTGTGGTCACTGAAACCTCGTGCGATGAAAGGCGTGATGCTTTCGTCTGATGGCACTCCTCTCATGGGACATCCTTCGCATGAAGATAGAATCCTGATTCTTCCTTCCTTCTAGCGAGGGAACCATTTAACAGACGCCCCTCCATGCTAGCCAAGAGTTGGTGCACAACAAACAATTCTTGCGCCGCTCTTTTCACATCCCCGGTCGAACGTGTCATACATGGCCAAAATGGCGACGACCGGGCTTTCCTTGCCATGATGAAAGGCAAGGAAAGCGTCAATCGCTGCTAGGTCCACTAACCCTTCCATATTCGGAAAGAGGACAACTCCAAAGATCAAAAGCGCCAAGATGTCAATACTGCAGCAGTAGGGACTACTAGCAACAATATGTTTTCAAAGAGAAAAACTCTAGATGAGGGTTCACTGTAATCAAGCAAGTCGGAGACCTAGCATGATCACGGATTCACCTCCACTCCTTATGTTCCCACGAACCCGGGTATAGGGCCCTTTTTCAACTCACCGTGTGTGCAAATAGTGTTAGTGTTTGTGTGCATCAAATGAATAAATATTTACCTCATGCATACAAAAAAAAATGCACTAAAAGCATCAAAGAGTTATATATACAAGAACATAATAAGGGGAAGCCAACAAAGGAGTAAGTCATGGAAAAATTTGCACAAGATTAAATGGCCTAACTCTCTAAAAATAGTCCCCAGTGGAGTCGCCAACTGTCGCAACCTACCCTTCGGCGGGAGGGCGACGCGTGACTCGCGGGATGCGTGTTCCACGAAAGGAATACGCGCGGAGTCGCCACCAACGTTTATTTGAGGAAAACGTCGGAAAAACCGGAAAAGACGCGATCTACGAACTTTTAAGTGAAAGGTTCGGGAGTTTTATTTACGCGCGGGGAAGGTATTAGCACCCCACACGTCCGTCACAAGAGACGACAACCTTTAATCGAATGTGCAAACATGACTTTGATTTTTACGTTCCCTTTTATGTCCTTATATCCTTTATACCCTTTTTATATTTTTTCTCTTTTTGTGGTCGACAAGGGTGTTTCCCTTTGCTCCTACGTATTCCTCAATTGGGATGAGAAAATCAGACCTACGTGGTTCTTTCGGAACAAAGTGTTTGGTTTAAGTTTGTTTTTTGTCTTTTTTGCAAAATATGTTTTTTATTTGAACAAAAGGTCATTTAAGGTGTTGGACCATTTAAACGGTCTTTTGATTTTGAAAGGAGAGAAACGTTAAGGCATTGGACCATTAACGATCTCTTGTTTTTGAAAGGAGAGAAACGTTAAGGCATTTGGACCATTAACGATCTCTCGGGGTGGTCGACAAAAGCGGGCTTTTGCTCCTACGTATCCTCAATTGCGATGAGGAAATTAGACCTACGTAGTTCATGCAAAAGCGGTAAAGTCACATGTTGATTTTATGCTTTTGAACGGTCCATGTTAACCGATAAAAGCAAAGAGGACCGTTTAAGGCGTTGGACCTTAAAACGGTTTTTAGTGATTTTTCGGAAAAAAACTTGATTTGTGAGTTGATTTTAGTCTTAGTTTCACTTTGGTTATTAATCAATTCATTCAAGGAAACTTCCAAAGAAAAACGTCCGATTGATTTTTTTTATTATTTTATTCAAAGATATTTTGATTATTTTATTATTATTTTTCAAGATATTTAGATTATTTTATTATTATTTTACTTTTTTTGGTTTAACCGAGGTTATAGCGTGAACGATCGGTTAGATTTCGTTTTAACAGTGATTAAACGAGATTACAACACAAATGATCGGTTGAAATTCATTTTATCATTTATTAGACGAGAAAACGGCTTAAATAAATGGTTAAAGCACGTTAAAAACGGAAGAAAAGAAAACTGAAAGTAAACGAAATTAAAGTGAAAGTACACAAAACAAGAAATGAATTGAAAGTCTCGAATTCGAAAACTTACCCGTTGAAGAACGAAGAACGGATGAAGAACGGTGAAGAACGACGAAGAACGATGAAGAATTTCCACAGAATCGCTTACGGAAGCGTTACGGAAGTACTTCGACTTGATTTTTCTTCACGAAAACGTGTTTTTTCCCAAAATAGCCGAAATGCATAGCCAAAGGGGTCTTGAACATTTTGAAACAGCTCCCCCCTCCCCTATTTATAGAAAAAAAAGGGAGGTGCTTGCCGCCCAAAGACTTAATGAAGAAGATTTCTAAGTGCACCCGAATTACTAAGTTCACCCCCCTTTTCGTATTTTACGGAAAAGTTACGGAAGCCTTACGGAACTGTTTTCGAATTTGATTTTCATCTTTTTTCTCTTCCCTTTCACCAATGTTAAGTGGAATATGCTTACCCAAGGTTTTCGGAAATTTTACGGAAGTATTACGGAAGCCGCGGAAGCCCCGAAAACCATTTTTCAAAAACGTGGAGGAGCTTGCCGCCCAGTTGCTTCCTCCTTAAGCAACCCAACTTCCAAAATATTCTGGAAGGGCCTAGATTTGAATTGCTGTTTACACCCCTATCTTGATAAGTTCACCCCCTTACCTTTTTTGGTGATTCTTTTTTTGTAAAGTTACGGAAATTTACGAATCTCGTAACGATACTTGTTTTCTTTCCGTAATGTTACGGAACCTTGCGGATTACATAATCATCCCCTTTTTGACTTACGGAATGTTACGAAATCTCACTTAATTATGCAATGATGCTTCCATTTGATTTCCGGTGTGTCACGGAAACTTACGGATTGTGCATCAATATTTTTTTGGTTTTCCGGCATGTCCTGGAATTTCACAAATTGCCTAATGATGGGTGCCAAGCACCTCACAAGGACCAAAGAAAGGTCGCATGTCATCAAGCAAAGGTCCCCGGACGAAATTAGGGTATGACACACGGATGAAATTGATCCAACATCGGCATAGTGCTTCTTGGAATTCCATGGTCAAAAGATGATGCACTATGTTTGACTAAAGAATTACTATTTTGCACAGAATGTAAAGCATCAACATACTTCTAGTAAGACAGGTCACGCTTTGTTGATCTTTTATGTTTGGTCATTGGTTTCTTCTGAGCACCTTTGGTCTTGACCTTTTCTGGAGGAGGAAACATAGAGTTTAGATCAGGGTAGGTTCTTGAAACCACTTGGATATGGTTTCCATCTCTTATGTTATGCTAACTTCGGGCTCAGATAACTCTTGGTCTGAAAAACTTAGCATCCGCCAAAACATATGGATTACACCTAAAGGTATGCTACCGACAACATATCTAGCTAGCTCGCATGCACAAGGAAGACCATGAGTAATTCTCATTACACAACCACAACGAGAACTGTCAATACCAACATAACTCACATGTTCATACTCAGCAACAATTTGGTTTAAAGCATACATTGATACCATGCCAAGTAGTTTTTTGTATAAGGTAACTTTAAAAGCATGTCCAACCACATGTGTACTTGTCTCAAAAGATGCCTTAATTTCAGTGTGTTGCAGCGTGATCATGTTGTTCATGGCTTCCCAAACACTACATAGGTCTCCAAGGGTATTTTGTAGTAGTATTTTTAAAGCCCAATGAGCAGATTCAACCCTGCATATGAAATACACAAAAAAAACAACAAACAAATACAAGTATTTTTATCTATTAAGTCCTAACCCTAATTAAAAAAATGGCAATTTTCATACCTATTTGTTGTTGTGTTTCCTAAGTGCATCACCTTATTTGTCCAGGCTCTAACAAATTTTTCTTTGTGGGGAATTATCCATGTTTGGTTGACATAGTCAACAAACATTGGCCATGGTGAACAATTAATTTCAAACTTCTTAAGGCAATCATTGAACTGATCCTCAGAAGGACAATCAACCAAACTCCCCCAAGCATCCATCACATAATCCCATGCATTTTTTTGACCAACCAGGAATTTACACTTTGCCTTGACATTCTTGTCAATGTGAAACCTACACAACAAGTTGGTACACCCAGGGAATATAGTTTTCACTACATTCATAAATGGTAAATCTATGTTAGTAACAATAACTCCAGGGAGGGCATCACATCTAAGAAAAAGACCTCAAAATCGTTCTAGAGCCCATACCATATTATTTAGACATTTTCCCTCCAAATAGATAAAACCAGCAGAGAATGTTATCCTCGTTGGTGTCACACCAACAAAGTCAAGTAACGAGAGCCTATACCTGTTTGTTTTGTAGGTACAATCTATCAAAAATACCAAATTACAGGCATAGCATAACTTCACTACATCAGGATGACACCAGAAGATATCATGCACAACATCTTCATCCTTTAATCTATACCAAGGAATATACTGATCTCGTTTAAGAAGCTTCATTAGTTGTTGCATTTCAGTATCACTGCCTCTAATGGAAGAACAATATGCACTTCTTGCATTGTATATTTGTTTGATTTTTGTATAACTATTGACATTGTGCTCCTTCAATGTTAGTAGAATATTTCTTGGTTTCACCATTGACTTTGTCATATCACCAATAATTATCTTTCCATCCTTAGTCAATCGACCAGCGTAAGGATGTCCAACTAATGACTTTGTCATTTCATGATTGTGACTCCCACATATTAACTTCACCATCCATCCTTGGCCTCCAACCACTGGTTTCTCACGCAGCTTAAAGGGACACCCACATTTCCTACTGCCAATATTTCTTCTTACAAAATCTTTCTTCCTGAACCTATATTGACCACTTCTTTCACAACCAATTAAGACAAATGAAGTCCTTCCTCTCATACCAGTGTTTGTGTCTGACCTCATAATGACTGCCACAAAACAAATTTCATAAGCAATAGCTCAAGCCTAATTCAAAACATCATCACGGGTAGCAAATACCTACAATGCAATCCAAATATCTACACTCTTCAACAAACATTCAATAACTTACATTAACAACACAAAATCATATTAATACCTGAGAAGTATTGAACGCATCAGAACAATCAACATGTTCTAATTTCACACCAGCTTCGTCTTCATTTTATTCATTCATATCAACTTCTTTAGACATTATATTGTCATACATCCACTGATCTTCATCCATCTTAACAAAACATTCAAAAATTTCAATCACAAACAAACAACCCCTAACCACACCATACATATACTATCACACAAAACCCTAGGTATTTTTTTTTACTGGATTTAATAATATAAAACTTTAAAATTAATAACCCTATATATTAAAAACCAATAACATCAAATTTTTCTACTTAAAATTCATAACCATATAATACATAAAAAATTATAACCTAACCATATGTACTAAAATAAATCATATTATTGAACTTAATTCTAATTCATCAAATTATAAGCACCAAAAACAATCAATTTTAGACCACAACGACTCAAATAAATTATTTGTGTAAATTATTGTACAATTAATAACATTTCCAAAATATAAAAACAAATACTTACAAATTAATTATCGAACTACACTTATTTAAAAATATTTAAAATAATAATACTAATTACATTTCGCATAAACAAATAATTTTTTTACAAATTAATTTTTATAACAATCATATTAATATATTTATAATTTTAAAAAATAATAAATATTTATTTTAATTTTAAATTAAAAAATTATAAATCCATGTAACGCATACGAATTAACCAATCTGTATGAGTTATACGAATTGATTAATCCGTATGAGTTATACGGATTGATTAATCCGTATAACTCTTACGGATTGGTCAATTCGTATGCGTTAGACGGATTGGTTAATCCTTATAATACATACTGATTGACAATCTGTAAGTTATATCACACTTACGGATTAATTAATCCATAAATATTATATAACTTACGGATTTTTTGATATGTAAGTGTTATACGCAACAAACAAATAAAAGAAAAAATGTGACATACCTCTGTTAACAACCACACCAATCACCGCCACAACCATCGCTTGTCGGCGTACCTCCATTACACTTCCACCTCAATCGAAGCGGCCACAATGCACCTCTCCTCTCATGAAAATGAAAAAACATGACGAAACCAACGGAATGAATGAATGAATGAATGAGTTAACAACGTCAAAGAAAAAGCTAAAAGGAAGAAGAAAGCGGCAAGGGTATTTTCATAATATACATTTATTACTGGGTGCATAAGCAATATGGCAGGTGCACAAAGCAGCAACCTAATTTGGGTCATTAGATTTCAAGTTTCATGGGCAACTATGATTTATCAACCACCACAACCGAGGGTGATGCTAGGTGCACCAGCGTTATTGCTTGTGCACCCAACAATTTTAATTAATTCCGTAAATGCCCCTGTGCTTTCTTCTTCCTTTTTAAGTTGGTTTCGAAGGTTTTTTCATTTACGCCTCCATGCTTTGTTCTTCACTTTCTCCCTTTCATGTTGGTTTTTCATTGTTGAGAGAGGTTCCGCTTCGGTCGAGGTGAAAGTGTTACGGGTCGGTGGTGATTGTTGCGGTGGTTCGTTCGTCGTCGGAGGTACACCAAGTACGCGATGTTGCTGGGTGAGTGTGTGAGTTGATCCGTATGTGTAATTTCAACATATGGATCAACTTGATCTGTAAGGTTTATACGGATGAAGTTGATCCGTATGTTGATATTACACAAAAGATCAATGGATGCATGATAATATAATGTCTGAAGAAGTTGATATGGATGATCAAAATGAACAAGAATGTGGTGTGAATGAACAACATGTTGATTGTTCGGATGCGTTCAATAATTCTCAGGTAATAATGTTCATTATTGTTATTAAATTGATAAAATGAATGTCCATGTGAAGACTAAAATTGCCTGGGTTGCATTGTTGGTGTTTGGTACCTGAGATGATATTTTGCAGTGGACTTGATCAGTTACTCATGAAAACGGATTTGTGGCGGTGATTATGAGGTCTGACAAAACACTGGTAGTAAAGGAAGGACTTCATTGGTGTTAATTGGTTGTGAAAGGAGTGGTCAGTATAGGTCTAAGAAGAAAGATTTTGTTAGAAAAGATACTAGGAGTAGAAAATGTGAGTGTCCCTTCAAGCTTCATAGGAAACCAGTTGGAGGGCAAGGTTGGATGGTGAAGTTGATGTGTGGGAGTCATAATCATGAATTAGCGAAGTCATTAGTTGGACATCCATACGTTGGGTGATTTACTAAGGATGAAAAGACAATTATTGTTGATATGACAAAGTCAATGGTCAAACCAAGAAACATTCTGCTAACGTTGAAGGAGCACAATGCCAATACTTGTACAACAATCAAACAAATATACAATGCAAGAAGTGCATACCGTTCTTCCATTAGAGGAAGTGATAATGAAATACAACATCTAATGAAGCTTCTTGAACGGGATCAATATATTCATTGGCATAGATTAAAGGATGAAGATGTGGTACGTGATATCTTTTGGTGTCACCCTGATGCAGTGAAGTTATGCAATGCATGTAATTTGATGTTTTTGATAGATAGTACCTACAAAACAAACATGTATAGGCTCTCGTTACTTGACTTTGTTGGTGTGATACCAACGGGGATGACATTCTGTGCTGGTTTTGCATATCTGGAGGGTGAACGTGTTAATAATGTGGTATGGGCTTTAGAACGATTTCGATGTATATTTCTAAGATGTGATGCCCTCCCTAGAGTTATTGTGACTGACAGAGACCAAGTATTGATGAATGCAGTGAAAACTGTATTCCCTGAGTGTACAAACTTGTTGTGCAGGTTTCACATCGACAAGAATGTTAAGGCAATATGTAAATCCCTAATTGGTCAAAAAAATGTTTGGGAGTATGTCATGGATGCTTGGGGAAGTCTAGTTGATTGTCCTTCGGAACATCAGTTTGATGAATGCCTTAAGAAGTTTGAAATTGCTTGTTCACCTTGGCCAATGTTTATTGACTATGTTAACAAAATATGGATAATCCCCCAGAAGGAAAAATTTGTTACAACCTGGACGAATAAGGTGATGCACTTAGGAAACACAACAAACAGGTATGAAAATGTTAAAGTTTTTCTATTAGGATTGATGAATTGATGGATTTCAATTATTGTATTTGTTAATTGTTTTTTGTATATTTCATATGTAGGGTTGAATTTGCTCATTAGGCTTTAAAAAGATTATTACAGAATAGCCTTGGAGACTTATGTAGTGTTTGGGATGCCATGAACAACATGATCACGTTGCAACACACTGAAATTAAAGCATCCTTTGAAACAAGTACACATGTGGTTGGACATGTTTTTGAAGTTACCTTATACAAAAGGCTTCTTGGCATGGTTTCAAGGTATGCTTTAAATCAAATTGTTGCTGAGTTTGAGCATGTACATTATGCTGGCAAGAATCCTTCTTCTTGTGGTTGTGTCATGAGAACTATGCACGATCTTCCTTGTGCATGTGAGCTATCTAAATATGTTCTTGGTAGCATCCCACTAGATTCAATCCATATGTTTTGGAGAAGACTAAGTTTTTCAGACCAAGGGTTATGTGAGCCACAAGTGACCATAAAGGAAGAGATGGAAACCATATCTAAGCAATTTGAGGAACTTGATGTTTGTGATAAAGTAACTCTAAAGAGTAAACTTCGGAAAATTGCATACCATGATCAAAACTCTATGTGTCCTCCTCTAGAAAAGGTCAACACTAAAGGTGCACAGAAGAAACCGATGAACAAAAACCAAAGATCAACAAAGCGTGATTCGTCTTACTGGGAGTATGTTGATGCTTTACATTTTGTGCAAAATAGTAATTCTTTAGCGAAGCGTAGTGCATCATCTTTTGACCAGCCGATTCCAAGAAGGATCATGCCGATGTTGGATCAATTTCAGCCATTTATACACGACTTCATTGACAACATTATGGATGTCAAAGCTTATAGTAACTGTGGATATCGCTCGATTGCCGCTGTATTAGGTATGGGTGAAGATTCTTGATCCTTGGTGCGCAACCATTTGCTTAAAGAACTTGGCAAATGGTCAGATGACTATATCAAGCTCTTCGGTGGCACAGACAGATTCAAGGAATTAAGGACGTCCCTACTTGTTTATGGGTTATCCATGGTATGTAATTTATGTTTTGCTTTTTAAGAATTAACTTTAAATAACTTTGATGTATATATTTGTTTGATTCAGGTTACTGTGTGTCGCAACGTGCCCTTCGCGGGCGAGCGAGGGCGAGGCTCACGGGTGCGCTTTCCAAAGGAGGAAAGATGCGCGGAGTCGCCACCAACGTTTATTTGTGGAAAACGTCGAGAAAACCGAAGGAAACTGGTCAAAATGAAAATTCTAAGTTCGGGAGTTGTATTTACGCCTGAGGAAGGTATTAGCACCTCTTACGTTTGTCTCGAAGGACAACAACCTATTTTTTAGAATTGTGAAATTGTGTTATCTTAACTTTTATTTCTTTTTATTTTTTTTGAGGTTGACAAAAGCGGGGCTTTTGCTCCTACGTACCCTCCTTTGGAGAGGAAATCAGACCTACGTAGTTCTTTCTTATGCGTGAATCAAGTGATTCTTTTACTTGAAGGGTGATCATTTTAAGGCGTTGGACCTTAAAAATGATCCATTTTACTTAGTAAGAAACTGAAATGATAAACTTTCAAAAAAACCTATTTTTGTGGACGAGCTTGACTAGGCGAGTTTGATTTTAGCCTTAGTTTCACTTTAGTTATTAGTCAATTCAATTAAGAATGAGAAATCCCAAAGAGAAAACGTCCGATTGATCTTTCGCTTTTATTTTACTAAAAGGTATTTTTTTTATTATTATATTATTATTTTACCTCTTTTTTTGATTTCCAACGTGGTTACGGCACGACCGAACGGTCGAAATTTATTTTAACCGAAATTAACGGATGATACAATTCAAACGATCGGTGGAAATTTATTTTATTTTTAGATTAAGCGAGAAATGACTTAAATAAATGGCTTAAGCACGTCAAAAGGGGGTATAAAAAGTAAATGAAAACGAGAACAAAAATACATGAAACAAAATATGGACCACCACGGGTACGTAGAATGAATTGAAAAGCTTGGTTTGAGGTACTTACCCGTTGAAGACTGAAGAAAACGAAGAACGAACGATGAATCTTGAAGAACGGTCGAGAATCTTCGCGTAATTACTCACGGAAACGTTACGGAAATGTTACGGAAGCGCCTCAGCTTGGATTTTCTTCACGGAACTAATTTTCCTCAGCTATTTCGAGAGAGAGAGAAGTGCCTAAGGGGCTGAACCCTTTTCTTCTTCACTTCTCCCCCTATCTATAGCAAAATAGGGGAGAAGCTTGCCGCCCAGCTCGCCCAGGCGAGCAAGGTTGCTTCCTCCAGAAGCAACAGCCTTCTGGAGGAATCTTCTGGAGGGCCCAAGTGGGCCTGGTTGCTATTTGCACCCCCATTTTTACTAAATACACCCCTTCTATTTTTTTGGTTATTCTTTTCCCGTAATGTTACGAAACTTTACGAATTTCGTAACGATACTTATTTTTCTTCCGCAAGGTTACGAATCCTTACGGATTATGTATTTACTCTTTTTTAGCTTTCGACGAAGTTACGGAAACTTACGGATTGCGCAAAAACACCTCTTTTCGACTTCCGCCACATTACGGAATTTCACGGATCGCGTAAGCCTGCTTCCTTTAGATTTCTGAGACGTCTCGGGACTTCATTTATTTGTGCAACAAAGGACGCCAAGTATCTCAAAGCGGCTAACCAAAGATTGCATATCATCAAGTAATATTCCCCGGACGAAATTAGGGTATGACAGTTGCCCCTCTTTACTTACCTCTCATCGGAGATAAGAGGAAAGAAAAGATAGGACACTGATTTCGTCCGTTCTGCCCTTTTTGCGATGACGACTCTCATCTCTACTTGTTTTTTTTTTCTTCTGCACAAAACAAAATACAAACAACAACCAAAATAACGAATATAATACAGATATACACATATACACATACTTGGCGAAGGAACCGATCTGGAAAACAACAGAATAACGTGCTTCCAAGTCACCAGAAGCTTCGCACTTGATAATGGAAAACACATGAACAGCGCTAGGCAATGACATTCATGGTGCTCCGAACAAAGGTGGAGTATGGAGGATTGCCTTGAGGGTCCGCAGTTAGGCAATTATGAAACTCGGCTCCAAACTCGAAAGTGGAGGACACATGAATGACAACGCAATTCATTCATGTGGCTCCGGAAAAGGATGAGAATGGAGGATTGCCTTGAGGGTCCTCTCTTAGGCAATCATGGAACACAGCTCCAAACTCAAAAATGGAGGACACATGAATGACAACGCAATTCATTCATGTGGCTCCAGAAAAGGATGAGAATGGAGGATTGCCTTGAGGGTCCTCTCTTAGGCAATCATGGAACACAACTTCAAACTCGAAAATGGAGGACACATGAATGACAACACAATTCATTCATGTGGCTCCGAAAAGGATGAGAATGAAGGATTTCCTTGAGGGTCCTCTCTTAGGCAATCATGGAACACAGCTCCAAACTCGAAAATGGAGGACACAAGAATGACAACGCAATTCATTCATGTGGCTCCGGAAAAGGATGAGAAAGGAGGATTGCCTTGAGGGTCCTCTCTTAGGCAATCATGGAACACAGCTCCAAACTCGAAAATGGAGGACACATGAATGACAACGCAATTCATTCATGTGGCTCCGGAAAAGGATGAGAATGGAGGATTGTCTTAAGGGTCCTCTCTTAGGCAATCATGGAACACAGCTCCAAACTCGAAAATGGAGGACACATGAATGACAACGCAATTCATTCATGTGGCTCCGGAAAAGGATGAGAATGGAGGATTGCCTTGAGGGTCCTCTCTTAGGCAATCATGGAACACAGGTCCAAACTCATAAGTGGAAAACACATGAACAACCCTAAGCAATAACATTCATGTGGCTCCGGAAAATGGTGAGAAAGGAGGATTGCCTTGATGGTCCTCTCTTAGGCAATCATGGAACACAGCTCCAAACTCGAAAATGGAGGACACATGAATGACAACGCAATTCATTCATGTGGCTCCGGAAAAGGATGAGAATGGAGGATTTCCTTGAGGGTCCTCTCTTAGGCAATCATGAAACACAGCTCCAAACTCAAAAGTGGAGAACACATGAACAGCCCTAAGCAATAACATTCATGTGGCTCCGGAAAAGGGTGAGAAAGGAGGATTGCCTTGAGGGTCCTCTCTTAGGCAATCATGGCACACAGCTCCAAACTCGAAAATGGAGGACACATGAATGACAACGCAATTCATTCATGTGGCTCCGGAAAAGGATGAGAATGGAGGATTGCCTTGAGGGTCCTCTCTTAGGCAATCATGGAACACAGGTCCAAACTCATAAGTGGAAAACACATGAACAACCCTAAGCAATAACATTCATGTGGCTCCGGAAAATGGTGAGAAAGGAGGATTGCCTTGATGGTCCTCTCTTAGGCAATCATGGAACACAGCTCCAAACTCGAAAATGGAGGACACATGAATGACAACGCAATTCATTCATGTGGCTCCGGAAAAGGATGAGAATGGAGGATTTCCTTGAGGGTCCTCTCTTAGGCAATCATGAAACACAGCTCCAAACTCAAAAGTGGAGAACACATGAACAGCCCTAAGCAATAACATTCATGTGGCTCCGGAAAAGGGTGAGAAAGGAGGATTGCCTTGAGGGTCCTCTCTTAGGCAATCATGGCACACAGCTCCAAACTCGAAAATGGAGGACACATGAATGACAACGCAATTCATTCATGTGGCTCCGGAAAAGGATGAGAATGGAGGATTGCCTTGAGGGTCCTCTCTTAGGCAATCATGGAACACAGCTCCAAACTCAAAAGTGGAGAACACATGAACAACCCTAAGCAATAACATTCATGTGGCTCCGGAAAAGGGTGAGAAAAGAGGATTGCCTTGAGGGTCCTCTCTTAGGCAATCACGGAACACATCTCCAAAACTCAAAAGTGGAGGACACATGAATGACAACCCAATTCATTCATGTGGCTCCGGAAAAGGATGAGAATGGAGGATTGCCTTGAGGGTCCTCTCTTAGGCAATCATGAAACACAGCTCCAAACTCAAAAGTGGAGAACACATGAACAACCCTAAGCAATAACATTCATGTGGCTTCAGAAAAGGGTGAGAAAGGAGGATTGCCTTGAGGGTCCTCTCTTAGGCAATCACGGAACACAACTCCAAACTCAAAAGTGGAGGACACATGAATGACAACGCAATTCATTCATGTGGCTCTGGAAAAGGATGAGAATGAAGGATTGCCTTGAGGGTCCTCTTTTAGGCAATCATGAAACATAGCTCCAAACTCAAAAGTGGAGAACACATGAACAACCCTAAGCAATAACATTCATGTGGCTCCGGAAAAGGGTGAGAAAGGAGGATTGCCTTGAGGGTCCTCTCTTAGGCAATCATGGAACACAACTCCAAACTCGAAAATGGAGGACACATGAATGATAACGCAATTAATTCATGTGGCTCCGGAAAAGGATGAGAATGGAGGATTGCCTTGAGGGTCCTCTCTTAGGCAATCATGAAACACAACTCCAAACTCAAAAGTGGAGAACACATGAACAGCCCTAAGCAATAGCATTCATGTGGCTCCGAAAAAGGGTGTTGGCGGGACCAAACGGTCCACCGGGTTTTTCCACCTAAAAGGATAACATGCTTTTTGCAAAGAAAGATGAATCATTCGCGAGAGCACCACATCTTAGAGAAACAATATACTTGTGCCAAGGGTAATCTTCCTTGTAACCGAGAATGAAGGGTAGGATGTCAACTTCTAGCTTTCAAATGAACATGTAGGGGAAACATCGGGCTAAGCTGAAAATAAATCACTCATAGTGTATAAAACTAACAAGGCAAGTGTCTCATCCTATTCCCAAACCATAACTGCACCAGGACTCTATTTTGCACATGACTTTCTATCGAATCATAAATCAAACGTACGATCACGGACCAATAGGATTTTCCCGAGGTCAGGGTTTTTGGAGAGGAATCTGGGTGTTTCGGTCTTTTCCTCTTTGTTCATGTGGGGTGGGATATTGCCAGTCAAGAATGATTCTGAGTGGCAATCTGGCTTTTGGAGACTTTCTATCCTCTTTCTTTCATTGATCGAGAATTGCTTCTTTTCCCTTTTTACTTCCTTTTGATCTTTGATCGGGAATCCTTCTTTCCTTTCTTTTGTTCTTTTCTCTATTTTTATTTTTCTCTTTTTCTTTCTTTCCATTTCTTCCTTCAATTTTCCTTCCCCATCCCTTTTTTTGGGAAATCGGGTTTTAACATTCCATTCGCTCTCCCTTGAGGAGATTTCACTGTCTTTTGCTTCGGGGGAAAGGAGGAGGATTCTTTTGATAGGCCAAGGTTCAAAGAGGTCTAAGGTTGTGTTTCAATGTGGTCTTTTATCGTGGAAACCCAATCTTGATATCTGGGGCAAAACAAATTTGGGTGTCAAGGTGTCGGTCTCGGACCGAACTTCCATATTATTCCATAAGGCACGCGTGACAATGATGATTTGAAAACAACGTGCAAAATTAGTCATGGCTACAGCCAGGTGGGCACTCAAGCATCCCGTTTATGGCATTGTGATACTACGGTTGGGAATTTACACAAACAGACCCAACGTTTCCAAGTTATGTTCTTTCATCAGTTCAATGAATTCATCCATCCTTATCTCGGTTCATTCCGGAAAATAAACTCTTAGCATCAGTCCCTTGTTTCCAAAAGATGCGTTTGCTCTTTACGAATGATTTATACTTCTTAACTATAACATGTCGACCTTCGCGGTCTTTCTTTCTTTTTCCTTTTTGTTTCATTTTTATGTATTCACAAAATTATACACCTGTGGTCCTTTATGAGGAAAACTTTTCTTTGTACATCTACATTCTTATACATGACAAACTTTTTCTGTACACGCATTGGAACTCTTTCTCTTTACGTCACACGGTCTATATACAAACCCTATTTACGTTCAAAGATTTTTTCATTTTTCCCAACACACACTTATGGTTCATACAAAAGTTTCTTCATATACACTCGTTGCTCACACACACAAGAATTCCTTTCCACGCATCATTTACACACAAAAATCCTTTTATACACACTTTCCTTTTTCTTTATATACGCAAACATTTATTCACAACACTTCTTTCTTTTCATCATGATTTTTGGTTCATTTTATTTTTTGGACAACATTCCTAAATGAAAAACTCTACACGGTTCCGAAATTTCAACAAACACTATTGACAACAACGAAGTAAGCACTAACGCAATAGTCCAAAAAAAATATATGCACAAAGTGTCTATCGGGGAAGGAGAGTATGCTGATGAAATCTTCTCATAACCGTAAATGATATTTTGGATGTTAGCATTTCGTTTCTAAACGACCATTTAGAGGAAACACTGGGTCCAACAAAGATAGGAGAAAATCACTCAAAGTGTATCAATCTCACACAGGTAAGTGTTTTATCCTAATTCCGAACCATAGATATGTCATGACTTGATTTGGCAAATCATTTTCTATCAAATCAAAGATTACATGCGTGATCATGGATCAATGGGACTTATTTTGGGAATGGTTTTTAGGTGGGGAATTTGGGCTTTGAGTGTTTTTGCCTTTTCCTTTTCTGTTTTTGTTTAGTGCGGGGCGAGAAAGTCGCTAGCGCACAGCATTTGGGTTGGCAATCAAAGGGAGAGGACCACTTTAGGTCGTGGTTTTCTTGTTTTTTTTTTAGTTTATTTGGTGACAATTCTGTATTGTTCAGATATTTGTCTGGTCTAAAGACCTTTCTGCATGTTTCTTTTGTTTTCTTCCGATCCTTGATTGAGAATTTTTCTTTCTTTCTTTTTTTTTTGCTTTCTCCCACTCTTTGATTGGGAATTTTCTTTCTGTTTTGTGTCTTCTCCCTTTCTTGGATTGGGAATTTTCTTTTCTTTTTGTGTCTTCTCCCTTTCTTGGATTGGGAATTTTCCTTCTTTTTTGTGTCTTCTCCCTTTCTTGGATTGGGAATTTTCCTTCTCTTTGTGTTTTCTTCCGAGGGTAAGGATTATGGTGAGTTGGGCTTTTGGCTCAAGGCTTGTAGAACGGTTGGTCATGATATATGTCAGGGTTTGGCCAGCGGTTCGGGGATAAAGGGGATGTCCTACATTATTTCCATGATACACATGCAACAATGATGATTAGGAAATTTTATGCAAAACTGGTCACGCATGCACCCATGTGGACACTCAAGCATCAAGTTTTTATGGTCATGTGAGGCTAGGGCTCAGGATTCATTTTCCCTATTTAAGTTAACCTAGTGTTTCCAAAATACGTTCTTTTATCAATTTGTGCATTCATTCGAGTCCATTTTGGGTATTCGAAAAAACTTTTCACAGCATTTACCTTTCAAATGTGTACGCACATTTTTTTCAAAAACTGGTTAAGATCAGTAAAATCTTTCAAAGAAAAGTTGGAAATTATCTCTTTTCACAAGCATGTTGTTTTTTAGCTAGACAACCTTTATTATTTTTTATTTTCTATTTTTTTTCCTTCTTATTCTTTTCTTGTTCGCTCTCTTTTTGCTCTCTTTTTTCCCATGAGGTATTTTGCTACCTAAACATACATATATTTTTGTGAAGTATTTTGCTATATACATGCGTGTCCCAGGTATCTTGCTACCTAAGCATACATATATATGTTTTGTGAGATATTTTTGCTATATACATGCATATCCAAGGTATCTTGCTACCTAAACATACATATATATATTTTGTGAAGTATTCAAGGTATCTTTCTACCTAAACATACATATATACATATTTCTTTTTGTGAGGTATGACTACCTTCCGAGCTTGTGCTTGTTTTATTTAAATTCCTAGGATCATGAGCAACTAGGTGTGTCCTGCTATGACTTGAGAAACAAAAGTGATCAAATAACAAGCAGAGATTTAAAAGGTACTAGGTTGCCTCCTAGTAGCGCTTCTTTAACGTCTTGAGCTGGACGCGTGATGGCTTGTCGATCACAGACCTAGTACTTTGCTTACCTTTGGCTTTGGACTTGGTCGCCTATTGGTCGGCCATGGGTCGTAAGCAACGCTCTAACCTTTTGGTGGATGAGTTGAGGCGAACTCTAGAGGTGATGGCGATGCGTCTGTTGCCCGCTGCTGGCCATCCCCAGGCTGCTGTGGTGTTTCGCCCTGCGCCTGCCTGGGGACGCAGTACTTCTTGATGAAAGCTCGATTAGTAGGGGGCCTGATGCCCTTGCCGGAGGTGACAAGCACTCCGTAGAACTGACAGAGACCCGTAATTAGAGCTTGACAACTCCAAGACCCTGTTGGACTTCTTCGGGTCCACTGGGTGTCTTGCAGGCGCGATCCCTGCAAACAATAGATGAAATCAGAAATCAGTTGAGCGATGTGTATACTTACCTATGATGACGTGACCTTGCCGGAGGGAACGGGCACCCTGTAGGACTACAGAGGCCCGTAACCAGAGCTGGAAACCCCAGGGCCCTGTTGGACTTCTCCGGGTCCACTGGGTGTCTTTGTGGGGGCGATTCCTGCAAACAATAGATGGTATCAGAAATCAGTTGAACTATCTGTATACTTACCTATGTCACGATGGCATGACCTCGCTGGGGGAACGGGCACCCTGTAGGACTGACAGAGGCCCGTAACCAGAGCTGGAAACCCCAGGTCCCTGTTGGACTTCTTCGGGCCCACTAGGCGTCTTGTGGGTGCGATCCCTGCAAACAATAGATGACATCAGAAATCAATTGAACCATGTGCATACTTACCTACGTCATGACGGCACAGACCAACCGATACATCTGCAGGGGAAGATTGGCATTGTTGTCGCCGGGCAGAATGTTACTAAATAGCAACGTCATCCATATCCATGTAAAAGTGGTCATGTTGGTGCGCATGATCCACACTCGTCTTTTTGCAGCGGCACGGGTGAAATCTTGCCCCGGTATGCATAGTAGATGCGTGATAGCCTCCCTCTCTGGATGTGCTCGCACAGTTGGTCGCCCTCTAATATCAGGGGGTGGCCGAGGAACTGATAAAAGAAAACTACTGGCCCCTTAACCGGGAGCGCAAGTCTCGGTTAAGCATCTAAGGGCAAAGGACCTTATATTCTCTTAAGGTGTGGATATGGAGCACACTGAAAATGAGGACGCGTAGCCCTCTAAAGGCGAGGGCGTGCAGCCCTCTGCAGGAGAGGACATATAGTCCTCTAAAGGTGATAGGTACTAGTACCCAAGGGTCCACCTTTATGAGAAAGCAAGAGATCGACTCATTGAGAGGGCCGGTCTTCCAAAAAGATTGGACACGAGATGTAGGAAATCTATGCAGTTAACATGATTTTTAGGGATGCAGACGCATGCAACCTTTGTTGTGAAATTTGGTAATGCTGACCGCACATGAAACAATGCAATGCAATGGAAAGTTGTACAATGTTCATGACATTCTTTCCCTATTTTGTGATTTTGATTTTGATTTAATCTTTTTGGAAAACACAGATTGACTGTCCTTTTGAAAAAGGTGATAATTCATGCAACTTTATCCTATCTTTGCAAACCTCTCCGGGAACTCCCTCAAAGTGTATGTTCTGTTTGATTTAGTCACTTGACCATTTTGGAGTGACGGCAATGGAGCCGTTTGACGTTTAATCAATCTATTGAAATTCCAGGGCTTGCCTCCTTTTTTTTTCTTGTTTAAAAACATCGACGGGTGAGAACTTTTGATCTGCCCTTATGTTCACTTGAGGCTCATGCACGATGCCCCTCATTGCCCCAGTGTAAGGCTTTGAGGTACCAATTGTTATCTTTTGTCATGACCTTGTAGCTGGGAACCTATTGGGTGAAAACTTCTAATCTGCCCCTAGGTTTGCTTGAGGTTTTTGCATGGTGCCTTTCGTTGCCCCAGTGTAAGGCTTTGAGGTACAATCATTGTCTTTCGTCATGACCTTGTAGCAAGGAACCTATTGGGTGAGAACTTCTAATCTGCCCCTAGGTTCGTTTGAGATTTATGCATGGGGCCTTTCATTGCCCCAGTGTAGGGCTTAGAGGTACCAATTGTTGTCTTGTTTTCACAACCTCGCAGTGAGGAAGAATGAAAGATGCAGTTGATTCTTGCAAAAAGAATTTTCCAAGGACGAGAAATAGTTGAAGGATCTTTCAGTTGATGGATTAAGTCAAATGACTCCTATGTAGAAGCAAGATGTTTTGATGTCTTGATGATGCTAAAGGATCAAGTGCTTCTAAGTTTTATTCAAGACAAGAATCCAAGAAAATCAAGATATATGATCAAGTTGATCTCTAGAATCTTTAGGAAGAAGTTTCCAAATTGAAAACAAACAAAAGGTTTGACCAAAGAATTCTATCATTTCAAATTGAGATTTGCTCTCTGGTAATCGATTACCAGCAGTTGAAAATGTTTTAATTCAAATTTTTAAAACCTGTAATCGATTTCATAAGTCTTGTAATTGATTACCAGAGGGGATTTTCAGAAAATAATTTCCAAGAGACATATCTATTCAAATGTTTTATGAATGGCCATCAAAGGTCTACTTATATGTGACTTGGAAACACGAATTTAAAGAGAGTTGCCAAAAAGTTTTATCCTCTCAAAAGATTAAGAGTTTTTTTTTTGAACTGAAATGTTTTATCCTCTCAAAAAGATTCCTTGGTCAACCACTTGCATATTCAATAAGGAATTTTGATTGATCTTCATTTTACAATCTACCTCTTTTAAGAGAGATTTCTTCTTCTCTTCTTCTTATTTCTGAAAAGGGATTAAGAGACCGTGGGTCTCTTGTTGGAGGGGATTCTTGAACACAAGGGAAGGGTTGTCCCTGTGTGCATCGTTAATCCGAAAAGAGAGAGTGAAAGTTTAATTGGGGAATAGTCTTTGTATCTTAATTTAACCTTTTTTTCTTAAGGTAATTGAGGCCATTTGTCTAACATCCTATTCTTGATAACCCACTTCTCCCTAAAAGACAAAATTTCCAAAATGATAAAATGAGGTCACATGAACGTCTTGAAAACACAGTCAATCAAATGCTTCTTTTTTTTCTTTTTGAACTCTTTTTTTTTATATTTTTTTTTATTTTGAAACTTATTGGTTTTGAACTTTACTCGTTGTTTTACGGCACCCCCACCAACGTGCAAGACGAGTAATCTCTGATTGAACGGTCTTGGAAGTCCAAACTCAGGAGCACAGGTTGCTTGAGCAAACAGACCAATGGCTTGCACCCACATTCTGGTGAAAGTTGAATAAGCAAAGATGCGTCATTAAAGACATCTAACAACAGCTTTCAAAATTGCCCCATGTGTGGCATCTCTTGTCAATGTCAGGATTTACACGTGATTCTCCTTAAATTTCAGCTAGCATTAATTAGACCTTGCACCTTACGCTTCAGAGCCCTACAATGCTCAATGGAACGCCCCGGGGCTTCTCCATGACAAGCACACGTTGCGTTCGAATCGTATTCTCGGAGAAATGGAGGTTGATGAACCTTGGCTGGGGTTATGGCTACCATTGAATTATCAAGTGGATACGGGAGCAAGTTAGCATAGGACACTGGAATTGGGGTGAATTCTACAGGCTTTTTCACTGCAAAATTCATTTCTTGGTTGGTGTTTTGGTTTATGCTAAAGGTGGTGTTTGTCATTGGAAGTGCGGTAGGTAGGCTTTGTGGTTGATTTTAGGGATGGCCTTTGTGGATGACTGGGCAGTGGGTAAGGAGAAGGTTTGTTATTTGCTGAGTAATGACATTGTTGGGTTGGTGGAAAACTTGGCTGTATAGGAATGGCAGTCACAGCACGGGCTTCTCCTTCATCCTCACCCTCTTTATTTGCCCCAGCCTTTTTTTTTTTTTTTTGCATTTATCAAAGCAAGATGATCAGATTTGCCTTTTTTCAAACCCACATCGATCCTTTCACTGGAAAAGACCAAATCCGCAAAGCTTTGAAGGTGCGTAGCCCACTATTTTCCATAGTAGAATACTGGTAATGTGTCTACTATCATTGTCATCGTTTTTTCGTCATTGAGGTGCCACTTGAGCTGCCAGGTTCTTCACCTTTGGGCGTATTCTTTGAAAGATTCGTGCCTCCTTTTTTGCACATATTTTGTAGTTGCATCCTATCCGAAGCCATTATACCGACATTTCCTAACGAAGGCAACCATTAGGTCCTCCCAGGAATGGACTCGGGAAGGTTCCAAGTTAGTGTACCAGGTAATAGCTACCCCAGTAAGATTTTCTTGGAAGGAATGTATCAGCAGTTCCTCATCTTTTGTGCATGCCCCCATCTTTCGATAATACATCTTTAGATGGTTCTTGGGGCAAGTAGTCCCCTTGTACTTGTCAAAGTCCAGCACCTTGAACTTGGGAGGGGTGATGATATTCGGTTCTAGGAACAACTCTTCTAGGTTAGCAAAGACATAATCTTCACCTCCTTCAATGGCCCTGAGCCTTTCCTCTAGATGATTCAGCTTTCCCATTTCTGCCATAGCATGAGGGTTTTTACTTGTCGTGGAATGCAAGAGGTATAGTTGTGGGTGATACTGAGGGCCTTCCGAAGTGTTTTCAAGGGGTATACCACCAACTGCTTGCCCTTCAGTGGCATATCCAAGCCAAGGCTCGAAGTCGGCTAGATTGTGGTGGGGAATTTCATGTGTCTCACCCATGGGTTGAGAGACATGTGCATGATCAGTTTGGGGTTATTGGCTCTCAATGGGTATAGGAGTGGAGTTATTGACATTCTTATTGGGAGTGTACGCCACATTGGGTGGCGTATAGTTGAGAGGCAAACCATATAGCGGGAAGGCGTGCTCGTTATGAATTTTCACATCATGGGGGGGCCGTCCCTACTTCCCAAATCTTTGCCTACCATAACTGAGGTTGGATGATTCATTTGGTTGATGCCGGATGGGTACATCAGGTTCACCTTAGCAACAACACTGGTAGCGGCAATTGCAACCGCATTGGCTTCCATTATCTTTTTCACGCTCATCATGGCCTCCATCATTGCGGCCATTTGCTCTTTCATGGCCTCCATGTCGGCCTCCATCTACTCTTGTACCTCCTCTGCTTTACCCATTACTCTAGCTCTAGCACAGGTTCGGTGAGGGCACCGTAAAGCATGTTTTTTTCTCTTTTTTATAACAATGATTAGGTTCTCTTTTTCTTTTCAAGGAAAGAATGCAATGAGCAATGCAACCAATGAACAACATGGATGTATGCGAATGATGCACAATTGAAGTATTGCGAATTTTTACACAGGATATGGGGTTGAATCAATTTAGATTTTCAACATGGTCCATGACATCTCCGTCAAGGTGAAACTGGAAGTAACAGGGACATCAACAGCCCTAAATGTGTTTGGCAGTAGACGAAGGAGCGATGTAACACGATCCATCTTTTGCCCCAATTTTTTGCAAGATGGTTACTTCCATACTTCAACTTGACTCGATGAACCTTTTCGTAAAAGCACGAGCTTGGTTCAACCCCATAACCCAGAGAATGGCAATTTTGATCGCCAATACTTCAACGACATTTCATAGGGATGAAAGACTCGGGAATACGCATGCTATGCATGGAAAATGTAATTATGAGGTTGAGATGCCCAAAGAAACATCCTTTCTTAGTTAAACATGCATTAGGTACCATGTTCAATCATTTTGTTTTGTTGTTTGTGTTTTTTTTTTTTTTTTAGAAATGGGTTTATGATCCCAACATGGTTGGCTCATGGTACCTAACACATGCAACTAAGAATGCATCATGAATTTTCATGCTTCCTTTTTTTGTTTTTGTTTTGTAGAGGAAGACACAAGGATCATGTATGAGCGAACATGAAAACAAAAGGTATGCAGTTTATAGAACAAAAAGTACATTGAACGCATATGCATGACGATGCAATGACTCATGCAAAATGTGATGTTGGAAAATGATAATGGACAAATGCAGGAACGTATGTTCATTATGATGCTGAAGAGATGTTTATGCGGTGCATGATATGAATGCATTTATGGACACGAGAGCCCGGAAAATCATCTCTCCTTACTTGCGCATTTGGGGGCGCAGTGCCCCATGTGTGCAGTTAAGAAGACGATACGGATCTTCCGACTTCCCACGACAAAAGATGAGACCCACATACAACGCATGTGTGACGGCATGATGCAGATGCGCATGCATGAAATGGAAAGAAAACAACACAAAGGGGTAATTCACACATACGAGACTGGAGAGATCCAACTTTAATGCTACGTTTTGGGCATGATGGCGCCTCAACGTAGTATTAAAAAGGTAACGTATTACTCTAAAGAAACCAAACATCACTAGCAAAACTATAAACTAGTGCTATTTACCAAAAATGCATGAGAACGAATGGCACGGAGCATGTTTGCTCTTTGCCCCTATTTGGGAACCTATAGGACAATATCTAGGGGTCTCTAATAACTACTCCCCAACAATTCATAACTCACACGGCTGTTTTCTAGAGGTATCATCACTCAAGATAATAATATTGTGGCGGTATGGAATACCAACGACAACACATTATAAAGAGAGAAAGCTCTAGACGAGGTTTCACTATTATCAAGCAAGTCGGAGACCTAGCATGATAATAGATTCACCTCCACTCCTTAAATTCCCATGAACCCGGGTATAGGGCCCCTTTTTTACTCAAACCCGTGGGTGCTTAGAATGCAGTGTAAAGAATGCGAAATAGACAATAGTTATTTACATTTTACACAGTTCAACAAATGCACACACGAAGTTTCACAAATCCACAATTCCTTAAAATAGGCCTAACTCACAACGTGCCCTTCGCGGGCGAGCGAGGGCGAGGCTCACGGGTGCGCTTTCCAAAGGAGGAAAGATGCACGGAGTCGCCACCAACGTTTATTTGTGGAAAACGTCGAGAAAACCGAAGGAAACCGGTCAAAATGAAAATTCTAAGTTCGGGAGTTGTATTTATGCCTGAGGAAGGTATTAGCACCTCTTACGTTTGTCTCGAAGGACAACAACCTATTTTTTAGAATTGTGAAATTGTGTTATCTTAAATTTTATTTCTTTTTATTTTTTTTGAGGTCGACAAAAGCGGGGCATTTGCTCCTACGTACCCTCCTTTGGAGAGGAAATCAGACCTACGTAGTTCTTTCTTATGCGTGAATCAAGTGATTCTTTTACTTGAAGGGTGATCATTTTAAGGCGTTGGACCTTAAAAATGATCCATTTTACTTAGTAAGAAATTGAAATGATAAACTTTCAAAAAAAACCTATTTTTGTGGACGACTTGACTAGGCGAGTTTGATTTTAGCCTTAGTTTCACTTTAGTTATTAGTCAATTCAATTAAGAATGAGAAATCCCAAAGAGAAAACGTCCGATTGATCTTTCGCTTTTATTTTACTAAAAGGTATTTTTTTATTATTATATTATTATTTTACCTCTTTTTTTGATTTCCAACGTGGTTACGGCACGACCGAACGGTCGGAATTCATTTTAACCGAAATTAACGGATGATACAATTCAAACGACCGGTGGAAATTTATTTTATTTTTAGATTAAGCGAGAAATGACTTAAATAAATGGCTTAAGCACGTCAAAAGGGGGTATAAAAAGTAAATGAAAACGAGAACAAAAATACATGAAACAAAATGTGGACCACCACGGGTACATAGAATGAATTGAAAAGCTTGGTTTGAGGTACTTACCCGTTGAAGACTGAAGAAAACGAAGAACGAACGATGAATCTTGAAGAACGGTCGAGAATCTTCGCGTAATTACTCACGGAAACGTTACGGAAGCGCCTCGACTTGGATTTTCTTCACGGAACTAATTTTCCTCAGCTATTTCGAGAGAGAGAGAAGTGCCTAAGGGGCTGAACCCTTTTCTTCTTCACTTCTCCCCCTATTTATAGCAAAATAGGGGAGAAGCTTGCCGCCCAGCTCGCCCAGGCGAGCAAGGTTACTTCCTCCAGAAGCAACAGCCTTCTGGAGGAATCTTCTGGAGGGCCCAAGTGGGCCTGGTTTCTATTTGCACCCCCATTTTTACTAAATACACCCCCTTCTATTTTTTTGGTGATTCTTTTTCCGTAATGTTACGAAACATTACGAATTTCGTAACGATACTTATTTTTCTTCCGCAAGGTTACGAATCCTTACGGATTATGTATTTACTCTTTTTTAGCTTTCGAAGAAGTTACGGAAACTTACGGATTGCGCAAAAACACCTCTTTTCGACTTCCGCCACATTACGGAATTTCACGGATCGCGCAAGCCTGCTTCCTTTAGATTTCTGAGACGTCTCGGGACTTCATTTATTTGTGCAACAAAGGACGCCAAGTATCTCAAAGCGGCTAACCAAAGATTGCATATCATCAAGTAATATTCCCCAGACGAAATTAGGGTATGACACTGTGGATAAGTGGATAGATATAACTGAGATGGGATATGTCATTGCATCAAGGTATAATGTAATCCTTGTATCATTGCCGCTACAACAAAGCATGACGTTCTTTCCTCTTCGAAGTCAAACCACCTACAAATTCTTCTGGGGATCGCATAATATGTATCGGTCACATCTATGGCAATCATTTTGTTCAGGTACATTGAAGATAGTCCCATTTTTAAATTTATGCAATCATTTGTGTTCGTTTGACGTAAAATTGTTTGTGCATGTACAACAGGTTTATTTAAAAGACTATTGTCCTTTCCCGCCTCTAGCATTGTTATGGTCTAGAAATTGTCATCCTCGGGCAAAGCAGTGGCCAATTCCATATATTAGTAGAATGCAGTAGTACAGAAGCTTGATGATGTTGAAAAGAGACTATGTTGACATAATTGAAGACTGAACATGTAGCTTCTGATGACTTTGTAATGTCCTACATTAATATATAATTTTTACGCTACAAATTCACATAATTGTTAGTAGGTTTATTACGTTAAATTTAATTGGCAAACATGTAGAACCTATGGATATATTGTTACATCATTAATAGGAATACCTGGTATGTTTAACGGTTACGTAATTTTAAATAATTTGTTAACGTTAACCCTAATATTTAGAGGAATAAACATAGAATAAAAATTATAAACCAAAATAGTTAACATTTACAAAATGTTTGGGAAAATCAAAATGTTGTCAAATACAAGAAAATTATAAACATTGTCGAAATATGAAAATATAAAATGGATGACGTCTATGGCTGATCCGTGCGCCGCCTTCATCGCGACCTGACATAAACATTGTCATTTGGTGTGACACCCCTAGCGATCCTTATGCAGTCTTCCATGACCTCATGTATTTATGTGCCTCTAGTGACTATCCTTAGGTTGAGCAGACGCTCCAACCTTTGTGTGATCGCTTGGCAAGCCTCCTATGACATTGAAAACAACCCATATAGTATTACAATAAGTGAACTAAATGACATTTGATAAAACATTAAAGCAACATTATTTACCACTACATGTCTAGGCTGCTCCACATCAGAAGGGGCATGTGTCGATGATACTGCTGGTGCCACTGGGACCTCAAGGATATGTGGCTCCACATATGTGTCATCCTGCCTCATAAGTGGATGTCTGGGCGGATCAACAGGTTGTGTCGGTGTCATGTACGAATGAGAAATCATGAAGAACCACTCCATGTAATCGGATGCACATTGTCCTGGCACAACATAAATCTGCCCCGCTATTGCAAGATAGTCAAAGTAATGCATCCACCTATCGTCAATATCTTCAAATGATAACATGGAAGTCGTAGTTTGTGGAGGAATGGTCTGAACGTATCCAAATTATCGCACCACCCTTAGTGCTCACCGTAAGGCATCCAACAAACATTAGGAATCGTCAGTCCATCTAGACGTTTCTTGTACGTCGATGCAAGTAATGACTTCAAAGAAGCCTTCATAGCAATCCACCAGCAGGCACGTGGTGAGATCTCATCATAGTCTGGATCAGTCAAACACTCAGCAACTGAGGGAAAATGCTCATATATCCAGCACTGCAAAGATTACATCAAAATAAAACAAATGTCAAATGAACATATTAAAACCATATTTAAAAAAATAGTCCAAATTAACATATTAAAAACATATTAATTACCTGTAATAGAGTGATGTAACCAACAAGCTGTCAGCCGCCGCTCTTACAAGCATCATTCAAACGGTCATACATATGCACTAGGGCGGCAGCTCCCCATGCATAGCTCCCACTCTGACTCAAGTCTCGGAAAGCGTCTAAAAAAACAACAGGAACATGTGTTGCACTCTTGTTAGAAAAAAGAGTGCAACCTAACAAATGCAGCAGATAGGCACGAGCTGCAACAGTCCAATGTCTGGCCTCACATCTGCTCTGATAAATATCTTGTAGCCATGATAGGCGTACGTATGCCCCATGACATTGTGTTGTCTCAGCTTTAGCTTCCTCTCCAGAGACTTCAAGTAACTCCACCAACATCAAGACCGCTTTGTTGATATGAAGAGGCTCGAAGTTGTGGAATGTGCCAATAATTGGAAGATGAAGCAGAGACGCCACATCATCCAGGGTGATGGTCAGCTCTCCAACAGGAAGATGGAAACTGCTAGTTTCCTTATGCCACCTCTCCACAAAAGCATATATAAGTCCCCGATCGCCAGTGTCTACTGAACATGCAATCAAATGACTTAATCATGTGGTAGCGACTAGCCCTTCAATTTCTGGAGCAGGCCTCCCAAATTTCTGAACCTTCCTTCCATAGAAGGGTAACTTCAATTCAGGATGTTCCTGCAAAAAAAAAATGATTCGACAACTTATAAAATTAATAATTTATATTATGAAAAATAAGTTTATTTTAAAATTTTAAATACCTCTCCATTCCACACAATGATTGCAACATGGTCACCATAGTCAGTCAGCACTGATGGGTCACACGACCCAACTGGAAATCCCTCAGCATCGTCAACAGCTTCTTCACCATGTGCATGTACGTCTTCAGTAAGCACAGGATCATCCTCAGCAATAGGGACAACTTCCCATTGCCTACGTGCAAATGTTGTAGGCCTTCGCCGTTGGGGAACATCATCTGAATCATCATGATTGTCTCTCCCCAGGGCTCTACTTATAACTCAGCCTAAGGCATGACCTAACCCTTTAGTTCTAACCATAATCTGCAAATTTTTACAAACATGCATTTTTTGGTCAAATTCAATATTTACTATTAAAATAAACAACTAAAAAATTTATAACTACAAATAATATATGACTACTTTTCATTGAAATAAAATAACACCATTTATAACTACAAATAATATATGACTACTACATAATTAAAACACAAATAATATATGACTACAAATAATATATGGGTACTTTTGGTCTTCCACCACTAGTGTTGTTGTTGCTAACATTACCACTCCTTGTGGAATTAGTGGGTCCACGATTGACGGTGTTGGAATTGGCAGTCACCGTCGGTCTCCCGGTCACCCTACATTCCCGAGCATAATGGCCCACCTTGCCACACACATAACAACGGTTCTCCTGTGTCTGCTGGAGCTGCGGGCAATTCCTCTTAATATGCGGTCCTCCACACTGAAAGCATTGTACCCCAGTCCCCCTTGACTGGCTCATGTTGGAGGTAGCCATAGGTTGCTTCCCCTTGTTGCTAGCATACGGCTTCATCCTCTTGTTACTATTCCCCCTGAAAGGATGGTTCCTCTGAGGTCCTCCAACGCCTCTAGCTTGCCTCTCCTTCATCTTGTCCTAAAAAATCCTGCACTTTGTCACCAACTGATTAAAATCCGTGATCTGCATATAACTAACCGCCTGTTGGATCTCCAATCGAAGCCCATTCTCAAACTGAGCACATAAATCTTCCTCATTCCGAGCATCTTGGTATTGAGGCCAATACTGCAGAAGCTCATTAAACTTAGCCGTGTATTCCCCAACAGACATGTTTCCTTGCTTCAAATCCAGAAATTCCCTCGCCTTCCTCTTCCTGAGATCTCGTGGAAAGTAATTCTCCAGGAATTTGTCCTTGAAGGCATTCCAAGGAATTACGCCTCCAGGTGCAACAAATGAAGGCTTCACAAACTTCCACCAATTCTCGGCCTCTCCTTGGAGCATAAATGTCGCATAAAGGACCTTATGCTCCTCAAGGCAACCCATCGCCTAAAAAATCTTTTCCGTCTCAGCTAACCACAACCTAGCACCTTTCGGATCATAGTCTCCACTGAACTTTGGCGGGTGGTTCTTACGGAAAGCCATGAGTCCCCGATACTCCGCCGGCTCCACATCACGTTCCTGCACTAGAGTTTCCAGCACAGCGGTGATGCGGTCAAGGACATCACGGTTCTGATCCCTACCACGTCCTGCCATACCTATCCTGTAGGGAAACTATTAGCACCCAAGAAATCCTAAAGAGAGAGTGTACCACACAGGCTATGACAGTTATAACAACACCCTTCTCTTTATACATACTTATACACACAACAATCCTATGAATCAGTCACACATCCATGCTCAAGACAATAAGGCAGAAATACACACAATGTGTGACTTAACGTCACTCCCCGAAACCTACTCTCAAGTTTCAGAGATACACAGCATTCACACAGCAAGACCATAACAGGTTCACTAGAATCCAACTTTTGCTCTGATACCACCATTTGTGGCGTCCCTAAATTAATGACTGGTTTAATAGTAATAATTTAAATAACAAAAACCATGGTAAATTTTTATTTTTTTTTCTTCTTTTTTTTTTCTTTTTCATTTCTTTCTCTTTTCACCATAACTAGGTTTAGAAGGAAAATCCTCACTATAAAGTCCTGAATGGCCAGTTCACAACTCTATTCGGAGTCATTTCTTTCTTACCGCTCATAATTCTCTAAATTATTTTGCTGTTTCAAAAGGAAGAATATACCAGCCATTACTTTAGGTCGTCACGTGAAAATAAAAGGATAAAATACAGTCGATAAACTCTTTTACAAATAAAGTTGTTAATGCTTTCTTTTCAAATAATAAGATCGATCATAAACGCATTCGTCATTTAAAGCTGTCCAAAATATGGGAGTTTTACAAAATACAGTGTCATCCAGAGCAAAGGTGTCCATAGTGGTGGCTTCAGCCACATGTATACAATCATCAAATTCCTATACATCAGGTCTACCCATACAAAAACAAAAGAGTAAACCTAACAGTCAGTCCTAGATACACCCATCCTCAAAAAGTATACAAAACTAATCCAAAAGCTGTCCACTAGGATGAAGAGCCTCCGCTGATCGCCATCTCCCTCGGGCCACTATCCTCCGTAGAGTCTACCTCAGATGCCGACATGACTTCCTCGGGAGAATCCACCTCAAGAAGTGGATCCTCATCACCCTCTAGAAAGTCAAGGGCATCCACAGCAGGCTCAGGAGGTAGCTCCTCCAGATCCTCCTTGGGGTCTTCCTCGGATGACGTCACCTCGATCACTTGGACTGGCTCCACTAGACGATATGGTGTAGGCGTGGGTAGTATCCACTCCACCGTGCGCTGAAGCGTCCGTGCAGGTTCATCTGGATGCACCAAAGAAGTAGCCGTGAATCGAATGGTGCCCCGAAATCGGCACCTCGTGTTGCCTTCGAGGGTCTCCCAAGCTCCCTCTAGGCACTCCATCTCTACTCGTTCACGGATTAGCTGCGCCGCCATCACGATCTACAAGAAAGAAGAGAAAGGGGTAGACTCTTTCACAAGAATCTAACTGCACTGCACACCATTTGTCTCATAACCACTACATGCAAGTAAAAGGGGTATTTTAAGGCTTTCCATCTCTGGTAATCGATTACACAGCCTTGGTAATCGATTACCAGAGGCTAAACTTGAATTACACAGCCTCAGAACATGAAATATGCAATAATGCACTGTGTAATCGATTACACATGCCTGGTAATCGATTACCAGTGACCCATTCCTCTGTGTAATCGATTACACAGGCTGGTAATCGATTACCAGAGGCTTCCACCATCTCCCAGTTCCCTTTTTAAGCCTGGTAATCGATTACACCCCTTGGTAATCGATTACCAGAGGCTTCCTTAGCTTCCTGACCTCGTTTTCAAGCCTGGTAATCGATTACACCCCGTGGTAATCGATTACCAGAGACCATCTTAGCCTCCTGTCTTCATTTTTAAGCCTTGTAATCGATTACCCACCCTTGGTAATCGATTACCAGAGGCCATAACCCACATATCAATCAAAGTTCACAGCTGGCCAGCCACCACAAGCCTCCTTGCTTTGTGGTCTTTGTTCCTTTTATCTGTTGACTGCCAGGAGCTCGCCTGCTTAGGTACATCACAGGTTCTCACTGACCGACTATGCCCGGGTTGGGTCGGGATTGGTCAAGCTTGGTTTCGGGCAATAGCACCCCACCTGACGTCCCCAAGGTCTCCTGACCCCCGCGACATATCTCCAGGTACCACTCTGTGGTCAACAATAAAAGCAGGAAGTTTCACCCTTCAACACTTCCTCATCTCAAGCCTGTAGGATTATGGGGTACCCATCACATGTGGTACTAGGTGGCGGTCGGGCGATGGTGCACAACAAATTTTCCACATCCACAATGCGCGCATAAACCCACCATCCCCTGTTGCCTACCTCCATCTGAGCTCACGTACTCCCACGTAGCCCATATCCTCGTTTCTCTCAACACCGGGTCCCCATCAATCCTCCCAAGCTTCCACAACATCCAAGCAAAACAACATTCAAACAGCACAAGCTATCACAGCCAAGCAAAATAGAGCAAAGGCAGAAAAACTCTGCTCAACACATCAACCAAAATCACAGCTTTTCTCACTTAAAGACCCCAGTAACAATTCCTTCGATCCAATTCGTTAACCGTTGGATCGACTCCAAAATTTTACTGGAAGTCTATAGTGCATAAGCCTACATTTTGACCGTTGGGATCTACTAGCAAACATCCAGAACTCATTCTACATTACTCTTTCCACAGCCAACCACACACAAGCATTTTCTGCACCAAGCTAAAATCCTGCTGCACCTATTTTGACAGCAAAATTCTGCATAAGTGCAGATTTCGAAAATCACACTTCCTCTCATCCAATCTTGCCCAAATCAATTCCTACAAGTCCCAAATAATGTATCAACCATGTCTAACTCAAATCCAAGCTTCAAAACACAGCAACACAGAATCTAGGTGTCCAACACCCCTCTATTCAATGGGTTTCCTAGGTTTGAAAAGTGAAATTTAGAATGAGGTAAATTTGAAGCAAACTCTCACCTCACACCAGTCCATAACATCCATTTAGACTTGTTCAAACTGGATTTACACCTAAAATCTCACCGAATCAAAATTTGACTCTTCAACACCCAAATTTGCCCTAGAAATGGCTCTTTGTTCACTTTGGTCATTTATTTTTCTCTCTAGCACAGTCCAAGCTTTCTCATAAGTCCTAAATGGCATTTCAAGCTAGTATTAACTCACTTTAACCCCCATTTACCACAGAATTCAGACTTAGCCTTCCAACCCTCAAAGCCTCACTCTTTTTCCACTCATAACATCACATTCTCACTTTCTAACCCTAGGTTAGTTCTACCCTTCATCTCTAACAGATTTCCATCAGCAATTTCAGCATATAAACATCACAAACATCATCACAAAAACCCTAAAACAGAATGGGTATGTTTAACTCATCCAAACATGGCAATTTCCACAAGCTTTCAACAAGAGTCTTCACAAATAACCATCATGAAGCAGAAAACTAACAAAACTACCCATCATATCTCCCAAAACCCCATACCCACGAAATTTAAGAGAGAAAGAAGTCCACCCAAACCTGAGTTTTCGAAGTCCCACTCGTAGCCACGCACTTCACGACCCCGAAAATGCCCTCCTTTCGCGATTTGGAGCGGAAATGATGGCCAAAGGTTGGAGCTTTGTTTGGAGCTTCAATGGAGGATGAGGGAGAAGAAAATGGCAACGTGAGGGAGAGAGAGAGCTGTCTGAAAAAAAAGTGTGGGGGCTGAGTGAAGAGAGAGAAAAGCTTTTTGGTTTTAAATAAAAGGGTTTTCTCTTTTTCTATTATTTTATTCAAGCTCTGCCACATGTCCCCATTTGAGTAGAGCAAGAAGGGCCCACTTTCCCTTTTGATTGTGACCCATACTCAGCCACATAAGTGAGGAAAATCTGACCTTTGAAATGCTAAAAATCCTGCCTCAGTTTGCGTGCCGTTCCTCTGGTTCCAGTTTCTCACGTTTCTCTGCGTCCGTCGGGGCCAGTTTTCGAAAGCAAGCAATATATATATCAAAACGCTCAGAATAGAACCCCGAGCGTGGTTCAGAGGTTGGTTTCGTTAAATTTTAAGTCGCACGCAAAACGATGATTTTTAGACTAATTACTTAAGAATTAACCCATAACCTCCCAGTTATGGATTTCTCTTCCTTAATTAGCCTAACCCGCGTATCTTGCCCCCACTACTCCTATTTCTACCAAGAACATATATACGCATATACACTGAATAATACTTATATATATATAATCATTCAAAATACATCGTTTCCAAAAATTCCGGATAGAAATTTCCAGGATGTTACAATACTCCCACCCTTTTAGGAATTTCGTCCCCGAAATTAACTACTCGATGAACAAGCTTGGGTACAATTCTCTCATTCTATCCTCCAACTCCCATGTAGAATCACCCTCATCGGTTCCCCACTGCACCTTCACCAACGCGATCTCCTTTCCTCTCAACGACTTCATTCTTCGGTCAGTGATCTTCTGAGGTTGTGCTTTATAGGTGAGGTTATCCTTCACCTGTACCTCGTCCACTGCAAGTATATGCGATGGATCTGGGTTGTACCGTCTCAGTTGAGAGACATGAAACACAGGATGCAAATTCGATAAACTCGGAGGTAAGGCGATATGATAAGCTACAGGCCCAATCTTCTTCAAAATATGATACGGACCTAGATACTTGGGTGTCAACTTCCTAGCCTTGAGAGCTCTTCCAACTCCGGTTATGGGAGAAACCTTCAAAAACACATGTTCTCCTTCCTGAAAATCTAGTGGTTTCCTCCTTCTACCATAATAGCTCTTCTGCCTATCCTGAGATGCTTTTATCTTCTCTCGAATCAACTTCACTTGTTCGTTAATCTGTTGTAGCATTTCAGGTCCAAGAAGTACTGCTTCTCCATCATCATACCAACAAATAGGAGTTTTGCACTTCCGTCCATATAGAGCTTCAAAAGGAGCCATACCAATACTGGCTTGGTAGCTATTGTTGTAAGTAAACTCAATCAACGGCAAGCAATCCATCCAGCTACCTCGTTGCTCTATAATACACGCCCGAAGTAGATCCTCTAGAGTCTGAATAGTTCGTTCAGTCTGACCATCTGTTTGAGGATGATAAGCTGAACTAAGCTTCAGCTTTGTCCCCAAGGCTTCATGTAGACTTGTCCAAAATCGCGAAGTGAACCTCGGATCCCTGTCAGATACAATACTAGAAGGAATTCCATGCAACCTTACCACTTCCTTGATGTACAACTCTACTAGCTTCTCCATTCTATACTTCATATTCACCGGAATAAAATGAGCAGATTTGGTGAGTCGATCAACTATGACCCACACAGCATCATGCCCACGACTAGTCTTGGGTAAACTAGATACAAAATCCATAGATATGCTCTCCCATTTCCATTCCGGAATTTCCAATGGCTTCAATTCTCCT